>NC_062296.1:27029368-27342873 GCF_902655055.1 Lutra lutra | reverse complement strand
TAATGGTATTGTAGGTAAGCAGGAAAATGTCTTTTTTTTTTTTTTTAAAAGACCTGCATATAGAGATATTTAGCATCAAAGTATATTTATAATTTACCTTGGATACCTTAGCAAAAAACTCGTATTTGAAACAACTATGTCAAAATGCTAACAAATGTCTAACCTGAGTGGTAAGTATATGGTATTACTTATACTATCCCCTTTGCTTTCCTGAGTATTTTCATGATGAAAAGAAAAATACCCTGGGGCGCCTGGGTGGCTCAGTGGGTTAAAGCCTCTGCCTTCAGCTCAGGTCATGATCTCAGGGTCCTGGGATCGAGCCCCACATCGGGCTCTCTGCTCAGCGGGGAGCCTGCTTCCCCCTCTTTCTCTCTGCCTACTTGTGATTGCTATCAAATAAATAAATAAAATCTTTAAAAAAAGAAAAGAAAAATACCCTATGAGTTTGGGGTAGGGGACATTCAGTCTAATAGAGGAGACAGAGGTAAAGAAATAATCAGAATGTGGAGTGATACAGGGAAGCAGGGGGGTGCTCTGGGCGTACAGAGAAGTCTCATAATCAGGCTAGCTTGCTTGGGAAGGGTGCTTCAGGAATGATGACTCTTAAGCTAGTTCTTTTAGAAATCAATTTTCCTGGGGTACCTAGGTGACTCAGTCAGTCGGTTAAGTGTCTGCCTTCAGCTCAGGTCATGATCTGGCATCCTGGGACTGAGCCCTGCATCCGGCTGCCTGCTTAGTTGGGAGCCTGCTTCTCTCTCTGCCTCTGCCTGCTGCTCCCCCTGCTCATGCTCACTCACTCTCTCTATCAAATAAATAAATACAATCTTTAAAAAAAATAAAAATCAGTTCTTTTGGTGCACCTGGGTGGCTCAGTTGGTTAAGTGCTGGCCTCTGGCTCAGGTCCTGATCCCAGAGTCCTGGAATTGAGCTCCATGTTGGGCCCCCTGCTCAGCGAGGAGCCTGCTTCTCCCTCTGCCTGCTGCTCTCCCTGTTTGCATGCTCTCTCGGTCAAATAAATAAAATCTTTTTACAAAGTAAAAACAAAACAAAATCAGTTTTATTACAAAAGTACTGCATGCCCACTGTTGAGGAGAGTAAGCCAGGCCGCACGCAGGGAGAGACTGGCACTGCAGGCCGATGGACTCTGTATCAAGTCACAGAAGCAAGAGAAAGAACATGGAAGACTGAGGAGACCGTCGTTCTCAGGCTAAGAGGATGCTGCAAGAGGCACAGGGCATGTGTAATCAGAGAGGGATCAATCAGGGTCCCAAATTCACCCTGAAGACGACAGAGAGCTGCTGAAGGATTTTTAAGTAGGGACAGATATGCTCACATCTGAGCTCTCAGAAAGTTCATCAGGGCACCTGGGTGGCCCAGTCGGCTGAGTGGCTGCCTCCTCATTTCAGCTCAGGTCACGATTTCATGGGCAGCGGGATCCAGCCCTGGGTCAGGCTCCATGGTCAGTGGGGAGGTCAGCTCCAGATTCTCTCTGTCGGGCCCTCCCTCCCACCTGCACACCTGCACACTCTCTCTAAAATAAATAAATCTTTTTTAAAAATAAAAGGTAGTTCACTCTCCCAGCAGTGAGGAAGAAAAGTAACAACAGGAGCCAGGAAACCCCAGTGACATCAGGGGAAGAGACACCATTATGCAATGTCCCCAGAGGTGGGGGGGGGGGGTCAATCATCCTGTCAACCATCAGCCAGGAGAAGGCACAAAAAGGGGGCTTTCTGGGAGGCACCACGCCACGGAGGGTGGGGGTGTCCTCCATAAATCAGCTGCCAGCCGGCAGGGGGTCCTCTGAGGTGTGCCTTTTGGAAAATGGCACAGAGGTGCCCGCTGAGTGTGAGGACGACACAAGAGAGCTGCTCCCCGGGCCTGACGCAGCCCCATGGGGCTGGCTTTGCTGCCACACGTCTCCCGGCCCGACCCCGCCTCGGTTCGGTTTGCTGCCACGACGTGCCTTGTACGGCTAGACACCACCCATCTGGGGTCACAGCGCTTGGGTCTGGATCTCAGCTGTGTGAGCCTGAGTGCGGTGTCGCAACCTGCTCTGCGCCCCATTTCCCCATCTCTAAGACGCAGTCTGGAGCCACGTGTGGACTGAGCAGCACTGAGAACAGCCAGCGCTTAGCGGGGCTCCTGGCACCGAGACAGCCAGTGCTCAACACCTCTCGGCCACTGTCCTTAACCTTCCTCTGCAATCAGTTCTACGAAGGAAAACGAGTTTTGAAGCCAGGCCTGCAGAGTGATGCCGCCTTCTTACCACTGGAGTCTGAGTCAGAGTCAGAGTCAGAGTCACTGTCGCTGTCATCAGAGTACTTCTTGCATTTTCTTTTAGAGGATTTCTTCTTTCTCTTTTTCTTGGACCTCTCTTTCAAATGATTAGAATTCTTCTTCTTCTTTTCTTCTACATGAAGTACAGATATAAAATTAACTTCTAGGCAAGTATTACGATTATCAATTTTACTGTATCTGAAATACTGAAAAAGAACAGATGACGGGCAACTTGATTTGTAAAAGCAAAGTCTACTGTTTGACTATTTATAAACTTTTTCTTCAACTTCTCAATACAGCAGCTCTGTAGTAGTTAAAAAAATACCTTCTGAAGTAGAAGCTGAACTGGTGCTTTTCTTTGGCTCATCGTCCTCCACTGGTGTGTGTTCATCAGAGCTGAATTTAAAGAAGACGGTTGTAAGAATCAGAAAACTGATAAACCGTGAATCATGGAGTATAAAAATACAGAATCAAAAAATTTCAGTAATGACACCGGTTGTCCAAGAACCATCAAAAGCAAACACTGGAATAACTTTGTAAAGGTACAGTTCAAGAGTCTACCACCTTCAAAATAACATAATAATCATTTACATTTGCATGCTTTAGCATTTACAAAACACTATTCAAACTGAAAGGAACATATAAGATTTATATTTTCTTTTAAGACTTAGTTTACTGGGGCACCTGGGTAGCTTAGTGGGTTAAAGCTTCCACCTTCAGCTCAGGTCATAATCTCAGGGTCCTGTAATCAAGTCCCGTGTCAGGCTCTCTGCTCAGCAGGGAGCCTGTCTCCCCTCCCACCCCGTGCCTGCCTCTCTGCCTACTTTTGATCTCTGTCTGTCAAATAAATAAATAAATCTTTTTTAAAAAGACTTAGTTTATTATCTGAGACACAGAGAGAAGTGGGGAAGGGGCAGAGGGAGAGAGAGAATCCCAAGCAGATTCTCTGCCTAATGCAGAGCCCAATGCAGGGCTCGATCCTACAACCCCAAGATCATGACCTGAGTCAAAATCAAGAGTCGGACACTTAACCAACTGAGCTACCCAGGTGCCCTGTAAGATTGATATTTTCAATGCTGCCTACAAGATACTTCAGACCTAATGGCATGCACACTGAAAGTGAAGGGATGGAAAAACATTTACTGTGGAAATGGAGGTGGAAAGAAAGCTGGGGTAACAATACTTATATCAGACAAAATAGACTTTATTTAAAAAAAAATTTTAGGGGCGCCTGGGTGGTTCAGTGGGTTAAAGCCTCTGCCTTCAGCTCGGGTCATGACCCAGGGTCCTGGGATCGAGCCCCACGTCAGGCTCTCTGCTCAGCAGGTAGCCTGCTTCCCTGTCTCTCTCTGCCTGCCTCTCTGCCTACTTGTGATCTCTCTCTGTGAAATAAATAAATAAAATCTTTTAAAAAATTTTTTAAAATTCTGAGTAATCTATATGCCCAACATAGGGCTTGAACTCATCACCCCAAGATCAAGAGTTGTATACCCTACCGACTGAGCCAGCAGGGGCCCCAGACAAAATAGACTTTAAAACAACAACTAGTAGGGGTGCCTATTTTCCATTTTTTTGGTTTTAAAAATTATTTTTATTGTTACATTCCAAAGAGGACATAAGAGCAAAAAGCCAGTTATCTGATAACTGCTCTACCTTTCAGAAGGAGGCACCCAGAAAGGAACTCCAGTCTTAGTTCAAAGCTGTACACAACAGAGCTCAAACAGCCGCCTCTCCACCTACTGGAAATGTTGACAAATGTGTGTATGTCACCAATCCAGAGACAGCTGGGGTTAAAAGAAAATTCCTTTATTGCAAGCGTCCAAGTTCTTAGGATTCATCCTTAAAGATACTGGAAGAAAATGAGAAAGACCACACACACCAGACCATATTTAGTCATCAGAGTAAACTAGCGAATTGCTAGTTTATTCAGGATGCATTGCATCAGACACCACAGTACACAAGGAAAATCTGCATTTTATGAATAAATGAATTCAATAAGAACTCACACAACAAGAATCTGGTGCATTTACACAGTAATAATGAAGTGGCAGAACGAGATATTAAGAAAACAATTCCATTTACAATTGCACTAAAAATAATAAAATACCTAGGAATAAACTTAAGTAAGGAGGTGAAAGACCTGAACTCTGAAATCTATAAAACATTGATGAAGAAACTGAATATGACACAAACAAATGGAAAGGCAGCCCATGCTCATGGATTGGAAGAACAAATACTGTTAAAAAGAGCATTCTACCCAAAGCAATCTACAGATTTAATGCAACCCCTAGCAAAATACCAACAGCATTTCTCACAGAACTGGAACAGATAATCCTAAAATTTGTAGGGAACCACAAAAGAATTCCAACCAGCCAAAGCAATCTTGAAAAAGAACAAAGCTGGAGGTATCACAGTCCCAGATTTCAAGATCTACTACAAAACTATAGTAACCAAAATAGTATGGTAGTGGCACTAAAACAGACACATGGATCAGGAGAACAGAGTAGAGAGTCCAGACATAAACCCACACTTTTATGGTCAATTAATCTATGACAAAGTAGGCAAGAATATACAATGGAGAAATGACAGTCACCTCAACAAATGCTGTTGGGAAAACTGGTTGGCTACATGCAAAACAATGAAACTGGACCACTTTCTTACATCATCCACAAAAATAAACTCAAAATAGATAAAGGACTTAAATGTGAGACCTGACACCATAAAAATCCTAGAAGATAACACAGGCAGTAACCTCTCTGACACTGGCAAATGATCTATCTGATAATGGGTTAATATTCCAAAATATATAAAGAACTCACAGAACTTGGGGTGCCCGGTTGGCTCAGTCAGTAGAGCATGTGACCTTTCATCTAGGGGTTCTAAGTTCAAGCCCCACACTGGGTATAGAGATTACTTAAAAATAAAATCTTAAAAAAAAAGAACTCAAGCAACTCAACACCCCAAAAAAAAGAATATCCAATTAAAAAATGGGCAAAGGACCTGAACAGATATTTTTCCAAAGAAGACATCCAGATGGTTAACAGACACATGAAAAAATGTCCACATCACTCATCATGAGGAAGTGCAAATTTAAAACCACAATGAGGGGGCGCCTGGGTGGCTCAGTGGGTTAAGCCGCTGCCTTCGGCTCAGGTCATGATCTCAGGGTCCTGGGATCGAGCCCCGCATGGGGCTCTCTGCTCAGCAGGGAGCCTGCTTCCTCCTCTCTCTCTGCCTGCCTCTCTGCCTACTTGTGATCTCTCTCTGTCAAATAAATAAATAAAATCTTTAAAAAAAATAAAAAAAAATAAAACCACAATGAGGTATCACTGTATACCTGTCAGATGGCTAGAATAAAAACACAAGAAATAACAACTTCAGGTGAGGATGTGGAGAAAAAAGAACCCTCATGCTCTGTTGGTGGGAATGCAAACTGGTACAGCCACTATGGAAAAGAGTATGGAGGTTCATAAAAAAATTAAAAATAGAGGAGCGCCTGGGTGGCTCAATCAGTTCAGTGTCTGACTCCTGGTCTCAGCTCAGGTGTTGATCTCAGGGTCATGAGTGCACTGAGTGGAGCCTACTTAAAGAAAAAAATTAAAAATAGAATTACCAAATGATCCAGTAATTCCACCATTTTTACCCAGAGAAAACAAAAACACTAACTAGAAAACATATGTACACCCTTGTGTTTATTGCAGCATTATTTCCAAGAGCCAAGCTATGGAAACAGCCCAAGTGTCCAATGACAGACAAATGGATAAAGATGTCGTGCATGTATGTGTGTGTATACACACACACACATACATATACGTACACATACACTATGGAGTATTACTCAAACACAAAAGAGAATGAAATCTTGCCATTTGCAACATGGACAGATCTAGAGGGTATAATGCTAAGTGAAATAAGTCAGAGAGAGACAAATACCGTATGATTCCACTCATGTGTACAGTTTAAGAAATTAAACAGAGTGAACAAAGAAAAAAAGAGGCAGACAAAAAACCAGACTCTTAAATACAGAGAACAGGGGCTCCTGGCTGGCTGTTAGTGGAGCTCGCAACTCTTGATCTTGGGGCTTTAAGTCTGGGCCCCACACTGGATGTTGAGATTACTTAAAAATAAAATCTTAAAAAGAAATACAGAAAACAAACTGTAATTGCCATAGAGAAGGTGGGTAGGGGAGTGGATGAAATAGATAAAGGGGATTAAGAGTGCACTCACCAGGGTGCCTGGGTGGCTGAGTCTGTTACACATCTGCCTTCAGCTCAGGTCAGGATCCTGGGGTTCTGGCTCCCTGCTCAGCACGAAGCCTGCTTCTCCCACTTCCACTCCCCCTGCCTGTGTTCCCTGTCTCGCTGTGTCTCTCTCTGTCAAATAAATAAATAAAATCTTTAAAAAATAAAAAAATGAGTACACCCACTGAGATGAGTGATAAGTAAAATTGCTGAGTCATTATATGGTGCACCTAAAACTAACATAATACCATATGTTAATTATACTTGAACAAAAAAAAAATCCATGGAGGAATCGTAAATGCATATTGCTAAGTGAAAGAAGCCAATCTGAAAAGTCTACATACTATATGGTTCCAACTATACGGCATTCTACTAAAGGCAAAACTGTGAAGACAGTAAAAAGATCAGTGGTTGGAGGGCAGAGAGAGATGAATAGGCAGAGCAGAAAACTTTTTAAGGCAGTCAGACTCTTGTGTATGATAGTATAATGGTGAGTACATGTCATTATACAGCTGTTCCAAACCCACAGAATGTATCATATCAAGAACGATTCCTAACGTAAACTATGGACTTTGGGTGATTATGACGTGTTGGTGTAGGTCTCACCGGCTGTAACGGAAGCACCAGTCTGGTGAAGGGTGCTGACAGTTAAGGGGGCTGTCCATGTTTGGGGCAGGGAGTATGCGGGATTTCGCTGTATTTTGTGCTCAGTTTTGCTGTGGACCTACACTGCTCAAGAAAAAAAAAGTGATTTATCTTTTCAGAATGAAACCACAGGGTAAATACAGGAAACTATAAGGAAAGATGGAAAAAACTAGAGATGGGAAGACTGAAGGAAGACCTCATGATTGCAAGGACATAGGGTAGAGCGGCAACCATTCTGTCCCCAGAGCAAGAAGCTAACACACTACAGGAAAAAGAGATTTCATTCTGTTGTAGAGAATTCTGAAAATGAGTATTATTAAAATTCTATAATAGTTAAAAAGGGAATTTCCATATCATATAATCTTTACCTCTGGAGATCACATCCAGAATAATTTAGTTATTGCCTAGAACATTATTTTTAGGGATCCTTCCAACTCAAATTCTATGATTTCAGGTTCTTAAAATCATTTCTCTTAAGAAAAAGTTTTCTGGTTTGTTATTTTTATTTTTTAAAAGATTTTATTTATTTATTTGACAGAGAGATAGAGAGCACAAGTAGGCAGAGTGGCAGGCAGAGGGAGAGGGAGAAGCAGGCTCCCTACTGAGCAGGAAGCCCGATGTAGGGCTCAATGCCAGGACCCTGGGATCATGACCTGAGCCGAAGGCAGATGCTTAACAACTTAGCCACCCAGGAGCCCCCAGTTTGTTTTTAGAAGATTTTATTTTTAAGTATGCTCTATGCCCAACATGGGGCTTGAATTCACAATCCTGAGATCAAAAGTTGCATGCTCCACCAGCTGAGCTGGTCAGGTGCCCCGTAAGAACAAGTTTCTGGGGCACCTGGATGGCTCAGTGGGTTAAGCCTTTGCCTTCAGCTCAGGTCATGGTCTCAGGGTCCTGGGATGGAGGCCTACATTGGGCTCTCTGCTCAGAAGGGAGCCTGCTTCCCTGTCTCTCTCTGCCTGCCTCTCTGCCTACTTGTGATTTCTCTCTCTGTCAAATAAATAAATAATCTTAAAAAAAAAAAGAAAGAAACAAGTTTCTGATAATCCTTTATCACCCTGTCACAAATTACAAATTCTACCTGTCAAAGCACATTGTTTCAACTCAACCTAAAGTAGACCCAGAAATAGATGAGAGGTGGGGGGTCTGGCTGGCTCAGTCAGTAGAGCACACAACCTTTGATCTCAGGGTGGTGAGTTTGAGGCCCATGTTAGACATAAAGATCGTTGAGGGGGGATAAAAATAGAGAAGAGGGAAAAAATGCTTATGAATAGCACCAAGGAAGAAAGAAAAAAGGAAAAAGAAGTAGCATTAAGCCTTCAGAGACTACTGATGTTAGGAAAATTAACTAAACCAAGCCATACTGGTATATTCATTTTAAGAAATCCCTTTGTGATGCTAAAACCTGACAAGCAATCTGCTACTGAGTTAGCTGAGAAATTCAAAATAATAGAAATGTATCATTAACACTGAACCCTTCCATGAATAAGAAATTAGCACCCCATGAATTATAATTTAAAGAAAACATTTAGCTAAAATCCACTAGCAACATGTTTTAATTCTTACATATGTTCTACGTTTTTATTTTTTTAATGATTTTTTTTCTATTTTGTAAAGTAAAAGAATATTATAACAAAATATCACATACTGGGTGGCCTTTATTTTCTCACCATTCTGGAGGTTAGTAGATGAAGATCAAGGTGCCATCAGAACTGAATTCTGGTAGACCTCTCTTCTTGGCCTGTAGATTGGCAACTTCTCCCTGTGTCCTTACATGGCCTTTCCTCTGCACACACAAGAAGGTGGGGGGAGATATCTGATAGCACTTCCTGTTCTAAGGATACCAGTCCTACTGAATTCAGGCTCCAGCCTTATGACCTCATTTAACCTGAATTACCTCTTAATTCTTTTTTTAAAGATTCATTTTTAAGATGTTATTTATTCATATGAGAGAGAGAAAAAGAGAGCAAGTGTGCACACATGTGCATAGGGAGAAGCAGACTCCCAGCTGAGCAGGGAGGCTGATGCTGGCCTCAATCCCAGGACCCCAGGATCAAGACCTGAGCAGAAGGCAGATGCTTAACCAACTGAGCCACCCAGGTGCCCCTAAAGGCTTTACTGCTAAATATAGTCACTTTGAAAATTAGGGCTTCAACATTTGAATCTGGGGGGGGCACAATTCAGTCTGCAACAAGGATTCTCTGGAAATAGTCTTCATACTTCAGGAGCTCCCAAATCTTCAATCCTCTCTCACTTTAATCTCCTAGAAGATACTGGCATGCAAATTGTTAACTCAGTGGCTAGACTGTAAGGTGCTTGCATATATGTCTCTAATCTGATAGGTCCCATTAAGTTCTATTTTCCCTTTACATTTTAAACTTTAAATTAATAAAAACTTGGCATAAATGTAAACTCAACACTTAGGATCTGATGTTCTGATAGTGCAAATGGTACAGACTGGAGTCAGCCTGAGCAACCAGGCTAGAAATGCAACCTTGGGAAGCTGTCAAGTGCATTTCTTCTGCCTCACACATGACATAGCTCCTAGTTGCTTATTTTGTCTTCTGCAATAGGTGACACAAACAGTTTTACACCTGGAAATAACTTCATTTGTTTACACATAGTTATGAGAGGAAAAAGAAGTCTATTTCAAATCTTTTTTTTTTTAAGATTTTATTTATTTATTTGACAGAGAGAGATCACAAGTAGGCAGAGAGGCAGGCAGAGAGAGAGAGAGAGGAGGAAGCAGGCTCCCTGCAGAGCAGAGAGCCCGATGCGGGGCTCGATCCCAGGACCCTGGGATCATGACCTGAGCCGAAGGCACAGGCTTTAACCCACTGAGCCACCCAGGCGCCCCAAAAGAAGTCTATTTCAATTTGGTTAACACTTTAGTTTTCAGAAACCCAAGAATCAGTAAAGACAATTTTAAAAAAATGAAGCACTAGAAGGAGACAACAATAAAGGGAGTTCTGAAAAGAAAAGTTCTAGGTCACGAAAGTTATATTCATTGAGATTCAAGGTTGTTCCCGCTCTATGCTTTCCCTTTAGTTCCTTTTTGGAAAAGGAGTATATTGTCTATAGCTCTTTGGAGGACACTAAAATAATTTTGTTTGCAATTCCTTCTGTTTCAATTTTTGTTGTTATGCATAAACTGAGAAGAAAAAAAGGGGGGCATAATTCTCCAAAATTTAGCTGCTTATGTCTCTATTTGGTTTTTCAAAAAAATCCTTACACATAAATGTATTTTGTTTCATTGTTTGAATAAATTTATCTTTCTTTCTTTCTTTCTTCAGGAGAAAAGGTATTAGAACTATGCAGAGTGGGACTCAGAGGGTCTCCAACTTTGAGGAGCAATCTAAAAATAAACATACAAATAACAGTTCTCGGAATATATGAGGAGTATAGGGGCCAGTGATGCCTGCCGGCCTGTAAAGGCACGCAGCTCTGGTGGCGTAAGGCTTAAAATTAAGGCCCACTACTATGTACTGCTCTGACATCTCGGAAAACCAGCAGTAAGGCCTCCACTGGCCTAACGGCAAATTCCTCTCCCCACTCTGCCTCTGTACGTGAGGTCCCCTAGCCAAACAACCCTCTTCATCATAGGGAACAGGCACAGTTCCAGATTATCCCTGAGTAGTGGGTCTTAGTCCTCTGCCAGCATATGGATCTCGTCTGCTCAGTGTCAGGTGTCCTGTGTTCGGCCTCCGCATAACCTGGGAGGGAAAGCCCTCCCTGACCAACAAGGTGAATAGGAGACCATTAAGATTGTCCCTGTTGCTGCCTGCTTTCATCTGTACTAGTAAGATAAGTCATGCACAAACGCAAATCTCACCCAAGCTGTTCTTGCATCTTTTAGAATTCTAAAATAAGAAGCTACTTGGTGGGGGCGCCTAGGCGGCTCAGTTGGTTAAGCGGCTGATTTCAGCTCAGGTCATGATCTTGGGGTCCTGGGACTGAGCTGTGTCAGGTTCCCAGCTCAGCAGAGTCTACTTCTCCCTCTCCTTCTGTGCCACCCCCCCACCGTGCTCTCTCTCAAATAAATACATAACATCTTTTAAAAAAAGAAAGAAAAATCACAGCTTCCTAGGTGCAACTTTATATATATATAAAGATATCTGTAAGTCTTTATATATATGTGTGTGTGTGTATATATATATAAAGATATCTGTATATCTTTATATATATATAAAGTTGCACCTGTGAAGCTGTGATTTTTCTTTCTTTTTTTGTATATCTTTATATATATATATATATATATATATATGCATAAAAGAAGCTATTTGGTTTGGCACACAGATTTGAGAGTACCCTTATGAAACACAGAACTGGAAGAGGTAGGTCTTCAGTATACTCAGGACTGTTTTTACTCTCTCTGCTCCCGGGCATGAAACCCTAGTAGCTAACAGGAATGTATATTCTGTTCCAGGCACTAACTCATTGCAACAACTCTAAAAATATCAGCACTATTTTTATCCCCTTTCTATAGGTGAATAAATGAGCTAGAGAGGTGAAGTAATTTGTCTGATGTTTTGACTCTGAATTCAAACAACATTTGTTAAGTAGAGCACAAGGTGCTGGATGGTGAGCCGAAGTTCAACAACAGACCACAAGAGAAATTAAAATAGAGTAGTTAATTACTCACAAGACCTGGAGGAAGTACAGGGAATGCCTCCAGAGGCCACACAAGGAGGTCAAAGCAGAGTGCAGATGGAGACAGGGCCTGGGGTATGGGCTTTCATTAGGGTCTGCGGGTGTGGTGCTTCCGAGTTCCTAGTTTAGAGTGTGATCAGTCAATCTAAAGCAAAAGAGAAAAGAGCGCAGTTTTGGTAAGCCCCACAGGGACCTTATCTTAGGGACCATACAGGCACTGGGAGGCAGGGGAGACGGTTGATCACAAGGGCTACTGGGGAAATCCTATCAGGAACTTACCATTTGCTTGTGACTCTGTGGGCTGCTATCTAGGGCACATGCTTGCATGGGTGGGGGGTGGCTAGTGTTAAGTTTAAGGTCTCTGCAGGCCACTTAGCCAAACAAAATAGATGCCCAGGCAGCAGCACCATGGAGTAGCTTGGCGAAACTCTCCACACTCAAGGCCACACAGGGATTAAGTGGCAAAAAACGGCTTCAAACTCGGGCAGTCTGAATCCAGAGACTATCCTCCTATGCCTTATTACCTCCATGCCAGAAGAAAAAGAATCAAGACATCACCCAGCTGTTGTAATTTCAACCTACCTCTCAATGCCTGTAATGTTTTTTAAATTTTTAATTTTTTAACACATTCAAGGAAGGCCCTTAGTATGGTACCTGACACACTCAATGAACACTCATATAGCAATAATTATCTCTTTTCCTTCTTCTTAAATTACTTTTCCACTCCGATACTCACTTACATTAGAGGAAAACTGAATCTCACCCTCCCCTCATTTCTCAAGATCAAGATTGAGACCCCTTTTTAACAAGACCTTTCTAGGTAGCCTCATCTCCATTAGAGCACATCACTTTTTCTACATTCACCCAATCACTCTAAAGGAATGTTCTTTTAGAGAACATTCTTGGAGGAAGGTTCTTCTAACTTTACAATTTAAACCCATTTCCAGGCGCCTGGCTGGCTCAGTCGGTAAAGCATGCAGCTCTTGATCGTGGGGTTGTCAATTGTAGCGTAGAAAGTACTTTAAAAAAAAAAAAAAATCACCATAATCTCAACCCTTCCCGACTCCCTAACAAAGAATTTCCGTTTACATATCCTGTTATCATCTCAAACCGATCTGCTCAATCAACCCACCGTGGTTGAGCTAGCTCTTCACTAAGTGCTAGACGCTGTATATTCTGTAATGAATAAAATCCTCATTTCCACGAACTCAGTCCAGTGGAGAATAATGCTCATGAATGAGACATAACGCGAATAAATGCTACACATAAATCTGCGACCCCTGCTCACCGCCGCTACGATGCCGGGGACGGGAGAGGGGGTGGAAGGAGGTGATGGGACACCAGGGGCACTGGAGGAGGGCGCCCAAGGATGAGCGAGCATTAAAGGTTGGAAAGAGGCAAATAAGCGACTGCGGTGCGCAGACTGAAAAAAAAGATGAAAATGGGCGCAAGGAAGGGAGAAGGGGGAGAAGTGCTAGCGGGATGGACGATGAAGGCAGGCGGGCTCCTCGGGGCGAAGGTGCGTCCGTCTCACTCACCTCCTCCCTCTCCCCGTCCCGGAGGCCAGGCCGCGCGGATGGTCGCTCCCGGAGGGGCGCAAGGAGCGGACCAGGAGGCAGAAGCGAAGTTGGCGGGGGGGGGGGTGGGGGGGAGCCTCTCTGGAGAGCGGGAGAGCGAACGGCATCTGCAGGGCTGGTGTGGGGGAATCCTCGGTCGGGGCCACTCCCCTGACGGCGCTGGCCATTCCAGGGCCCGCGCAGCCAGCAAGAGTGCGAGCGAGAGCCGCGGCCCCACAGCGCACCGGCGGATTTGCCCGGCTCCGCGCTCTTTCACGAACAACTGCGACGCTTCCCCTCGGATCCCGACGCCTCCGTCTCCGGACCGCAGAGCGGGACACTGGAACCATCGTTGCCACCAAAGTAGGGAACACGCTCAGGAGCCTGGGAAAATCTCTGTTGCCTTGGCTCCCAGAAGCCACCTGCGCAACCGCCCGAAGCTGAGAAAAACGTGGAAAGCGTTCCGGGTACGTCGGCAAAACCCTTCCCCGGGGCTACGTGGCGTCCAGCACATGTGAAACGGGTGGTGTATCCGTGTAAATAAGCCGCCGCTGCTGCCATGGGTTCGGAGCGCCCGTCCTTCCAGTTCCGCAGGAGGCTCTGCGGGTCTCGTTCGGATCAGAGAGCTTGTCTTAGCCTTACACCTGAAATACCCCAGGGGAAGGATGACAGACCGCAAGGTACATTTCACAGAATGGCCATATCAACAACACAGTCAGTTCCGCTGTGTTTTAGGTGCTTTCTGTGAGTCTCTGTATGTAACATATTCTATAATACTGGGCGCTTAGTGTGTCTCATGGATATGTGTATATATGTATGTATGCATAATATATGCAGATATACGTGTATACATGTACATATATGATATATAGGAATGGCTCAAGTCGAATCACATCTTTTTTTTCTGAGCCTACCCTGAATTAAAAATCTAAATGGGGAATGGGAGGAAAAAGCACAAAGTAGTCAAGGTACTTCTACACAGCTGATAGCGTATTTATTATAGTGTTGTCATATTTAGCAAAAAGAAAAAATACAGTAGACCAACTTACATTTGAATTTCTGATAAACAATGAACAATGTTTTAGTATTAGTTGTAAGGTTTCACAGGCGAGATACACACGACACCAGGCGAGATAGGAGCAAGGCAAGGTTTATTAAAGGCGCCCTTGGGGAGGTTCCGCACTCAGGAGAGAAGAGTGTGGGAAGTCACACACAGGAAGGGGTTGAGTGAGCTTTTATTAGGCCAGGGTAGGGCGGGGCTCATAACCATATTTGGTAAGGTTAGAGGTTGGGGGTTAGAGAGTCCCAAAGTGGCTGGTTTCTGTTTCTCACATAGGTTTTGGTTTACTCAGGGTGACATGTCCTTGACAAATGTCCTTCTGGCGGGAAAGTCCTGGGTGGGGGAAGATGGCGGCCGCCAGGCCGCCAGGACGCCAGGACGCCATCTTATTGTTCCTCCTGCATTCCCAGGGCCGCCGACCCAACATTCGGACCTTTTTGGTGTAATAGGGGCAGCGACTCAGATCTGGCTACTTCCTGCTGGCAGGGGGGCGTTGTCATAGGGTTCCTTGGATGTGGGCAGGCGGGAGTAGGGATGCAGGAGGAGCTAGTTGACAGTGACCCTGGAAACCTCACGTATGCCAGCCTGAATGAAGCCAAGAACACAGGGGGCGATTAGTAATAAGAGGCAAAGGAGAATAAGAGGACTTAGGATCGGGAGGAGCCAGGTCATCAAGGGGGAGAGCCACCATTAAGAGAGGGTTGCTCCAGGGCAGGGCTGGCTATGGAGGGAGTCACGGACTTTTGCCAAGGTGTCGATATTGGTTTTGACTATACCGGATTCATTGATATAGTAACAGCACTCTTCACTGAGGAACATGCAGGTTCCTCCGTTGTTTGCGGTGAGAGGGTCCAGGGCTCCTTGATTCTGTAGAGCTACCTGAGCCACTGAGGTAATCTGCCACTGTAGGGATGCCAAGGACTCAGCTGAGGCCTTGACGGCTGTCCAGAGCTGTTCAGATAAATCTCGGGTAGTGTCTATGGAGTGGGCTGGGGCCCCAGTGCCAAGTCCGGTGGCCACTAAGGAAGATGCTAAGGAGACCCCAATGACCAGGGGAAGAAATTCAGCCCTTTTCTCTTGGGGGAGGGGGATAGTGAGGATGGCCATTTCCGCTAGGGCTGGCACCCTCCAGGCTGGCAATCTGTGGTGACCAGCTGACTAGACCAGGTGGTATTCCCATGGGTCCAAGTTTCCACTAGGAAGAAGCACCACCTGAACCCAGGGTCACCAGAGGGGCGGCTATGAGGGGGTAGAAGGAGGTGTGTGAGGAGAAGTGGTGCAGGAAATCCTCAACCGTGTAGGCCGCAGGGTCTGGGAAGTCCAGCCATCCTGTGGTGGAGCTCACTTTAGGCTGGAAATGTGTACCCGTGGGTGGTGTCCCGGACGTTTTGCCACGGTGGGGGTTGTAAGAATAACAGTATGGGGGCCGGTCCACCTGGGCTGTAAAGATTTTGGGAGAAGTTCTGGTAGAAGAACCTGGTCCCCTGGGGTTTAGGGACTGGGGGAAGTCTCCACCCAGGCTGTTGGAGACGGGGATGGTCGCATCACCATGGGGCCCTAAAAGGGCTCCTAGGAGGGTCAGATGGGGCAGATAGGATAGGAGGGGTGGAGGAGAAGCAGGGAGGTTGTGATTGAGCAGGAAGGGCCTGCGGTTCAAGAGTTCAAAGGGGCTGAGTCCTGACGGTTCGCGAGGAGAGGCCCTGAGTCGGGTGAGTGCTAGTGGGAGAAGGGTTGGCTAAGAGAGGCAAGTTTCGAGTGTGAATTTGGTGAGTTGCTCCTTGAGGAGGCCATTGGCCCTCTCGACCTTACCCGAGGACTGGGGATGATAGGGGATATGGAGTTTCCAGGTAATGCTGAGGCTCTCGGAGACTTGTGTTGCTGGAAATGAAGGCTGGTCCGTTGTCCAATTGTGGGGTTCCAGGGAGCCCAAATCTTGGGATAATGTGTTTGATGAGAATTGTGGCGACCATGTCTGCTGTTTCCCTAGCAGTGGGGAACGCCTTGATCCAGGCTGTGAAGGTGTCCAGGGAGCTGATGGGTGGGTCCCGGTCTGCGGAGGCTGCCCTGGGCGTTGACCGCAGAACAGGTTTTGGGGGCCTGGTGTACATCCTTAATGGTCTTTTGGAGGAGGGGGTGGTGAAAGAGAGGTTGGAGAAATTGGTATAAGGCCTTTGGACTGATGTGAAGGGACTGGTGGATGTCAGTAATGAGGGTGTGGATTAGGCCAATCGGGAGGGCAATTTTGTCCTGGACATAATACCATCCCTTGTCGCCTAACCTGCCACCTAATGTCTCAAGGGCCCGAATCTCCTCATCAGTGTACGAGGGACTGTAGGGAGTGTTGAGGAATAGGAGGGGGGCTGGTGAGGAGTTTAAGGCCGTTTATTGAGCAATAGAGTCGGCCTTGTTGCTCCCTAAAGAGATGGGGGTCCTTGGAGGTCTGATGGCCATGGCAGTGGACGATAGCCACCTCAGTAGGGTTATTGAGGGCCTCAAGAAGTTTGGGAATGAGAGGCCTGTTGATTATGGGGGTTGCCTTGGTCATGAGGAATCCCCTTTCTCACCAAAGGACAGAGTGGGTGTGGGTAATAAGGAAAGCATATTTGGAGTCAGTATAGATGGTGACCCGTTGACCCTTAGATAAGTGAAGGGCCCTGGTGAGAACCACGAGTTCTGCCTTTTGAGAGGTAGTCCCGATGGGAAGAGGGGCTGCCTCTATGACAGCATCTAGGGTGACCACTGCATAGGCAGTGTGTCGCTGTCCATCCGGCACTATAAGGGAGCTCCCATCCATGAACAGTGTGATTGGGGTCAGGCAGTGGCCGATCCAAAAGTCCTGGATGGGAGGGAGTAAGTTCTTCCAGGAGTTGAGAGCAGGAGTGGGAAGGAGTGAGGGTAGACGAGGGTGTCGGCAAGAAAGTGGTGGGATTTATGTGAGGAGAGACAGAGTGTGACCTGGGGGTTTTCTATGACAACAGGTGGTAGAGTTGAAGACGGGAAGGAGTGAGTTGTGCCAAGGACTTGTGGCTGACTAAGTCTCCCAGTCGATGGGGAGAGAAGACCGTGAGGGGTTGTCCTAAGGTAAGTTTGAGGGTCTCCTTTGTAAGAGAAGCGGCTGCCACTAGGGCCCTGAGGCAGGGCTGCCATCCCTGGGCAGTGACATCTAGTTGTTTGGAGAGATAGGCCACTGCCCCATAGGTGGGACCAGTTGGTTGGGCCAGGAGGCTGGTGGCCAGCCCAGACCATTCGTCTGTGAAAAGATGAAAAGGCTTTGAAGGGTCGGGCAAGGCCAGACTCGGTCCCGAAATGAGGTGGTTCCTGAACTGGTAGAACAGGCATCTGACGGAGCCTGGGTCGGTTAGAGGTCCCTGTGGTGTGTCTTTGGTGGCCCGGTATAAGGGCCGGGCCAGAATAGCAAAATTGGGAATCCAATGTCTAAAAAAGCCCACCAGTCCTAGGAATGACAGTAAGTCTTCCACATTCTGAGGGGGTTGTAGGTCTTGTAGGAGGCGGATACGATCTCCTGTGAGGGATTTGGAAGTGGGAGTTAGTAATATTCCCAAGTAGGTGACTGAGGGAGTACAGAGTTGGGCCTTGGCAGGCGAGAATTCTACCACTGAACCACCAATGCTAGAGTTGGGCCTTGGAAGGTGTCACTCGGTATCCCTTGGTGCCCAGGATATTGAGCAGATTGGCAGTATCCTCCTGAGAGGAAAGGAAGGAGGGGCTGCAGAGGAGGAGATCATCTACATATTGGAGGAGAGTGCTGGCCGTGAAGGTCCACTGTTGGAGGGGAAGGTACACTGTTGGAGGTCTGTGGCCAGGGCCTGACCAAAGATATGGGGGCTATCTCAGAAGCCCTGGGGCAGGACCGTCCAGGTTAATTGTCCAGAGATATGTATTTCAGGGTCCTCCCAGGTGAAAGCGAAGAGAAAATAGGAGTCTGGATAGAGGGGGATAGTAAAGAATGTGTCTTTGAGATCCAGGACCGAGAAGTGGGTAGTGCGTGGGGGGACGTTGGAAAGGAGAGTGTAGGGATTGGGAACCACCGGATGGAGTGGGACTACTGCCTCATTGATGAGTCTTAGGTCCTGTACCAGGCGATAGGCTCCTGAGGGTTTTTTTAATGGGAAGGATGGGGGTGTTGCATGGAGAGTTAATGGGGATAAGGAGACCCTGCTGCTGGAGGCGGTCGATAATAGGCTTAAGTCCTCGTGGGTGAGTCATTGAGACAGGGAACTGTGGGCGGGATGGAAATGTAGACTCTCCTTGAGTCCTGTCTTAACTGGGGTGTGGTGGGTTGCTACTACAGGTCTGGAGATATCCCATACCTGCAGGCCTACAGAGGGGAGGCAGTCCGGGATAGAGGGTGAGTCAGAGGTGAGTAGGGGAAGAATGAGGTGAGCAGAAGTCAAGGGAGAGGGAGAGAGAGACATATGGTGGCCTGAAGCTTGAGGAGGATGTCCCTGCCTAGTAGGGGAACAGGACACGAAGGGATGATGAGGAAGGAGTGTGAGAAGGGGAATCCATCCATGCTGCATGCGAGGGGGAGGGTGGCCTTTGGAGTGGAGGAAGTACCGTCAATTCCCATGACTGCAACCGGGGAGGAACGAGTAGGACCCGAGTAGGAAGGCAGGACGGAATAAGTAGCCCCCAAGTCCAACAGAAAGGAAATGGACTTACCCGCTACCTGGAGTGTGACCCTGGGCTTGGTGTGGGTGAGAGGGATGTCCGAGTCTGGGCCTCATCAATCATCCTCCGATCGAGTAGTTGGAAGGCGGGACTTACCATCTCTGGGTCACCCCCACGTGGAGGCGCTGGGGATCCCCCGAGGCTCGGGCGGTCCGATTTCCAGTGGCCCATCATGCGGCATTGAGGGCACAGCCTAGTAGGCGCTTTGGGATTGGGGAAGTGACGGGCCCAGTGTCCCTCGGCTCCGCATTTGAAGCAGGCCCCTGGAGGGGCACAATTAGGTGCTCCCTTCTGTTGACCCCCAGAACCTGCTGGCCTCAGGGCTGCTACCAGGGCTTGGGTCTGCAGTTGGACCTTCTGTTGGAGCCTGGCTTGGCGCTTAAGTTCCGCTGCCTCCTCTCAGGAGTTAAAGACTTTAAATGCCATTTTCACCAGATCAGAAATGGGAGTTTGAGGGCCCTCCTCTGCTTTCTTTAATTTTTTCCGAATGTCGGCGGCTGTCTGAGAAATCAAGAAAACAGTCACCCCTGCCAGGGAGGCCGGGTCTAGGTGAGTATATTGAGTCAGCGCCTCAGTAAGTCTGTTTAGAAATATGGCTGGGTTCTCATTTGGTTCCTGAATGATTTCCCTAATTTTATCATAATTGATGGCCTTGTTGGAGGCTGCCCGCATGCCGGCAGTGAGGCACTGGACCATGTGGTCGTGGCACCGGCAGCCATCTTGGCCATTCTGATAGTCCCATCCGGGTTCTACAGCTGGGACCGCCTGAGCACCAGTGGGCATGGTGGCGTCAGTGAGATGGACCTGATCAGCATGTTCTCCAGCAGCAGCCTGAATGCGCTCCCTCTCCTCTGTGGTGAGGGTGGTGGTTTGGACCACATGTAGGTCGTGCCAGGTGAGGTCATAGGCCTGGGCCAGATATTGGAATCCCTTTATATAGTTTTCAGGGTTGGCCTCAAAGGAGATGAGAGGGGAGAGTCGGTGGGGGCAGTACCAGGATGGGAAGGGGTAAGTTTTTCCAGGAGTTGGGGTAGGAGTGGGGAGGGGTAGGGGTAGATGAGGGCGCCAGTTCAGAAAGCCTGAACATAAGGGACCTCTGCCCATCTGCCTTGGTGTCTGCCGAGGTTATTTAGGTCCATGAGAATCTGATAATCAAACGTGCCTTCCGGAGGCCATTGGGACTAATTGTCTAATTGGTATTGTGGCCAAGCGACAGTACAGTAATGTATGAGACATTGTTTTCGCAGGTCTTGATCTAATTCCAGGGTCTTAAGGTTAGCCAGTAGACACCCTAGGGGTGTTTTGGAGTTGAATTTGGATTGGGAGTTCCCCATGATTCGTTGCCAGGCAATCCGAGGGCTGGAGGAAGGCGTCCCCTCGTCCAACACTGGGTTGCGGAAAGACTGTGTCGACTGCCGTGGAGGTTAGGACGTCTCCCAACTCCCGGAGTCGCGGGGGGTCACCTGGTGACCGGCGGGGTCAGCCCTGACGCGGCCGCGATTCGGACAGGGCTTTCCAGAGAGACTCGGAATCAGGGGAAACTCACCACAGTCTCGGAAGTGGCGCTCGGAGAGGCAGGTCCAGGTCCAGATAGGGACAGGAGAGAGCCTCCTCACCGAAGTGGGCGCTCAATCTCCTCCTGGGTTTCGGCACCAAATGTAAGGTTTTACAGGTGAGATACACACGACACCAGGCGAGATAGGCGCAAGGCAAGGTTTATTAAAGGCACCCTCGGGCAAGGTTCCGAGACTCAGGAGAGGAGAGTCAGGGAAGTCGCGTGGGAGAAGGGGTTGAGTGAACTTTTATTAGGCCAGGGCAGGGCAGGGGCTCATAACCATATTTGGTAAGGTTAGAGGTTGGGGGTTGGAAAGTCCCAAAGTGGCTGGTTTCTGATTCTTGCATAGGTTTTGGTTTACTCAGGGTGATGTGTCCTTGACAGATGTTCTTCTGGCAGGAAAGTCCTGGGTAGGGGAAGATGGCGGCCTGGCGACCATTTTATTGTTCCTCCTGCATTCTCAGGGCCGCCAACCCAACATAAGTATGTCACGTACAATAATAATGCAGTATTAAATGACTATTTTTGGTTGAAGATGAGAAGAACACTGTTGTACCTCCTCCATGTCCTCTAAATTTTATTCCTTATAGCTTTTTACTTGCTGTTTGAGAATGGGGAAGGGGAGGCAGCCCTGATATCTGGTCGCTGGATTCAGAGTCCAGAGTGCTAGCCCTGATATCTGGAAGCTAGCAGGGCATTCAGGCCATGTTCTTCTGTTGGACATAACATTAATCTAAGACAAAGTCACTAGGAGACTGAAGTAAGGCAAAACAAGACCAATTTGTAATTTTGTCTAATCATAGACTTTTTTTAAAAGGTCACTGTGTCACTCAGAAAACACCAGACATCCCCTCTCTTGGCCAAAATGGGTGACTGCTACTTTTTCAATTACAGCTTTATTCCTGCTCTCTTCTGCCCTCCCTAGAAATAAGATTTTACTGAGATGCCCAATCATACAGTGCTGCTTTCTGACAGCATTTGATCTAGAAGGAGCTCCCCTTTCCTTAGATCATCCCCTAAATTGCCCAAATACTATAATAGGTTCTTTCTAATGTCTTCTTACTGAAACACCCCACAGTTCCCTATAGTGAGCCTTCTCCCTCCCTGCAAAGAATAATAAACCCAACTTGTCAACTATGGGCATGTTCCTGGTGATCTTTGGTTGAGGGGAATTGACGTGTTCTACTGCCTAGAATGTCCTTTCCCAGATATATGCATAGCTCTTTCCCTTATTTTATTCTGTTCTTTGCTCATACATTATCTTTTCAGAGAGGTCTTCCATGACCACACTGTTTATAGTGGTACCTGATAGTTCTCTATCCCTTGACACTGTTTATTTTTCTTCACAACATTCATTATTATCTGATATTATACATTTAGATAATATATGCACATATGTTTATCATATGTCTCTCCCATTAGAATCTAAGTTTTACGAAGACTGGGACTTTGTCTTTTTGATTGTATCCACACTGCCTACAACATTGCCTGGCACAGAGCAGGTATTAAATGATATGCATTTAATGGACATATGAACAAATGGGTTTTTATTGTGTCAGGGTTTGTAATGGTTTCATTCTGTCACATAGTCATTGTTTGGTCTTAGTCCTCCATTTAAATAGATTGGCTTACTGCAAAATGTCAGTTCTTAATTTTTTATTTTGACTCATTTCTTATTTGAGTTTATTTCACATTGCCAAGTAATTTTTCACAAAGAACTCATGGGTAGTATTTTCCTTCAATTTTTTTTCATATTTGAAATAAGCTACGTGGTTGTTGTTGCTGTTGTTCTGTAGGTTCTGTTATTGTTAGCAATTGTCCACTCCCTCTTTCCCATTCAGAGTGTTATCTGTCCCTATCTAATTGAGTTTGGAAGGCTTTAAGAAGAAAAAGAGAAGCAGCAGTATCAAGTCACTTAAAGAGCAAATTGTTAGGATTAAGTAGAAAAGGGGATAGAGATGAACAAGCAAATGTATATCCAGCTCTCATTAGGTACCAGATGCTCGTTCATTCAACATTAAGTAGCCATATTTATCTACCATTGAGTGAATCAAATCAGGCTTCACAAGTAAGTTTGTGAGGAATTGCATCTATCTGGAAGACCAGGCACCTGCCAACCAACAGGAGAGACAAACTGTGGATGTGAAATGAATGGTTATTCCAGACTGAGGGTTCCAGGCACAGACATGGAAGCAGTTTGGAAACTGAAACTCAAAACAATTCTGTGGGAAGGTATTATTTCTATTATGCATAATTATAATTATTTCTATTATTCATTTTTTAAATCTTTTATCATCATCCATTGAATATATATTAAGCGCCCACAAGATTCTTTGCATATTAATACAGGAGAGGACAGTTGCTGCCCTCAAAAAATTCATAATCAAGTTCAAACAAGGCAAGCAAACACTGACAATGTGGTTATAAAACCTAACTGATTCCATTATCAGCCAATCAAAAACCTTCCAATAATGTGAAATGTTTGCTACCTTTAAAATCTACTGGGTTATTTGAAGTAGGCTTAAGTCTACAAATAAAAAGAAAGTGAAAGATGAAATGAAATTAATGAAACTCTCCAATGATCTTGTCCAAGAGGCAATCATGAAGGTCACTCAAATTTCTTGGTGTCCTTTGCTTTCCTACCAGAAAATTCCTTTCCTGATCATTGAATCCCCTTTGGGTATAGGTAGCTTTTAAATTTTAATTTAGTTTTTGCTGGGCTGGGGGGTGAGGGACATGACTAGAAGGGAAGAGAAGGTTTCCTGCCTTTAAACATCAGGTTTTCATTATACCTTAGTTGGGGCTCCACATTTTAAAAATTTTTTCAAGAGATTTTGTTTATTTATTTGACAGAGCGAGAGAGAGATCACAAATAGGCAGAGAGGCAGGCAGAGAGAGAGAGAAGAGGAAGCAGGCTCCCTGCTGAGCAGAGAGCCCGATGCGAGGATGCAAGGCTGGATCCCAGGACCCTGAGATCATGACCTGAGCTGAAGGCAGAGGCTTAACCCACTGAGGCACCCAGGCGCCCAGGGCTCCACATTTTTAAAGCCCTTTCAGGGAAGGGGAAAAGGCAAGGCAATTCTCTTGGCCACCTTGGTGCTGGTAATGCTGGTGTAAAAGAAATGACATCATGTCTTCCAGTTTACTGAGAGGTAACCAACAAACATTTTATATCAAGAGTGCAGCTACTACCACTGTGACCTGTATTTCAAAGATACATCTCATTTTAGTTTTAGTCAACTAAGCTACTGAAAGGCAAAGAGTTTCTAAATTTTCAAGAAGTACTTTTTCGCTCCTAAATTTTGGGAGAGGATGACTCTGGAAAATGGTCATTAATGGTCATTAATCTGCTAACTAGTTTTATTAAATCTGCTAATTCATTTTGTTAAGTGCTCAGTTCCAGGAAAATACTAACCATCTGCTTTAGTTTCCTTTACAACAGTGGACTCCTATTTCCTGTGAAATGTCTTTATATTAAACAATGAAACTCATAATTTTAAGTCCTAATTTTTAAAAAGCCCAATAATGCAGTAACTCGCACATTGTTTTCTCACAATACAAAATCTTGAAGAGCCTAAGGAATTTCATGTGGATTTCTTATTTCCGCGTGAAAATACAACTGTATTACACCACTTTGGTATTTTTCTATGTGGCTTTACTTTATTGACAATGTAGAATAGATTAGGGATGGATCAATGGTGACATTCTTGTCTGATTTCATGTTGAAGAAAATTAGATACAGTAAGATTTGTTTTCATTCTGGAATATCCTGATGGACATTTTCAGCAAGGTTTTTGTACGAAGGAGGCACAGGGATTCCGAATGAAAGATAAACGGGCAAATTCAAGTATTGGGAAATAGAGGAAATATCCTATACGTATTTTTTAAAAAAGAGAATGAAGGTAGTGAATGGCCTTAACTGTTGAAGACAAAATCTAATATTATGGCTCCTTAGTTGGATACGATCAATAATCAGCCTAAAGGGAGAGATTTTGCTCTCCAAACACCCATTCTGTTGCTCAGTTCATCATGGTACTCAGTCAGAAGTGTATTACCAGAGGGTTTTCAAAAATTACCAGGACTTGGGGCACCTGGGTGGCTCAGTGGGTTAAAGTCTCTGCCTTCGGCTCAGGTCATGATCTCAAGGTCCTGGGATGGAGCCCCCCATTGGGCTCTCTGCTCAGCAGGGAGCCTGCTTCCTCCCTCTCTCTGCCTGCCTCTCTGCCTACTTGTGATCTCTCTCTCTGCCAAATAAAGAAATAAAATTTAAAAAATTACCAGGACTCATTCATATATTCATTCATTAAACAATTATTGAACACCGATTATGTGTCAGACACCAAAACCACCTGAGAAGGAAATGCTATGTAAATAAAAATAATAAATTAACAGTGAAGTATTAATTTAGGGGTGCCTGGGTGGTTCAATGGCTGGGCCTGGCCCTTCGGCTGGGCTCAGGTCGAGATCCTTCCATCCTGGGATCCAGCCCCTGCGTGGTCCCTGCTCAGGGGGGTGGGGGTGGGGGGTGTGTGTCTGCTTTTCCCTCTCTCTGCCCCTCCCCCCACTGGAGCGCGAGCAATCTCTCTAATAAATGTGTAAAATCTTAAAAAAAAAAAAAAAAGAAAAAGAAAAAAAACCAGGGGCGCCTGGATGGCTCAGTGGGTTAAAGCCTCTGCCTTCGGCCCAGGTCATGATCCTAGGGTCTTGGGATGGAGCCCCACATCAGGCTCTCTGCTGGGCAGGGAGCCTGCTTCCTCCTCTCTCTCTGCCTGCCTCTCTGCCTACTTGTGATCTCTCTCTGTCAAATAAATAAATAAAATATTTTTTAAAATGCTTAAAAAAAAACAGTGTAAGTGTTGATTTATTCCTCTTTCAAGATACAGCTCAAATGGGAACACTTAGTTTGCTCTTTCGTTCTCTGTGTTCTATAACTTTGGACAGGTACTTTTGTCGACGTTGGTGTTACCATCTACTGAGCTCTTTGGGAAGGAGACCTTGGCTTACTCATTTTTGTATTCCACGGCACCTAACAAGAGATTTGGAATAGCTCAAACAGGTGGTCAGTAAATGACAGTCGAAACGAAGGGATTAAGATAGTACTGCATCATTTAGTATTCAACTTAGAAGGCAGTCTGGTGTCCAAACCCTAGACTGAGTTCTTAAAAACAGTGTGATGTCGCTGTTAACGTGTCATCCGAGAACTTGAGTCATCCTGAGTCGATCGATTCGACTTGGTGATATTTATTCAGATTCTATTTCAAGGTGGTTTATCGTCTAAGAGACGGGCTAACGGAGCCGTTTCAAACTTGTAAAAGAAATGAAACTCGTACGGTCTCCAAAAGTTTTCACGCCCTAGAAGGTTGCGCCGACTTTAGGATCCCAGCCGCGGGAGACCGACCGCATAACCCCATCTTTCCCTTCCCTTTTTCCCACCCTTTCGCCCTCCGGAAAGGGCCGAACGCTCTCAGAGCTTCCCAGTCTCACTCCGCCCCCCGCGGAAGGAGCCGAAGGCAGCGCCGGGCGCCGAAACGCGGCCGCCTGGAGCTCGGGCCCTTCCGGAAAGAGCCGAACTGCGCTCGGAGGAGGAGGGCGCCTCCGGCTTCCGCGCTGCGCCCCCGCGCTGTGCCCTCTGTCGGTGGCGTGGGGCAGCTGTAGCAGCGGTGGCGGCAGCCGCGTCGACGTCGACCAAGACTGGAGCGACGTTTAAAGAAGGAGCCGAATCGCCGCGGAGTCCGGCTTCTGGTCGTTGGAGGGCTCCCACCCGTCCGCGCGGCCCGACGAGGAGAAGCGGCGGCGCCGGGAAGCAGGTGAGGACCCGGCCCGGGGTCGGGAGCGGCGAGGGAGCGCGCCCGCTGCCTCCGTCGCTGGGCCGCGCCTGCGTTTGCATTCTCCTCACTTGAACCAGGAAGCCGCGGAGTCGGAGGCTCCGCTCCTCCGGCCCTTTCTTTGTGTGGGCCCGGGAGCGAAGGAGGGGACGAGCCCGAGGGCCGCGGCGCGGTCCCCTCCGCCGTCAGGGGCCGAGGGGCTGCCGGTGCCCTGGGTAGGCCCGGCGCATGGGGAGCCCACCGCGGGGACCCACTTGGCTTTTTGCTCGCCTTCCGCCTGCCTTTTTGTGCCTCCTTTTCTCCTCCTAGCTCCTACTTTGATTTAGAGGTTTTCTGCCCGGCCCATCCTCCCCTTCCGTCCCCTTCTCAGGGCACAACAATGCCGCCTGCTTGGCCTCATCCCCTCCCAGCACCCCACCCTCCCGTTCGCCACCTTCTACTTTCCCCGGCTCGCCGGCGGACCCCCGCCCTGGCGGTGCGTTCCTACCTCCATCTGGATTTGCAGGAAGCTGCCTTTTCGCGTGAATTGGGGTGAAAAAAGAAAAAGAAAAAAAAAAAAAAACACCTCGGTTGCAGCCGGCTGGGTGCAAATGGGGAAGAGGGGGTGGAGTAAGGAAGACGGGGTTCAGCTACCGCAGGGAGCCGCGTGTTGGTTGGCTTTACTCGCTCGTGGATGGCGTTTCTCTCTTTTCCACCTTCACCTGCCTTCCGTCAAGGGTTTGTCTCCCAGCGATGCGGAATGGCTTTTCCGGAGGCAGGTCGCAGATCTCGGGGTGGGTTCAGAGCGATCTGTGCGGTTCCTGGGCCCACCCTGACGGGGAAAAGCGGGAGGAAATCTAAACAAAATGAAACCAATTCCCGGTGTCACCTGGACACGTACGTTTGATGCATTGCCTCCTTCCAAGAGCGCATTTGCAAACGACAAAAATTTGTATTCGGAAAACCTATCTACCTACTTAAAAGCGACTTCTGTCGAAATCCCCGTCTTTCGGAAGCCCTGGTGGCTGGCTCGCTGTCCAAAGGTCACCCTTTCCGATGAGTGCCTTTAGGGTAACCTGGAATTCCTTGGTACTGTTAAACGAGCAATGCCTTATAACAAATGATCTTTCAAATCCTCATTTCTAGACTTTTTGCCTACTTTTTGTTTTTAAGCTGCAGTTTTGAAAATTTCGAAGATGCTTGAGACGCCCCGCCTTCCACGTGTATATAACTTAAGCACTGTGACGACAGTGCTACTATTTTGGTAACATTAAAGGGAAAGAATATTAGCAATAAAAGGGTTTCTCTACCTAAAGTACTTATCAGCCAATTGTGTGTGTGTGTGTGTATATATATATATTCTATAGAAGTTAAATACATAAAAATTAAATATATAATATATGTATGTATTTTAAGCTACTAGGCACCCTTGTTACTGCAAATGTATTCTGTGACATGCAAAAAAAGAATGTTTTGGAGTGGTACACAGCATTGCTCTTTACTGACCCTCCCCCCTTTTTCTAGAGTGAGTAACTGCTCTGCTCCATTAAGTTTATGTTTTCGTTTTCACTAACACATCTGGTATAAAAAAAGTTTTCATACCAGTGTGCGTAATTCTTTACATAATTCTTTACCAACAAATTGAAATGTTTCATGTTTTCATGCAAATAAGCATTAAGAAATGGTGACCTTTCCTTTGTCTTATTTTTTTCACAGTACCATCTGTTGACTTCGCTTGGCACTCTAACATTTCACCTCTGGAGATTGTAAGAGTAGAGAGGTGAGGGGAAGGGGCAAGGAGATGATGAAAGGGGAGAGGGCAAAAAAGGTGTTTCATAGTTTATCTAAGTGAGGCACCCTGATTTAAATAAGAACAGAAAACTGACCGGCAGTCTGGAGGTAATAATTGTCAGTGTTTATAAACAGTTTGGTCTTTGGCTATAGGGAGTAACTTTTGAATGTGTTCTTAGGATCAGTTAAAATTTAGGAAGAGTATAGGATCGCTATTGCACACAGTAAGCTTTTCTGACACTTAAATCATTCGTTTACAGGTGAAATAACTTTTGTGTGTTCACGATGAAGACTTTTTTCCTAAAGTTTTAAGATCGTTAAAAATAAACTCTTGAGTCTTCTTGGGGACAGTACCCAAAAGTGGAACTGAGAAAATTAATTCTAATCCTAAAAAATTGCTTAGTGGTGACACATGTATCTGAGATTCAGAGGAAGAGATTACCGTTCAGATCTGTAGATCAATTAAAAACTCACTTGTCTTTTCTCAGGGGGAAGTCATGAGATATGACACATGGTCCAAAAGCCAGCCTGTATGAACAGTTTATATACAAGCCAAAAATTTTATGCCAAACTTCAGTTAAAATTTGAATACACCTTTGAATGGTGCTGCAGCTTACATTCTGAAATGATAAAGTACTTCTTGTTTTTCTTTTCTAATCTTCTCCCACCCCTTCCTCCTCCCTTTCTCTTACAGGCATGGAGAGTAGAAAACTGATTTCTGCTACAGACATTCAATATTCTGGCAGTCTGCTGAACTCCCTGAATGAGCAACGTGGCCATGGACTCTTCTGTGACGTTACCGTTATCGTGGAGGACCGAAAATTCCGGGCCCACAGGAATATTCTTTCAGCTTCTAGTACTTACTTCCATCAGCTCTTCTCAGTTGCCGGGCAAGTTGTTGAACTGAGCTTTATAAGAGCAGAGATCTTTGCCGAAATTCTCAATTATATCTATAGTTCTAAAATTGTTCGTGTTAGATCGGATTTACTTGATGAGTTGATTAAATCAGGGCAGCTGTTAGGGGTTAAGTTTATAGCAGAACTTGGTGTCCCATTGTCACAGGTTAAAAGCATCTCAGGTACATCTCAGGACGGTAATGCAGAAACCGTACCTCCTGGTTCTGGTGACAAGAACCTTGAAATACAAAAGTCAAAAGATGAAGCCCAAGATAACGGGGCCACTATAATGCCTATTATAACCGAGTCTTTTTCCTTATCTGCTGAAGATTATGAGACAAAAAAGATCATTGTTACCGATTCAGATGATGATGACGATGATGTCATTTTCTGCTCTGAGATTCTGCCTGCAAAGGAGACTTTGCCGAGTACCAATGCAGTGGCTCAGGTCCAGCCTAACCCAGGTTCCGTTGCCATTTCAGATGTTGCACCTGGTGCTAGTAATAACTCTCCCCCTTTACCAAATCTCACACCTACTCAGAAACTTCCTACTTCTGTGAATCAGGCAACTCTGAGCCAGACGCAAGGAAGTGAAAAATTGCTGGTATCTTCAGCCCCAACACATCTGACTCCCAACATTATTTTGCTAAATCAGACACCACTTACTACACCACCAAATGTCACTTCTTCACTTCCAAATCATATGTCTCCTTCAATCAATTTGCTGGTGCAGAATCAGCAGACACCAAACAGTGCTGTTATAACAGGAAACAAGGCCAATGAAGAGGAGGAGGAGGAAATTATAGATGATGATGATGACACTATTAGCTCCAGTCCAGATTCGGCGGTCAGTAATACATCTTTGGTCCCCCAGGCTGAGATCCCCCAGAATGCCACTTTTGATGGATCGTTGGTACAGAAGATGCAGATTCCTACACTTCTGCAAGAGCCACTTTCCAATTCTTTAAAAATTTCAGATATAATTACTAGAAACACTAATGATACAGGTTTAGGATCAAAACATCTAATGGAGGGTCAGAAGATCATTACCTTAGACACAGCTACCGAGATTGAAGGCTTGTCGACGGGTTGCAAGGTTTATGCAAATATCGGAGAAGATACTTATGACATAGTGATCCCCGTCAAAGATGACCCTGACGAAGGGGAGGCCAGACTTGAGAATGAGATACCAAAAACACCTAGCGGTGAGACGCCCAGCAAACGTATGAAAGTAAAACATGATGATCACTATGAGTTAATAGTAGATGGGAGGGTCTATTATATCTGTATTGTGTGCAAAAGGTCATATGTCTGTCTGACAAGCTTGCGGAGACACTTTAACATTCATTCCTGGGAGAAGAAGTACCCTTGCCGTTACTGTGAGAAGGTATTTCCTCTTGCAGAATATCGCACAAAACACGAAATTCATCACACAGGGGAGCGAAGGTACCAGTGTTTGGCCTGTGGCAAATCTTTCATCAACTATCAGTTTATGTCTTCGCACATAAAGTCAGTTCATAGTCAAGATCCTTCTGGAGACTCAAAGCTTTATCGTTTACATCCATGCAGGTCCCTGCAGATCAGACAATATGCGTATCTTTCTGATAGGTCAGGCACTATGCCTGTAATGAAGGATGATGCCGTTGGCTATAAGGTCGATGCTGGGAAAGACCCTGCAGTAGGGACCGCATCTACTCCTCAGAACAAGCCAATGACCTGGGAAGATATTTTTATTCAGCAGGAAAATGATTCAATTTTTAAACAGAATGTAACAGATGGCAGTACCGAGTTTGAATTTATAATACCAGAATCTTATTGAACTTTGAAAACTCCAAAAGTTTGGTTTGCATTCAGGGGCAGGGGTTTCAAAAGACCTGTAAAACAAATTAAGGTGAAAACGAGTTCATTTGATCTGCCACATCATCTGAAGGCAGTCTAGTTGGATTATTTGTTGATAATTTTTAGAAGCAAATTATTCTGAAAGTTTGAGTAGAGATTGAGATACCCCCGCCCGAGTATCTGTTTGTATAGTTAGCTTTCAGCTCGTTTTAAAGAGGCAAGAAGAAAAAAAAAAACTTGGAGAGATAGTTTCCTAAATAGAATTTGAAGCAGTCTGAATGTTTTTTGAAAATAACTGGAGTTATTAGCATACCCTAGTCTATCTTACAACTTTCCCCTTCCATGTTAGCACTTTACTGCTGAATTCTCAATTATCTTAATATTGAGACTATAAATGCGTGTTGTGTTTTGGATGTGGCAAAAAAAAGTAAATAAGAACTTCTAAAGTTGTTCTGGAAAATTGCAGAATAAGTTTCTGCTTGGTTGTGTATTCTGCTAGCCCAAATGGATAGCAACCTCCTGCCTCCCTCCCGCCATGAAAATGGCCGCACAGACAAGTGTCTCATCTGAAGAAAGAGTTTTAGTTAATTAGAATTGAGTTTTGCTTTTATTGCCATTGTCTGGAAAAGACTTTGGTGGCTGGACTACTGTATATATATACCTTCGCGGTTGTGGCCTCAGTGGGCAGAGGTGTTAATGGAAAACACATCTCTGTATTGCAGACAGGAGGAGAGGAAAAGTTCTGTTGCGTTTGTTTTGAGTTCTGTGTTCTTACATGATAGAGAGTGGAAGTGAATGGAGAGTTCCCTTTTTGTTCATCTGGTTAAAAATGTTCCCCTTCCGAAATTTCAAAGTTTGAATCCGAAAGCCACCAAATAAATATTTCATTATGTATAAATCTTTATAAATGATAGATTCCATAAATGAGACTCCTACATATTTTAGGCAGGAGGCTACCGGTATATATTTTTAAATGTTCATATTACTTAGAATTTCTAATAGAAAGTTTTCATTCGAAATAGTTGAATTCATGATCTAGTATTTTCCTTTCACAAGACCTTTTAGGTTTTTACCCCTTCTAAAGTAAGTTCCATTCCATCTGCAAAGTGCTGCAATATTATAGCAATCAGAACTATATATGTAATGTTATATAGGCTTGTTGATTCCCGTTTATCTTGCGAACAATACGTGTACCTTTCTTCCTTTTCAGGTGACACATATTTAAAACACTTAGAGAATAAAGTCAAAACTCACTGAAGTGATAGTACTAAAAGGAAGCAGGTTGGAACAAATATATAGCCTAGCCTTTATAACAGGATTAATGTGTTGAACTTCTGTAAATTACTTTTTGCAAAGGAAAAAAATTAATAGATACTGAAAAAGATTGTTGTGAATAGTCGTTAGTCCTTTGTAACCTTGCTTAAATATTTCTTAATTCAACATAGATATTTTCTTTCTCTTTAACTATGTATTTTTAAAAATAGTCTATTTCTTGACTTTGAACTTAAAGCTTTAATCGTAATTTTTCACGTATACATCATTCTTCTGACGGTAAGCCAGATTCAAAGATAATGGTTTCAGTGTTTCACTTGGTAGCAGAGGGTATCAGGCCTCAGTATTTGCAATGACGTGAGAAGGAAAAATGCTATAATCTTCTGCTTACCGAGGGCTAGAATGATGTGCATCTGTCTGTTTTCTGTTCGGAGTCTTGACGTTCAAACCATTTTGCGAACTAATCCTTGGAAAAGTTTAAGTTACCTTAGAACTTAAGACTCGGATCTCTGGAATCACAGTATCTGTTTCGGTTCTGTGCAGATACTGACAACATTACTCTGACTATAAGGTGCACTCAGAAGTATTTCCGGTGGAAATCTGTGTGAGTTTCATTAATGCTCTTTCACCAGTTAGACATAACTGCTTCTGTGAGTGTGAATGATACCTACAGCCAGCAGAGCTTCCAGACCTTTCAAATTTACCTGCTAGGAAAATTAGTTGATCATAATAAAACTTAAGAGTTTCTAACAAGGCTATTATGACAAACCAGGTATTGAGTCTGTAAGGGAAAACTGTCCATTCTGAAGAATACGAACAGAATTATTATGCCCTGCTGCTGTGCTGTCAGTTTTGAGTATAAAATTTAAACTCTGTGCCTAATGAAGGTGTCTTCTAGAGTTTTCTGGGGAGAAGGAAAACTGGAAAGTTAACTTGTATTTTTGCCAGAAGACTCTTCCTTGCATGTATGTCAAGGTCTTCAGTTTTTTCAGAAGTTTCTATATCCAAAGTTCAGAATTTGTGCAAATTAACTCCTTTGGGGCTGAAACCATTCACTCCCGGTGTTTATTGGGTTGGAGATCTGTAGCAAGATTCTGTTTAAAACTTCCCATGGTGTTTTCCTATTTCGTACTTCGCTTTCTGGCTACTAAATTCCTTCTTTTTTCTTTCAAGTTGGCTGCAAATTTGCGCCTACACTAAAATACCTGTAAACCTTCTGGATAGGAACCGTTTGAAAATACCAATGTGCTGAAAGAGATGACAAAATGAAAATGCCCAAACTAAGCAAAGATTTTAAAATGCCATAGCAATCCTGCAAGATTTACTTTAAAATAGATTTTAAATGATCATTACCATCTCAGTACTGATCCCCAAATGCAACTACTATGAGGAATTGATGTTGTCTTTTCCCCATTGTACCAAAAAGATAAATGGTTAAAAATGGTCAAGGTATTTCGTATTGTCAAGGCATGCCTAATCTAAAGGATTAAATGTTAATTCAACAGCACTGGCTTCCTCACCTCTGTCAATCATACGAAACCGTGTTCATTTCCACCCAGTACTGTAATGTTCATACTTGTACAATCTTTCCTATCATATGACTTTAAGTTCTACTTTTCATTAACCATTTCCTGGTATTAGTTCGTAGAGCTTCTTATGGCAAAAATAAAATGTTATAATTCTGATTTTCGAGTGTATTTTTTACAAGGTTATCTTTCAGAAATGATACAGACTTGGAGGACTTGGCTGGCTCAGTTGGTGGAGCATACGGGGGGGGTGGGGGTCATGAGTTCAGGCCCCACATTGGCCATAGAGCTCACTTAAAAAAAGAAAAGAAATTACATAGACTCTACTATTTTGTTTTTCAGTTCAGAGGATATTTCTGATGACAGCACAACAAAGTTCCCCACTAGGTTTGTTGGGGTGCTGACAGTACTGACTCCATCTTTGGCTCTCCGTCTTCTTTATGTCTGCGCAGTGACCTCCCTCAGGGCTACACGTTCCAGGGCCCTTGGAGGTTAACATATGCCCTGACCAGAATGTAGGAAGGCTTGTTTTGATCTTTCCTAAAGTTGTCGAAACAGCTAGGAGAGCTAACAATTTCTTCCCCTCCCCTCTGGCACACAGATGGCACCACTTTATTTTTTTATTTTTATTTTAAAAGATTTTATTTATTTGAGAGAGAGACAGTGAGAGAAGGAACACAAGCAGGGGGAGAGGGAGAGGGAGAAACAGGCTTCCTGCTGAGCAGGGAGCCCAATGTGGGGCTCAATCCCAGGACCCAGGGATCATGACCTGAATCGAAGGCAGACGCTTAACCAACTCAGCCACCCAGTCACCCCAGATGGCACCACTTTAGATAACTATACTTTGGCCTCACCACAGTGCTCTGTAAAATCTGTGGGTTGAGGTCCAGACTTTGGAGAACAGCTGTGCAGTGCCTGGATTGTGCCCACTCCGCCGCGACCCCCCCCCCCCCAGCGCGCCGGCCTCAGTGAGTTACCCTGAATCAGACTATCCGCGGTATGGAGTGGCTTGCTTCGCTGGCTTGCTGCTTTGTTTGGTCTCAAAATGCCTTCTCAGTCTGGAGGATACTTCACTGTCCCTCTTCTACCTTCTAAAAGGTTTTACATGTTGGTTCATCGCATCCCCATTGTTCCTTGAACCATAATAGTCAAAAGTGAGTGGGCTGTTGTTAGTTGCTTTGGAGTGTTTGTGATACTTTTGTGGGTTCCATGAAGACGCGTGTAAGTGGATACGGAGGAGGATAGTTTTATTAATTTGAAACATCACAAAAGCAGTCTGGGTTTCCAACATGGCAGTGATACAGATTTTAAGCAACATCCAGTTTGTAGAGGTTCTGGATTAATATTTTAATGTTTCATGCCCAGTTCAATACTTTAAAGCAGAATTAGGAATAAAGCAGTAAATATTACAAAATGCAGTCAAGTTACATATCGGAAATACAAATTCCTTCATTACAGCAAATGTTCTGCAAAAGAGTAAAGCAGCAAATATTAATTTTTCTAAGGTAACATGCACTTTATATAATTCAATGTAATAAAAAAAGAAGCTGCTCAAATTAAGTGTTACAAAATCTATTCTGTTTCAAGTTATTTTGTAAAGTAAGAAAAATACATAGAAATGAGTCAGAGTCTCAACACTTTAAGAAATGTGATAAATGTAGGATATACTGTGTAATGGTGCCTTTTAAAAAATTAAATACTCATACACGTTCACTAAAGCAACAGGTAGTGTAAATGGCAAGAAATTTCATTGAGTATTACAAGTTGGTATTTGTATAGTAAGTCAATTGGTCGTTAGTCCCTTTTTGAAGTCCAATAGAACTTAATATGCTCAGAACTGTAGAAAATAATAGTAATTTTATATAACGCAAAAGGGTTCTAGTTTTCCTGATTTGAACTCTGGATGAGACATCATTCATAATGCCGGAAGTTAAACCGAATGCTTTGCAAACATTTACTGTGAACAATGAGGGCACTTGTGCCTTGATAATTCTTGATGGCTGGGTGTCTACAAGGTAGATGGGAGCACCAGCATTTGCCTGCTACCTCTAATCCATCAAGTCGGGAGGTAGCGAAATCGGCCGGAAAATTTTCCAGTATGCGTTCTGTGTTTGCAGAACTAATTAGGTACCCTCCTGTAGCCCCTGTATTTTTACGTTATACAAGTGTAGGATTATCCATCTTCCTTTAAATCACTCAAGTCTCAGGTTAACATAAGATCGCAGTGAAAGTGTTCCTTCTGAAGTGAAGGCATGGGTGCCGAAGTGTTAAATTCGTCAGGTGGATGGTTTAAAGCTATGCATAATTAAAAGAACCATACAAACACCTACCACAATGTGCCGGATGGATGTGAAATCTATGGTAACACCTAAGAATTTGTCAAGTTGGCTACTTTTGAGGTTTTGCAGACTTAAAGCGGCATTGTAACACTTTCATAATCTTGAACACTGTCATGATTGGTCTCAACAGAAAAAAGGGCCAATAAGAGCAGTGGCATTAAAATACAGATGATTCTCTCGGGGTGGGGTGCGGGATACGTGCGGTTTGCTGGGATTGAAGCACAATATTTGAAGATTAAATAGTCACAAAGATTAGTAACAATTCATCATCACCACCCAAGAACCTAGCCTAGCATTTTAAACTCTGAATTTTAACCGTAAGACCTCCCACAGCCAATGTCTTCTGTAACACTGCACCATGCAGCAGAACCTCTGTCTCTTAAGTTATCGAATGTGTCACCGAGATCGACTCAAAACACCTCACACGTTGGTCTTTGTATTTCAGCGCATCCTAAACAATCAGTCCTGTTCCCACTACTCGAGGGAATATTGCACTTTTCCCTTTGGGAGGTACTGATAACGAAAGCTGAGCTGAACGATCACAACAGCCATTTTTTACAATACTCACAGAGAAGAAAGGAGTACAAGATACAGGCAGCGTTTTTTTGACATCCAGACACAAGCAAACAAAATCTTAGCCAAAACTCTCTGCATTGGAACCACTGGGTAGCTCCAGCTGGGAAATTTTCCTTAGGGACTGACTTCAGTGGTAGGGAAAGATAGGGCCTATAGATAAGCCAGGTGCTCAACCCAAGGTGCTAGGGTGGCGGTCTGTCGAGGGTTTGAGGACGACACTGCATTTACACAAAGTGGAACAGGTGGCAAGCCCCGCTGCCGCAGAGGGCCAAGGCAGAGCCATAGGGAAACGCAGGTCCAGGTCCCAACGGGACAAGCTTCTTGCTGGGATGGCTCCCCAGCCTTGCTTAGAGTGTGCGCTGCCCTTTTTGGAAGCGCTGGGTTCAGCCTAGCCACCCCTGCTCTGCACTGATAAATGAATAAGCTTCATCCCTATCTTTCCCTAGCTTGGCAGGCCTTCATAAAACTTTATGCATAAGAATCACACTTTAAATTTTGTACCCTACACACTTCCACTAAAGCAGAAATACAAAAGCCACGATAATCTCAATAGCCAGCAGGCATTCGTCTTTAGGGGCTGTAAGGTGGTGGTTTTTCAAAAGGTGGGTAGTAGGGGGGAGAGTAGCGGGGCGGTGCGCTCGAGGACCACATGTAGCTGGGCGAAGGGGAGGCGGACTGGGGCTCATCAGAAAGTCCGGAGGGCGGGGAGGATGGGAAGACACCGGAATGCTGTGTAATAAAAACGAAACACCAGTTAAAGCAGCTGGGTCGCAATCCACCCCCGCCCCAGCCCATCGTTACTTAAAAAACGAGTGTGGACCAGGTGTGCTTCTGTTTGGAACAACAGAGCGCTCCAAAGCCTCACAGAGTTCATGCGGGGCATCAGCCGGGGGGTCCCGCTGTCGCAGTCACTCAGGCTGCACAGCGCCCGCGTGGAGAGCATGGGGTCCTCCTCCCCAGCCCCTTGAGCCCTGCATCCAGCCACCTGGTCACTCCTACTTCTGTGTTGTCTCTTCAGTCCACCACCTCCCTGTCCATGTTTACAGCCCAAGCCTTCAGTGCCTCTCCCTCGAGCTATGGCAACAGCATCCCGGCTAGTCTTTGGAAAGCTACTTTGGGCCTTAAGAACTTCAGAGGTTAAGCCAGTAATGCCTGGGAAAGTCTTGGCTGCCAGAATATGTCCCAGAGCCCATCCCACAGACCAAAACACCAAACAAGAACTAAGGTCAGAGAGGTTAACTGGGCTTTCTTGGATCTGGGCTTTTCCAAGTCTGACAATTTGTTTCATCTTAACTGCAGCCCACCCGCCCGAGCGTGGGGTAGGTCGGAGAGCAGAGAGGAGCACGGGCGCGGAGATGAGAACACCAATGGTAAGAACAAGGAACAACCTGCCAGGTTGCAGTGACGTAGGATTCAGTATTACTTCGTGTTGTCTGACTTTAGTAGTCTTTGGGAAGGGAGAGGATAGAGATTTTTTTTTTTCTTTTTAAAAACAGTGAATTGACACATCAGGAGTCATTGCTACTTCTCTTTCCCTGGCTCATGTGTACCCTTGACCCTGATGACTTTCCTGCTCAAGGAGAGTTGGCCTGTTTTCATTTTGTTCATTGATATATCCCCCAGAGCTCAGAACAGTGCTTGGCAAGTAGTAGGTACTCAATAAATGTTGAATGAGTGGCCCTAACCTCAGGAGTATATCAGATGAACTTGGTATGTTTTTTTAAAAAAGATTTTATTTGCTTATTTGAGAGAGAGAAGCAGACTCCCCGCTGAGCAGAGAGCCTGACGTGGGACTCCATCCCAGGACCCCAGGATCATGACCAGGGCTGAGGGCAGACAGTTAACCAAGTGAGCCACCCACATGCCCCAACTTGGCATGTTTTTTAAAAGTAAAACACGTTTTCAAAGATTACAGTCACATCTTGTGGGTACCTCTCCTTGCTCTGGCGGTGGAGCATGGCTGAGGCCTGGAGACTGGAGGGGACTACCCGGACGGCAGGGGGTCAGAGGCTGGTTTTAGGCTCTCAGGAAGGGTGAACATAATAAGCCAATGAACAGGGCTGGAGAACTGCAATTTTCTGGTGTGTCTTAGTTCTAGGAGGAACTGGTACATGAAAAGAAAAACAAAAAGGAGTGCCTGGGTGGCTCAGTTGCTTAAGCACTGACTCTTGGTTTCAGCTCAGGTTCTGATCTCGGGGAGCCCAGGGTTGGATTCCAGGTCCAGCAGGAAGTCTGCTTGATCTGTTCCCTCCCCTCCCCTCCCCGACTCTCTCTCTCTCTCAATCTCTCATAAATAAATAAGTAAATAAATTTTAAGATATGGCTTTTAAAAGAAAAACAAAGACCCACTTACACCACAATTTCTCAACAGTTCGAGTGCTGTTTGCGGGAGGTTATGCCTTTACTTTGGCTGGCCAGTCTGAGTCAATCATGTTATTTTTAAAGGTCTGGGGCTACTGAGAGTTGGCCTTGATATGAGATTTCTGGAGCCTGAGACAACCTGGCTGAGTCTCCTAATCCCCAGTCCTCATCCCTGCACTCCTTAGAAAGGGCTGTCCAGGTATCTAGGTCTTGCCCATGGCACTGAGATATCCATCCACATTGTGCTGGGATGACAAGGGATGTGGCTCCCATCACTCCCTCCTCCTCCCCCACCCCATTCATTCTTTCAGCCCTGAGTGAAGGAATGGACAGGGTCAAAGGACCTGCAGAACCCTTAAAGACAAAACATCTTGAGTCAGTGGACTTAAGCCTGATTCCTTGCTAAAATCCCAATTTCTCTCTCCACTCTAGGAGGACTTCCTAGTTTTCCATTCTGCACTACAGGACTCCCTTCTTCCCTCCTTCCCTCCCTCCCTCCTTCCCTGTTGCTTTCAAGGGAGAGCACTGTCCTCTCAGCCCAGTGGGGACAAAAGTCTCCATACCAGGGACTGGAGACATGGCACTTGACCCTTCTAAAGGCGCCACGGGAGGGTGAGAACGAGGCGGCCGGGTTTAGGTGCTCCCAGACAGGAGGCGCAAGCTTCCAACAGCGCAGCAAGAGGCCGTTCTGTCCCGGGAGGTGCTGCGAGAAGCTTCTGTGGGCAGCAGCTGCCGAGGGTGGCAGTTGCACACTTTGATAGTAAAAGGGGGGGTGTGTGTGTGTGTGACACAATGGCCTTTGGTTCTCACTTCTTGCTTTCATGTTTGGGAAGGATTCAAGCGGCCGGGAGTGGTATGATTCTCACTTCCCTTTGAGGACACTGGGAGTCTTAAGGATAAACTTGAAGGACTCCTGGCAGAGCTAGGGAGCTAACTGGCTGCAGTCCACACGCCCTTGGGGCCCGGGGTTGGGGGGGACGGGGGGGGGGGGAGGGCAAGGCCCACAGGACCCGCACATAGTTTCCTAGCAACCAGCAGGCACCTTGGGAAGGATCTGGCTTTGTTACAGCTGGGGAGCTGGCCTGGTGCTTTTTGGTTCCTGCCTGGGAGTGGGAGTCGACTTTACTAATGGGACAGGCAGCTCAGCAGAACAGAGCTTTGAATCCTCGCACGCCACAAAGCATGAAAAGCATCTAAATAGCCTACTTCTGGGCCACCGTGGTCACTTCGAGCCTGCCGCCTGCCCAGTTGCTCCTTGGAGGCGGGGGCGAGAAGCGGGGTGAGCCACAGGCTGAGGGTGCTATCAGAGGATGACCCCCCAGCTCCCCACCCCCACCCGGTGGAACACACTTGGTAGGCGAAGGGGAAATACAGAGAAACGGTTGAGCTGGGGCAGCCACAGCCTTCTAAGGTTTTCGGTAGCCCATGCCATGCACCCCCTCCCCCAGGACTAAAGCAATCCTCCCATTAAACGGGTCCAATCTCTAGGGGGTCATTTTTGGTGGCTACGGTACCTTCACAGGCTTTGATAACGAGCATAAACAGAGGTGTCTGCATTTTGCGTAGGCTGAGACTTTTGTTTACTAGGTGGACAGGTGAGGAGGCAGCTCACCGTTAGTGAAGGAGGGGGACCCACTTAGGGCCAGACTGGGAAGTACGGCTGGGACCCTTGAAGTGTTACATAAAGCTCCCTTAGGTTGAATTTCCCAGTGCAAGTAGAACCCGATGCCTTATACCCTGCGGAATTTGGGCTACTTGGCTAAAACCAATGTACAGGTAGGAGGAAAAGTAGGGAGGTTAGTGAGGAGGCCAAGATAGCCTCAGTTTCGATCCTTCCTGGCTTGGGGAATGGGGAGCTCACGAAGCGAGGACACTGTGGAGTCCAATGTTTACGAGAGTCCCGTTTCTCCCAGCTCAGCACTCACAGCCTCCTCAGGGCCATCTGACTAGAGCGAAGCCCTCATCGTGTCTGACCACAAGGAATATTTCCTAAGCTTCCTAACTGGACAGCTACCCAACGAGGGCACAACTTGGAGGGATTAAAATAAAATCCTATCCCTCTTTTTCCTCTCTCTTCTATCAGCCTTGGGGTAAAAAGGAGCAGTAGTTTTCAAACACAAAGTTACATATATGGTCCTATTTAGAAATGACCCGAATGGGGAAGTCATTTAGAAGAAAGTCTAGAAAAGTCATCTGTGATGTGGGCCCTTTTTCAATCTGAGAAGATCATAAGGAAGCTCTGGCTTTTTTTGGTGGCGGGGGAGGGTGGGGTAGGTCTGTCCTTCTGGAAGTTTTATCGTCAGAGCTGGTGTGCGGTTTTGCTGATTGCTTTCTATTTATCTAAGAATGCAAGCAAGGTGTTCCCTCATCCTCTTGGCTTTCCTGGGTAAAGACTGGTATTTCCTCCCATGAAACTAGAAGGGAGGGGTGCCTGGGTGGCTCAGTGGGTTAAAGCCTCTGTCTTCAGCTCAGGTCATGATCCTAGTATCCTGGGATCGAGCCCAGGGTCCTGGGACTGAGCACCGCATCCGGCTCTCTGCTTAGCAAGGAACCTGCTCCCCTCCACCACCACCCCGCTCCACCTGCCTCTCCGCCTACTTGTGATCTCTGTCTGCCAAATAAATAAATAAAATCTTTAAAAAAAAAGAAACTAGAAGGGAATGAAACTTGGTGAACAAAAGAAAGCTCAATTCAAGCACACCACTGAAGTTCCAGAAGGAAACAGTTTACCTAAAAACACATCACTTGGGGCGCCTGGGCGGCTCAGTTGGTTGAGTGTCTGACTCTTGGTCATGATGTTGGGATCCTGGGACTGAGCCCCACATGGGCTCTGCTCTCAGTGCGGAATCTGCTGGAGATTCTCTCTCTTCCTCTCCCTCCCCTTCTGCTCTTCCCCCTGCCCAGGTGCGCTCTCTCTCTCTCTCTAAAATATATAAAGTCTTTAAAAGAAATTTAAAAGTCCACATCACTCAAAACCCACACTGCCCTACTCTGAAGTCTCTAATGAGGAAACACAGAGACAGGTCAAATCTAGAAAAAGAACCAGGAGAGGTATGAGAAGTGTCCCAGCAGCTCCTGGAGTGGGGAGCAATTTAATAATTAAATTATTAGAGAGTTTACTCTATAGAGACCCCTTCTGAGTCACGATTAGGAAGCCCGTAATTTAAATCGGTAAAAAAATATAAGTGTCCTAAAATAACTGGGGGAAAAGATCTATGCTGGGGTCAGATTTATAGCTTCCCCAAAGAATTCTTCAAGCCAATCTAGAGTCAGACAGACTCCAATGACAAGAGATGGTCAATGGCGCAAGACTCTTTCCCCCAAAGGATGATATTTGTATTGGATATATAAATCGGATGACACACGTGAAGACCTCAGCACCACAGCTGGTGCGGAACAAGGGCTCAAGGAATGGGAGCTGTTATTAAAAAGAGGAGTCAATCTTGTTTTCATCCCTGGGGTAGTGTGTGAATGAGGAACAATGGACAAAGAAATGTCTCCATACCCTATAGACAGGCTTCCTATCTTAGAGTGTACAAGGAGCATCACCAGGGGGATGATTGTTCCTACTTTGGAGTTCGTTAGAAAGTAAAAATTCCTAAAATCAATATAATCAACATAATTTGCTTTGATAAAAAATAAATAGAGGCAGCCTCTGGGGCTGGACTATGTGTCTGTGGCCCCTCCATCCCAGGATGACCTTTTCTTTCCTAAAGTAAGCTCTATGCCCAACGTGGTACTTGAACTCAGACCCCGAGATCAAGAGTTGCGTGCTCCACCAACTAAACCAGCCAGGTACCGCCCCGGGGATGACTTTTTATTACTTTTACTCCTGTGTTAATTTCAGCATCCCTGCATCCTCTCTCTCTCTTTTAAATATTTTCTTTATTTGAGAGAGAGAGAGCCCACACAAGAGAGAGCATGAGGGGGTTGCAGAGGGAAAAGGAGAAGCAGATCCCCTGCTGAGCTGGGAGTCCGACTCCGGGACCCTGGGATCATGACCTGAGCTGAAGGCAGATGCTTAACTGACTGAGCCACCCAGGGGTCCCATCCCTGCAGTCTCTTAAAGGACTCCTTTTGCCTCTGTCACTGCTGAAATTATCTGTGCCTTTTTTGAACAGATTTGTGTTTCCCAGTCTATACCTATTTGGGGAATGAGTTCCCTGTAAATACCGTAGGCTTTAGAACAAGTTCCGGCACTATTTGTTCCCAAGCTTTGATGGACACCTCCTTGTTCTGGTTCTGCATTTTATAAGAGTGAACAAGTCCATGGTCACATGTATTACTGTTGCAATATACCGGCCTAGACCTCCATGCACAGCATCGGAGCTGAACAGAAGGGCACTGTCTTCAACAAAATGGGGCTTTCCAGGTTCAATTATTTTGTGAATCTAAAGCTGAAATTAGGTTTTGTGTTTGTAAACTGGCTGGCTAATTGGAAGTATCCCCAAACAGTCGTGCCTTTATGTCCCCTTGGAGCATCCAGGGGCCCTTAGGAGAAGCAAATTCATTATGGGCTCCTCTCCTTTCAAAGGTATTTTCCTTTGGTTCTCCAATTTTCAATTAACCAGATTTCCATGTAATCCCACTCTTCTATGGTCAAGGGTTGACGATCACTATAAATGTTGAAAAGACCATTTTGCTTGTTTCCTTGAAGTGCCTAGCCCAGTGCTCGGCACACAATGAAGGCCTTTTAATTAAGTGTCTTTCTTGGTTCTCTGTTTTTCTGTGCTTCGTCTCAGCTCAAAAAGAAAAGGGAAAGTGCAAATTTGGTAACTCTATTTCGGATCTCTGTGATAACAAGGCAAAAAGGGGGGGTTGTTATTAAAAAAAAATAAACCCTTTCTCTGTATAGTCCTAGTTAAGGAAGTCTGGAGGAAAACCAGGGAATTGTTCCTTGTTACAGATGCTGTTCAATCCATTGGCCAGAGTCTGTTGTGTTAAAGAGCAGGACTAGGCCTCTCTCAGTGGTAGAAGAATGGGAAAAGCCACAGTTGGACAGGGGTCCCTACTGATGTACTAATGAGTAACATCCTCTCCTGGGTGCCTGTCAAGGCGCTCTGGGACACCTCGATCCTTGCTCCTTCTCTCCCTTTTCTTCCATCTCTCTGTTTCCTGTGTCTTTCCCACCCTCCCCATCTCTCCTATCTTGCCTTGTCTGTAAGCTGGTCACTAGTCCCCACAGGCTGCTGATGGCCATCGGGCTGAGGGCCTGGCTACCTTGTCCATGGTAGGGAGGTTCCGTAATCAGGGAGAGAACAAGGCAGCACGAACAGCAGCAAGAGTCCCAGACAGTTCTTTTTCTCTCAAAACATACCTGAAAGTCGTAAGCAGAATATGGCGGCAGGTGGGGAGGGCTATGGTAGTAGGTATTGTACGATGCCACTTGAGGACGAGCATAGTAAGAAACCGTTGGATGGGCATTTTCAACGGAACAGTTCAGCGCCGGCAGAGTTGGGTTCTGTAGAAGAACACAGATGCGAAACAAAATAAACGTTCATCACCGGGAGACAGTGTTAAATAATAAGAATAGAAAGCCACCGGCAAAACTAAGGAGGCAATAAAGAGATCAGTGGTGGCCAGGGGGTATATTGGAGGGGCGGAGAGCGTGGAGGGCTTTTAGGGCAGTGAAACTACTCCATGATAGTATAATGATGGATGTGTGTCATTATACTTTTGTCCAAACCTGCAGAATTACAACATCAAGAGTGAGCCCTAAGGTAAACTATGGCCTTTGGGGGATAATGACTTGTCGATGTAGGTTCGTCCTTGATAATAAATGTACCACTCTGCTGGGGATGTGGTTAACAGGCGAGGCTACATGTAGGGTGACAGCACCGAGGACATGGGAAATCTCTGTACTTTCCTCTTAATTTTGCTGTGAACCTAAAACGCCTCTTAAAAAAAAAATGAAGTCTTAAAAAAACTGCAATGAGGGCACCTGGGTGGCTCAGTCGGTTAAGCATCTGTCTTCTGCTCAGGTCATGATCCCAGGGTCCTGAAAGCAAGCCCCGTGTAGGGCTCCCTGCTCAGCGGGGAGTCTGCTTCTCTCTCTTCCTATCCCCCTACTCATGCTCTTTGTCTCTCTCAAATAAATAAATAAAATCTTGGGGGGAAAAAAATCCCACTATGTTACATAACATGATTCCTGACATGTAAGTCAGAAAAACAAAAAAAGCAAAGACCCAAATAACTATGTATGTATGTACGTTTGTAAATGAAAAGAAATCAACCTGGGAAGATTCACAACAGACTGTCAACTGTGGTTATCTCTGCAGAGGGGAGTAGTATGGGGAGGTAAATGGGGACCACTCACCTTCTTTTTTTTCTTTAAGATTTTATTTATTTATTTATTTGACAGAGAGAGAGAGCACAAGTAGGCAGGGAGAGGGGGAAGCAGGCTCCCCCCTGAGCAGAAAGCCTGACTTGGGGCTCAATCCCAGGACCCTGAGATAATGACCTGAGCTAAAGGCAGAGGCTTAACCCACTGAGCCACCCAGGTGCCCCATTTTTTTTTTTACGTAAGCTCCATAATGGGCGTGGAGCCTCACTTGGGGCTTGAAGTCATGACCCTGAGATCCAGACCTGAGCTGAGATCAAGAGTTCGACCATTAACTGACTGAGCCATGTAGGTGGTCCTCTTTTTTTTTAATTTTTTTTTAAGATTTTATTTATTTATTTGTCAGAGAGAGAGAGGGAGAGAGAGCAAGCACGCGCAGACAGAATGGCAGGCAGAGGCAGAGGGAGAAGCAGGCTCCCTGATGAGCAAGGAGCCCGATGCGGGACTTGATCCCAGGACGCTGGGATCATGACCTGAGCCCAAGGCAGCTGCTTAACCAACTGAGCCACCCAGGCGTCCCTCCTCTTTTTTTTTTAAATATGTATTACTGGCGTCATTTCCCCCCCCAAATTATTATTTTGAAAAATTCAAACCTATAGAAAAGTTGAAATCAATTTAAAAAAAAAAACCAAAAAGACAAAGAAAAGAATAAGACCCAAAATACACTGCTAAAGGAAGTGGCCACTGACCATTAGTTCCCAAACACAGCTGTCCCAAGCAGGCCCTTACGAGTGCCGCATGGGTCAAGGTGTAGGGTCCATGTTTTTCTGATTTTCCGTGTCGTTAATACTGCTGCCATATGTGTGGATAACCAAGAGCTGTCTGCAAAATCAATGGGTCTTGATTCTCGGTACATATCTACTGCACATTAGCAGAGAGCAGAAGCTTCCTCTGGAGTGATAAAAACGTGTGGGCAGGCTTTGGCAATGGCTATAGGCAGCCACGTTGGGAGTGTTGGCAGAGGAAGCTTCCTTATAGCAAGTTTCAACACAGTTCTGCTGCTCTCTTCCTTGGAGTGGGTTACTGTTTACATCTCCCAGAGTTTTGAAGAGCTACAAACGTCAGGCATTACAATGCAGCTCCCAGACAAGAAGAGAAATGTTTGTCAGCCCCTCCCACGTGAGATTCGTGACCATTCCAAGGGCTGGCTCGCTTTATAGAGAAAGAGTGCTCAGAAACACCCTTATCTCTCCACCAGAATGCTAAGAAGAAATTTCATCCCCAAAGAAGTCCCAGAAAGCATGTTCCCTTGGCCTTCTGTCAATTAAAAGCACACCCTCCAGCTCTTGCAAAATGAAACCAGTTCTTCTATGCAAATAAACTAAGCCTAGCCAGAGAGAAATAATCATGCAATGTAAACTCCATCTATAAAAATTTCTGTGGGTTCAGTGAGGCCCGGGACGGCGGGGGGGCGAGGGGGAGGCGGGATCATCTTTGAAAGGAAGATGACTGTTACAGAGACAGCAGCACAAGGGGAAGACTGAGTGAGCACAGGAAAGGCACAAGAGAGAGGAGAGTCAAGGGTAGAGAGTGTAGACAGAATGGACAGGGCAAGAGAGGCCCAGGGAGCAAAGACAGGTACACGGTTGGGCAGGGAAGGAGCCAAGCAAGTGTCTCGTGAGGCCTTACACTGCTAACTGTGATTTTACGACAGATCTGGTCTCTGTGTCTATTTGTGTGAGAGTACAGCAGTGTGTGTATTTCTGTTAGAACTCGGGGGTCCTGGGGGGGGCTGGGTGGCTCAGTCGCTGAAGCAGCTGCCTTTGGCTCAGGTCATGACCCTGGAGTCCCTGGCTCAAGCCCCACATCAGGCTCTCCACCCACCAGGCAGTCTGCTTCTCCCTCGGACCCTCCTCCGTCTCATGCTTGCTCTCTCTCACTTTCTCTCTCTCAAATAAATAAATAAATAAATAAAATCTAAAAAAAAATCTCTGGGGCTCCGAGGTTATGAGACTCCCCATTACTGATCAGTCGCATTCTGAGCTTCAGGGGAACAAGAGGTTTCAAGGCGGCCCAGGAAATGGTGAACGTGGTCTTGCCTGGACAAGACATTGTGGACTTTGGAAAGAGTGCCATTTTTATGCCTCCCCACTTTCCTCCAAACCACAGACACCGATGAGGAGAAAACGGCAAGATACAGTCACCTTTTAAAGACCCATCTCAACTTCTATCCTGGGTCAAAAGACACTTCATCAAATATTTCTCAAAGATCCTCTTCCCCAAGCCTCCTCTGGTAAGGGAATGAGGACATCCATCTGTGTCCCTCTCAGGAGGGCACATTCTGGAAGCGGCAGCTCCTAGCTGATCCTTCTGACAGCTGCCAGCTCCCAGCCCTTGGCTCCTGTCCTCACTCCCTAGGAATGGTTTTCACCCGCCAGCCCCCAGTGGGCCTCCCTGCCCATCCCTGGGCCTGCTGCTCAGTGGGGAGGCACACCACAAGTCCCCAACCGTGTTTGGACCCAGGCCAAGGACTGTATTTAGGCTCACCTGGTTGATGTTCCAGGATGGCCTACACCACGTCTCATTTTAGTAAAGCCATCAAACAAAGGGCTCCTTCTTGGCCCCCATCTTTCACTCCCAATCCCTCTCCCATCTCAGGAATTGAATGCTTTGCCCCTGATCTTTGCTCTGGTCTTTCGTTTTCCCCACTGGTCCTTGACCGAGTTCCCAGGCCCGGTATTTGTACTTCCCTGGCCTTCCTCCCCCTTCCCTCCGAAGGAAGCTCCAGACAGCTGGAAACAACTCGCTTTCAACTGTTCTAAATTAAAGCAGCTAAACAAAGGAGGTAATGTGTGTTAAAACACTTGTAGAACTGGAAAGGGATGTCCAAACGTTGGTCTGGGCAGCTGGGGTACAGTAGAAAAAGCAAAGGCTCTGGCATCGGACAAAGTTCTGGGTAAGTCACTTGACCTCTGTTGGCCTATTTCCTCATCTGTTAAATGGGGGCAGAAATACTTACCTCATCAGGTAGTAAGAGTGAGGAGGAGTGAAGAAAGTAATCGTGCAAAAACCCTTTGTATAGAGTAAAGGACCATCACTGCTACCTCTCAGGACAGACCCTCAACAAACCCCTTTTCCCCCTAAAGAAAGATCAAAAGTCACAGTAAAATGAAGATTCCAGAAATAAACCTATACATTGATGGTCAACCGATTCCTTGCAGGAACCCCACGGAGGCTGCTGAGTAGCTGCCACCCAATGCTTTTGAGCCTCAGGGCAGCTCGGCTGCCCAGGTCCGAAAGCACTAGGAACCTTCCAGAGAACCCTTAACACCCATCCCGCTGTCCTATCTCCCCAACTCGCCAACCCCAGAGCTTCTCTTCCAGCCAGACTGGCTCACATTCTACATGGCGCCTCAGCTTTCACCCATCCCCTTGGGGAAAGTCTCCAAGAACATGGGGTATTCTTTGCTCAACCCAGAAACAGCTTTTCTGAAAGCCCTCTCACCCCAAAGCTCCCTCAGGCCCAGACCTACAAGACCTCCTCCCTCCGAGGGTCCCACCTATGCTGATGTGTCCCCCACCCCCTTAATGCTTCAGCTTGCCCTGGTGTGGGGAGGGGCGTAGGAATGAGAAATGTGTGTATGAGGGGTGCCTGGGTGGTTCAATCAGTTGAGGGCCCGACTCTGGGTTTCAGCTCAGGTTGTGATAGGGTCATGAGATCGAGCCCTGCATTGGGCTCTGCGCTGGACCTGGAGTCTGCTTGAGATTCTCTGTCTCCCCTTCCCTCCTCCCCACCACAAGCCCCACTCTGGCTCTCTCTCTCTCCCTAAAAAAATAAAAAGTGGGAAAAAAGGGGAAATGTGTGTGTGAGAGAGGGAAAGAAAAAAAGACAGACAGACAGACAGACTGGATGTGAGCGGGGAAGGAATTCTCCTGACTTGGAGTCAGGAGCAGGAACATTCAACTTCCTGACAACCTGGTCCAGCTCTAGAGTGTTTTCTTTTCCCTTGTCTTATCCCCGCCTTTCACTTTCCATTGCTGAGCCTTTGACCGTCCAAGGTGACCATCCAAGGTCAAATTACAAACTACCTTTCAGGTTCCTATTCCTCAGGGAGCCCAAAATGGGACAGAAACAGCCCAGGGCTTAGGGGCTATCTGCCTCATTTCCGGGGTCAAAGGAAAACCTCTTTTAGGTACAAAATAATTCCCTAAACACAAGTGGGACCCCTCTTGTGGTACTCAGTGGTACTCAGTCCTGTGGTACTCAGTGGTACTCAGTCCTGGCTGCAGAACAGAACCATCTGGGGAACTTTTAAAAATATTGATGACAGGTCCTCAATTTAGACCCATTAAATTAGAAGCTTTGGAGGAGGGGTCCAGGCATCTGGGCTCTTTTAAGCACCTCAGGTGATTCCATTCTAATAGGAAGCCAGGTTGACAACTGTAGCACTAAAGCTATTATCCCCATAATCAGAGGTCAAGGTTTGTTAAACGAGCAAAGAAATGCTTACAAATGCTTTAAAAGCAAAGGAAGGAAGAAGCCCATTATTATAGGGCACTTACTTACTGGGGGCTGAGTCCTCCCACACTTTTGTATGGCGCCTGCGTATGCGTGCACGTGCACACACACGCACGCACAAATATGGGGAGAGGTTGAGAGGGAAGATGGGGAACTCAGGGAGGTTGAGGCTGAGGGCAAGACCGCGCAAGCAGCTTAGCCCAAGGCTGGCACACATGATCTTTCTGGAGAAACTCCAGGGTGAAATTCCTGGGGAGGGGGAGACTAGCATTACTCTTACCTGAGCTAAAAAAAAAAAAAAAAAAAACAAACCACCTCTTTTCTTCCATCTCTCCCCAATCTGTTAAGGGAAAAACTACCCAGAAAGGTTTCCTGCTAACAGTGTGTATTTGTGTGTGGCGGGGCGGGGGAGCACGAAAGGCTATGTTATATAACCAGCATGAACGGGAGAATTGAGGCCACCAGCTCCTCAACCCCACCCCCAGAACGTGCCTCAAGAACTCGGGCAACTCATGTTAACAAGAAATGTTTGCACGCTAACGACATTGCCTGGCTCCTTCAACTTGAGTTGTTTGAAGGCGGCTATATTCTTAAAGCGACTGCCTCTGATTCCTCCCTTCAAAACATGAGTTCCCCATCGCCTCCAGCCTCCTAGCTTCTACCTTGGCTCCCACCAGGGGCCTCTGGAATGGGAAGGCACTTCCTTCCTTACCATGTCCTTAAAGCCTCCAAGGACCGCGGCAGTGATGATGCCCAGGAACAGGCCGACGATGTTGAGGATGGTGGCAGACCAGAGCAGGTGGTAGAGGTGAATGATGTCTTGGCAGCTGCTGACGTCAATGTACTCGTAGTACCCACCGGTGATCTCCACGCGGCTGGACGGGGAGAGGCACACACCAGTCAGTCCCGGGGGAACAGGCTGTCTGTCTCTCTCTCTCTCTCTCTCTCTCTCTCTCCCATACACAACCCCCCCAGGGCTCTGGCTATCAAGCAGCTCAGCAAAAAGACAGGTGAGCAGGTGGGGAGCTCTGGGGAGGGACAGCACAGCCATGAATGTGTTGGGGGAGCGAGGCGCTATGATAAAATGTGACTGCTGTGTATCCAAAAGATAAATGAAAAAAAAAAAAAACAAACAAAAACCCTCCTACTGATCAGAGAAACCCTTGTCACCATCACTAACAGACTATGTATGCATATCTATCTATCATCCTAGATGTCGATCGGATCCATGATTTTTAAAATAATACAATTATAATAGCAAAAAGGGCTACAGTGCTCAGTCTTAGATAGCATATGTGGGCACTTGGTCCGTGCCAGGCCCAGTGCTAAGCGTTTTACATATGTGAATTCATGAAATCTGTGCTGTTGAATATGGTAGCTACTGCTCATGGCACCGTTTAATTAAATTAATTAAAATGAAGTAAAACAAAAAATTCCGTGTTCAGGCTCACCAGCCGCATTTCAAGTGCTCAAAAGCCGCACTTCTAAGAGCCACACTGGAGGCTGGCAGAGCAGATTACATTCCCATCATTGCAGAAGGTTCTATTAGCACGGCAAATCCTTACGTTAGTCTATGAGGTGGGTCCTATCACCATTCCCATTTTCCAGATGAAGAAACTGAATCACAGAGAGGTTAGGGGCTTGCCTAAGCCATAAGTAGGAAAGCTGGCATCTGAATTCAGGCTTCAAAGGTTTCCCCATTTCCTCTTTCAAAATAAAACAGCAACAAACACAAAAACATCGTCCCAGGAAAAAACTGAAGACATGCTGCTGCCCAAAACCTGAATCTCATCTCCCTGGAGAGGGCTTCCCTGGGCACTCAATCCGAGGACACCCCCAGGCCCTCCCCGCCCGGCCACCGTCTCTCATGTGACTTGCTGTGAACTGAATTGTGTCCCCTTCCAACATTGGCAAGTTGAAGCCCTAGCTCCCACTATGATTGTAATCCGACACAGACGGGGGTTTTTAGGAAGTAATTGAGGTTAAATGAGGTCAGAAGGGTGGAGCCCTAATCCTATAGGATTGATGGCTTTATAGAAAGTGGAAGAGAGAGAGAGAGAGGAAGAGATCTCCGTCTGCACCCACCGAGGAAAGGCCAGGTGAGGACACGATGGGGGATGGGGAAGGTGGGTGTCTGCAAGCCAGGAAGAGAGACTTCCCCAGCCTCGCCATGTGGGCACCCTGATCTCAGACTTGCAACCTCCAGAACTCTGAGCAAATGAATGTCTCTTGTCGAAGCCACCGCGTCTATGGTATTTACCACGGCAGCCCAGCCCGAGCTGCCTGACAGGTTTACCCTCCTTGGATTGCTAGTCTCTAGCACTTACTCGTTCCTGTCTATCTCTTGGACCTGAATGGAAGCTCTAGGGCAGGGACTCGGCTTGTTTTGTTCAACAACATCCCTGACACGTAGCTGGTGCTACATAAACACTTGCTGAGCTGATTCACTGAAAGTTCCTGTCTTCTTGGATGCTGCAAACTAGCTTACAACTTGGCCTGGGAATCGTTAACGAATCTCCAGTATTGTGCTTCTTTAAAAAACTGAAGGTTAACCTCCAAAGGGAGGGATTGTTCATGCCAGAAAAGACTTTTCAGCATCACAGATGATTTTATTTTATCTTAGGATTCTTTACTATCAGTGTTTTCAGTGTTTTTTCTGAGGACTTGCCATCTGCGCGGTTACGGGACAGACTGCATCAGAACCATCTGCGTTTGTGTGTGTGTGTGTGTGTGTGTGTGTGCACGCATGTGCATGCGCGCCTGCCTGTGTGTGTCAGTGCATGATTTGTGTGTCTGTGCGCGCATATATCTTGGAGAAAGAGATGCTTAAACATGCAGATTCCCCGGCCTGGCTCCAGTCCCATAGAATTGGGCAGAATGTCTTAGGGTGAGGCTCAGGGATCTGTGTTAACGAGCTCACTGATGTTTGAAACCCACTGTTTTATTTATTTATTTTTTTTTATTTTTTATTTTTAAAGGAAACTCTGCCCCCTACGTGGGTTCCAACTCTCAACCCAGAGAACAAGAGTCACACACTTCCCCGGACAAGAGCCTGCCAGGTGCCCTGAAACCCACTGTTTTAAATAGTAAGCTTCTAGAGTAAGATTTTAAAGGTGTCTTCATTCATCAGAATTTGAACTGGATTTCAGTATGTTCAAGGGCAGAGCTGGAGCCCACCCATAAGCAGGAAGAGATACACAGAAATCTTATTGCCTAAAGCTTAAAGACCCATGACTCCCTGGGTACATCCATGAACACAGTAACTCCAAAGTAATTATTACTCGTGGCAGGTAGAATATTTTGCTTTTGAGAGTATCAAATAAGAATACATATATCTAGCTATCATCAGAGATGTCGATCAAATCTATAATTCTGAAAAATAATGCAATTATAATAGCAAAAAGTGCTATAGTCCTTACTATTACCTGGTTCTACTCTAAGCAGTCTGCAAACACTAACTCAGTCAATCTCTATAGTAACCCTATATGGTAGGGGCTATTTTTATCCCTGTTACATACAGATGAGAAAAATCAAGGCAGAGACAGAAATTAAGAGGTAGAGGCGAGATTTGAACTCGGACACTCTGGCCTGGAGTTTGTACTTAACCATGACATCTTGCTGCCTCTCGAAATCAAAACTGAGCACCACTGACATAGAACACTGTGGAATTCTGTTACTCTATCATTATGAATTACAATCAAGCAAATCAGATTTATATTGCATGCCACATTTTTTGGATATTACTTGCACGTATCTTTTCTTTTTCATTGAACCGAATACAAAACCACAAGCCATAACATTGGAAAGAAGACCTATTTCATTATCTTCTTGAAAAATTCTTGCTTCTGATATAAAATATGAACATATCCCATGTTTATTGGGATTTTAAGGCATTACTCTCAAGAGTATCACTTATTAATAGATTTATGCAGTGAAAAGAAAGATAGCTTACTGCCACAAAGAGGCACAGACAGGACTGCCGAAAGGCAGGCCGGTGGGTAAGGGTGAGTGTGGGGTTGTTGGGGCGCAGGAGAGGCTGAAGAGTCAGCTTCTGACTTCCCCCAGGTTATCTTTGTCTACTTCCCAACACACGAAGGGCAGGCCGGGAGTACACACAGACAGGCAGTACTGCACAGAAGACTCTAGAGTTGGACCACGTTTGGATCCCAGCTTTTGTCACTTATTGTCTGACCCTCAGCAACTTTCTTAACTTCTCCGAGCTTGGGGGATTTAATGAGAGAATGCACGAAAGCACCACTCCAGTACCTAATAAGAGCCCCCGGCAAAATATGTAGCTATGTTTTTCCTCCCCCCTTCTAAGAGCCAGCCTCTGGCAATGAACCTTAGACTCTTGTTCTTAGAAGCATTGACATTTGAAAGGCGCAGACCACACCACTGTGATAGGTTAGTGGTTTGTTTAAAAATATTTAATAATTTTAGATACTATATGTTTGGTTCCAATTTGAGCAGGTTCAGCAGCTACTGAAGTATTTTTTACTTAACCATGAAGCGAAAGAACATTAATGCTTAGATCTGGTTCAGGGTTTAGCAAATGAATATGGTTTGTTTCTCTGTGAGATTCCGGATTCCACTTGGTTCAGTCTCTAGACTGTAAGGCCCTCTCACCAGACCCTACCACTGCCCGATTAAGCTTCTTTGAACATTTTGAAAACTAAATCATTCATTTAATCAAAATCCTCTGTGGCTCTCCATTCATTACCTTCCTGATAAAGAGTCCCAGTTCCTCAGGCTGCCATAATCTGATTCTAGAAGGGAGTCTACACTCCAGCTAGCCTGGAGCCCCCAGGAGCCCCAGCCTGGCCATGCTGGCTACTTACTCCAAACCTATGCTCAGATTTCTGTCCCTGCATGGAGGGTGCTGCCTTCTGTTCTCTGCCTAGGACCTAACCTCTCCCACTACTCGAAGCTTCCGTACCATCTCTCTAGTGTCTTCTACAAGGATTCCAGTGCCCCATTCATTGGCTTTTTCCCCTGGACTCCCACAGCCTCAGACAGCACGTTCCTCTTAGTCTGGCACTTCGCAAATGTCAGTAATTCAGTTAGTCATTGAATCCAATGTTTATTGAGGGCCCACTCAGTGCCAAGAGCTAGGCTGGGTGCGGAGGTTACAGTCAAGTTGGACATAACGTCTCCACCTAAATTGTAACCTCTCAAGGGTGACGGTCTTCTCTTACACTTTTGTTGTGTCTCCCTCACTGCCTAGCCCAGTGGTAGAAACATTCTAAGTCATCAATAAACTCCTGGTGAATGAGTAACTGAGTTCAAAGACGATTGTGGCGTTGATCATGAGCTTGATTGCCCAATATAGGCTTTCACCCTCTTGCTCTCAACTTGCTGGGTGCCCGTGGAGAAACAGATAACCTCTCTGTGTTTCAGTCATCATTTAACAAAGGAGGAGGCAATAGACCTTGGATAAGGCAGCAGGACATCCTTCTGCCCTTCCATAGGGACCTGGAACCCTGGAAATCTGCACGCGGGACTAAGCCACCCTCCCCACAACCCCCACTGGTAAACTGAGTTCCATAAGGGTAAAATTATGCTTTCTCCATACCTATTCTTCTCGAACAGTCCCTGGCACATATTTTAGGAGCTCTGTAAAAGTTTGTTGAAGGGAGGAATGAATGAAAGTAAGCTATCTCTTTCTGTTTTATTACCAGTGGAGACAGCTGACAGACTACCCCATATCCCTCCATTTCCTTTAGGTGACGCATTGGCAATCAGTGATATTGACCTGACCTCTCCAAAGCTGAGCGAAGGGCTTTGAGGAGCTGCGTCCTAGAGAAAGCCACCTTCCTGCACAAGGCTAAATGGAATAATCTATGTTTGGTATTAAAACCTCACTGCCTTGACGTCAGAGAAGGTCTGTGGGTTTGAGGGGACAGTAGAAACTCTGTTTCCATAGCACTATACAAATGACTGCCTGATGTTTTTGTTCCCACTTTTTTTTTCCTTTCTTGGCCTCCTTTCCAGGAAATGGACTGGAGGAGCTGGCAATTGATTAAAAATAGGTTTCGTGTGAGGAAAACAAATGCACACTCGGCAAAATTGAAGTCCCCACATCTCTCAGAATGCTTGTTGTTAGCTATATTTAGGCCTGGAGTTCAGGTCTCTTTGGCACTGACTGGAAAAAGCCTATGGACAAGGAAAAACTTTCCCCTCTATTGTAGGATCCTTGCCTCTTTAAATCTCGTGGCCCTAGTTTATATGACCCCATTGAGACTGTTTCCCGATGGAAAGTTCAGGAAGTCTTTTCCTAGTGGCTTTGCCTTTGGAAACTTAGCACTGCCGACAGGGCCTTGACTGATGCCTGGGGTTGGTCTCCGGGCATCAGGTAGGTGAAAACCATTTCCAGGCTTGAAGATCTTTAGGGACAATATCCCTGTGACCCCTCTTAGTTGCCTAGGCCAATATTTTATCTTACTAGTGAGGAAGGTGTTCTTCTTTTTGGTACTTTCCCAAAAATGTCACTCCTGTTTCATTAGGTCTTTACTCATGCCTGGTCCTGTGCTGGGGCCTGGGGATATAGATAAGATGAAGTCATGTTCCCTGCCTCTAGAGAACCCAGAGTTTAGCACTGCTCCTTATAAAATTCCTTTAGAGAATTTAAAGACCATCCTGGCCTACGTTGTTCTAAGAAAGTAAAAAAGTCAGTTATTATCAAGCTCAGATTGACAGGAAGATATACTGGGGCTCCACCTTCAGAAAAAAATTTCACCTAAGGACTCAGTTAAATGTAATTTAAAGTAGGGTTTAGTTTGTGCAAACTTTTTCCAGCAACACACCTAATTGCAAAGAGAAAGGTGTGTGCGCAAGGAATCACTCTGCAGCTCTCCCCGGGCTGGCCTCCCCTCTTTTCCATCTCAGGCCTGTGGTGCTGGCCAGATCCCAAACCCCGCCCCACCCCATCCCCCCCCACCCCAGCCAGGAAGTGGGAAAAGAGGGGGAGAGGACCAGAGGAGGGGGGAGAGTAGGGAGACAGTGAGAGAGAGGGAAGGAGGGGAGAGAAGGACAGCAGTAGGGAAAGGGAGGCAAGGGGAGGAAAAGGAAAGATAGCAAAATAACCCCAATTCCCGTGGGACCTATTTTACATTCCTTTGATCATTTTTGGAAGGATGAGCTCAGGAAGTACAATTATAGCCAGCCTTTCCATCACCGCTGCGAAGGAGGGAAGTCCTTTACAAGTGTTAGTTATTATTACAACATGAATAATTGAACCTCCCAGATAATCCCCAAACCTCATTTGAGTCTTTAAGTTTCTCTTCCTCCGCCTGCCAAACCTTTTAACGAAATGAGGCTGGTACAAGGGAAAGAGGTAAAGGGCTTGGGTGAGTCCCGCATGTCTCCTCCCTGCCTTTAGTCTGCCAGGTCTTGATTCTCAACCCAGAGTGACGGGCCCCCCCAATACCGAGAGGAGGGAGTGGGAGTGAGGAGGGGGCTGCATCTATCTGATCCTTCTGGATCTAGCTCCAGCCAGGCCCCCTCTGCCAAATCCCTTCCTCTCTTCCCTCTCCAGGCCTGCAGAGCCCCATATTCCACACTCTAGCATTCGGTGGCTTATGGGGTCTGGCGTTGAGTCCAAATTGCTTACAGGGTCAAGTCCAAAGTCATTCCCGTGGCCCGTGAGCTCTCTGTGGTCGCTTCCTACCCCCTGTCAAACAGGCCCCACCTCACAACTGCTGGGAATGCCCTCCCCACTTCTACCCCATTTTGGTTTGTTTCCTAACTCCCTACTCATCCTTTAAACTTCAGCGCCCACATCACCTCCTCCTTGACACTGTCCCCCAGCAACTCTGAGTTTAGTCATTTGGGTAACCAGTTCCCTAATGTGCCCACTAATCCCCACTCTACTTATCACACTCTGGCATATGTAATCAGTTGTCCATACATCCCCACTAGTCTGTGAGCTCCTCAGCGGTAGACACTGTATTCCTACCCCCTAAATATGTTTTGAAAGAAAGAATAAGTGATGTTTTTGCAATTAGAGGGCAGAGAGCCAGGGTAGTTGTGACAGGACTAGCACCGAGCCTGCTCCTGCCACAGGGCCTTTGCACTTGCTGTTCCTGCTGTTTGACATACTCTTTCCTCAGGTATCTACTTGGGTTGCCCTCTGCCTTCATTCAGGTCTCTGCACAAATGTCCCTTTCTCAAAGAGACCTTCCCTGGCTACTCTGTCTCACACAGCACACAGGTTCCTCACCTTGTCACTATCTATCTACCAACCCTGGCTCATTTTTTTCTCAGACCCCTGATCAACCCTTGACATATTATATATTCACGCACTATCGGCTGTCTTCCCTAGTAAAATATCAGCTTCATCAGGGTAAGGACTTTTATTCTGTTTGCTACTGAATCAGCAGGGTCTAGAACAGGGCCAGCCCCAGAGAAGGGGCTCAGTAACTATTTGTTGAGGGCTGTTGAACTTGGACTTAAGACAGAACTGGGTTTGAACCCCATCTCTACCATTTCGAGTTCTGTGTGACCTTGGGCTAGGTGTCTGCTTCCTCTGAGCCTCACTCCTCACTCTCCACATCTGTAAAATGGAGATGATCATCCTACATACATCAGAGATGAGGACTAAATGAGATCAAATATTCCAAAGCACTTTGCACGGCGTCTGGCACTGGGGAGGCAGGTAACGCTTATTAGCCGAAATCTGTTGACAGACCAACATCTTGCATTTCTCTGATCTGGACAGCAGTGTGCCCTTGCACTCTGTCCTCCCCCCCCCCCCCGCCTCCCTGCCCCTTATAGTCCCCACTGGGGTCAGACTGTCATTCCCGGAGCCTGGCCGCTCAGCACGTACTTGCCACAGTTGTAGAGGTCGCAGCAGAAGCAGGTGTTGCCCCGGATACGAGGCGTGCAGAATCCTCGGCTCAGGTGAGGGCAGTTCACCTGAGGGCACACACAACAGTGAGGGGGCGGGCTGGCGGGGATGAGGACATGACCCTCCAGGACTGGAAATATGAGTTAGTGACTGATGGAGACAGCAAGGACGGTATGGACAGCTGTCAGATGAACACCCCCGCTTGGGAGAGGGATGGGGCTGGGCCCTGGGCTGTCTGAACTTGTGCCTGAGAGGGGCCAGGGTCGATTCCAACCCCGGCCACAGCCCTCAGTGCCCCATCCCTAAGGTCAGAGATGCAGAGGAAGGAAGGATGGATGGAAGGACAGATGGAAGAACAAATGACAGTAGGAAACAGGACAGGTGGGGAAGGGGAGCCAGGGGATGGGGGCGGGGAGAAGGGGAGCACATGCAGGCTGAAGTACAATAGTACCTCTCTAGCTGCCTGGGTAAGGTTCCTCATAACCCTCGCGGAAGGAGAATTTTTGGTTGAGGAACTTATGACCTTATATAGGAAAAATAGGATTAGGGGGAGCAGGGTTACAAGCAAACCTATGGAAGTCATTATTAATATTTTCACAGTCACCAAGTTAACATAAGAAAACGATCAGCATGAAATCGAGAGAACATCAATGACATTTTTACATACCTCGAGTTTGCAAACAATTTACAAGATCAGTTTTTCCATTTACCATCTTTCAAGAACTTTTCCAGACTCCCTTCCCCATATGGATGCAATGAAGTGCTTATAAGCGGACGCTTTTTTTTTTTTTTTATATCTGGTCCTTCATGTAAATGCTCACTGCCTTTTTGATAAGCTGTCAGCACACGCGCCTTTCTACTCCTCCCTTCGAACCCGAGGATAGTTAGAAAAAACGGTGAATTTGCAATGGGGGGAAGGTGGGGGGGGGGAGCAGGTGAAAGGCAGGGACATAATAGATGTATTTGCCCTGGTGCCTTGGGAGGAGGGCACCATTCCTTGGGCACCACTCAGACAGTACTTTATGTCGAATGGCAGTTTCATGTTTGAGGGCTCTCTGGGTTGGGGGGCCATTATTATGTGTTCTCTGAGCAGGCAGTGGGTTGGGTCACTTTCTGAAAATGACCCAGAGCTGAGCTTCCCCTCACTGCCCACTGCCTCTGGTTCTGTGTGAGGCATGGAAGAAGGGAGAAGTTGCCATGCAAAGTGACCCAGACTTCTCAATGGCCCTCATTTGGCTTCCTGACTTGTCTTGTGCGTGGGACTCAGGCTCTGCCTCCCTAGTCCAGACCCCGGGCTCTGGTGCGGCTCCTGCTTTTCTTCCCGCTGGTCACCTAATCCAAGCAACAAAACCATCATCTGCAGAGCCGGGGCGGGGGGGCCTGCCTTGGGGCCTGAGCTCAGCTGTCCCTCTTGGGATGGAAGCCACACACTGAGAAGCTGCCTGCTGGGGTCACGGGGGCAGCCTGTGGCCACAGAACAAAGTAAATCTGATTAGGTCTCAGGAGGCTCCAACCTATGACCGTGGCCTCATTAGCACTTGTGCTCTGACCCACTGAGCAAATCAACTACAGACACCTAGTGGCAAGCCTTAGGCCTGTGAAAAGGAGTAAAAGAAAGGGGGTTTCCGGCAGAACGGAAGACCCTCCCAAACGGTAAGGCACGCAGCCTCATTCAGGCTCACCTCCTCAGCCTCCTTCTGGGATGTCTTGGGGACATAATGGCACCGGTTAGCGTAGAGTGGTTTCAGATCCTGGAAAGGGAAACAGCAAACCAAAGAGTTTGGGTTTTGGAAAACAAAGCAGCAAGTGCTCTGACTGGTAATAAAACTTCTAAAAATGCGCACACACGCACACGCACACAAGCAGGCAGCGGGTCGGGTTAGTTTCTGAGAGCGGCTCATCTATGGAGTCCAAGAATCTGAGGATTAGAGACAAATGTTCTCGTAACTGCTTTCCACCGGGCCACTTGGTTAATGAGAAGTTAGGAAATTGACTGAGAAATCAGTTCCTTGAAATTTTCTCTCTGGTTTTCTTTTATTTCTAGTCTCCATCTTCCTGCCCAGAGTCCCCAGGGAACAAGATGCAGGACTCTTACAATATGGTATTCCCGAAAGGAGGGAGCCCGGCTCCCAAGATGAGGTCTCATTATCACCTGAGCTCAGGAAGCAAGCCCCAGGGGGCTGAGCAGCTGCTGAGACTGCTGTAGATTCTAACTCAGCTGAACTACGAGCCATTTTCACTCAACTACACAGATTAGATGAAGACCGTGACCTCTGAAAATACCGCGAAAGCCCAGAAGACTGACATGGGGCTCAAGGACAGTTGACTTACCCTCCTGGCTTGGCCAGCTTCCTGGTGAGGGAGCTCTCTGGCATGGGGGTTGGGGTAGATCAGACAGACACGATCCAGCGCTGCCTGGGAACTTGCAGGCAGGGGATGCTGTTCACTTTTGGGGTGATGCTAAACATCCCCCAAGGGGTAGGGGGTTTTGGCCAAAAGCAGGCTAGGATAGGACAAGCAGTTTCTGCAAACCCGCAGAGTTTGGCCAAAGCACCCTCCCTCCTGCCCCACTTTTCTCACCAATTTCAATAACCCTGGCGGTTGCTTTTCCCCACACATGATTTGCCATCTCCTGTTCCTGGTACCCCAGGGCCTCCAGCCTCCCAGCCTCCCAGCCTGCAGCCCCACCGAGGACCCAGGACTTTCCATCAGCGGCTTCTACGTGAAACCTCCTGTCTGTCCAACGTTGGCTTAGGCTGGAGTCAGGCTGGAAAGGAATGAAGGTTCTTGTGCTCATACACAGCAAGGTTGATTTTCCGTGCTTGGGAAATAGCAGAGGCCCCTATTATCTTGGGGAAGGGGAGGCTTGATGTGCTGGTCACAGTCCTCCTGACCTTCCGGTTCTGCAGAAAGTGTTCAGCCACCAACTAAATGAAGACAGACACATTCACACGTGATGGGTGCCCACATGCCGCACTGAGACCCCCATCGGGAGGTAGGAAAAAGTCACTCAACTCAGGCTCGGCAACCTTTTCAATCTGAAGGGCTACCAATCCCGGAGTGAAGAGACGGAAATGAAAATTGCTTCATGAGCAATAGTGAGTGGCTAGTCTGTGCCAGGCCCCCTCAGGGCAGTTCCCACCCATCGTTTCGTATGGCACTCAGACGAAGTCTGAAAGGGAGGTTACTGTGACACAAGAAGGTAAAGTAACTTTCCCAGCTGGCTAATGGCCGTGTTATCGGGAGGGGAAGGGAAGGAAAATAGGGAACGAGAGAGAGAAGGAACAAGACACATTTAGAGGGGTGTGTAAGAAGGGTAGGTCTTGAGAGCAAATGCACACGCCCCGCCCCCCAAGCCAAAGAACAGGGCAAGATGGCGCTGAAGGACTCCAACAACTGAAAAAGCCGGCTTAGGGGCGCCTTGGCCATCACAGCAGCTACAGCATGCAACTCTTGAACTCGGGTTGTAAGTTCGAGCCCTATGTTGGATGTAGAGATTACTTTAAAATAAAATCTTTAAAAAAATACATTATTAATTAAAAAAAAAAAGAAAAAGAAAAGGCTGGCTTTAGCCCACCCAAGTGGTGCTAGGGTCCAAAAGTGCCTTTCATTAAACTGGCCAATAGGTATCGCCATCTGTCAATCAAAGCCTTCTTCCTCAAAACTCCCTGGCAGATATCACAGGACAGATACAGCATAAGCAGGAAGGTTCATCCAGCCTTACCCCAAATCTCTGAGTCCAAAGGCCTACTGCAGGCCACTAACTCTAGGAAGTACTGAGGGCCTGGAGTCTGAGACAGGTAGGCGGTCATTAGAGGAAACTTTAAGTAAATATAACTGGAATTTTCCCCATTGCCTCTGATGGAGGCCAGTGATCAAAAAAACATGAGGAGGATCAAGGAAATGCAAGTCAAAACCACTATGAGGTACCACGTCCTTTCCACCAGGATGGCTAGAATTAAACAGTCAGATAGTAAGAGTTGGCAAGGATGAGCAGAAATTGGAACTCTCATACTTACGCTTCTGGCAGGAATGCAAAATGGTGCGGCTATTTTGGAAAACTGTCTGGTAGGTCCTCAAAAGGGTAAACATAGTTACCCTATGACCCAGCAATTCCACTCCCAGGCATGTACCCAAGGAAAATGAAAACATGAGACCACACAGTACCTGAATGCTTACAGCAGCATTATTGGTAAAAGCCACAAGTCAGAAACAACCTAAATGTCCACCAGTGAATGGACAAACCAAGTGTGGTATATCCATACAGTAGAATATTACCAGGACATAAAAAGAAATGAAGCACATGGCACAGTGCGATGAGCCCCCAGAATATCACACTCCGTGAAAAGAAGTCAGGTCGCAAAAGACCATAATATATAGGATTCCATTAATATGAAAGGCTAATTAATGTAGGGGAATCTATAGAGAAGAAACAGTAGCCTAGTGGTTGCCTAGGGCTGAGGGGAATGGGGCATAGGGAGGTGAGAGCCCAGACTATGGGGTGTGGAAAACCTTCTAAAATTGATGTGGTGATGGTTTGCTTGTAACAGTGAAGATACTGAAACCTGTTGAATTGTACACTTTAAACGGGCAAATTATATGGGATGTGAACTATATCTTAATAAAGCTGTTTATTTGTTTTTTTTTAAGATTTTATTTATTTGACAGGGAGATAGCACAAGCAGGAAGAGCAGCAGGCAGAGGGAGAAGGAGAAGCAGACTCTCCGCTGAGTGGGGCTCCATCCCAGGACCCTGGGATCATGACCTGAGCTGAAGGCAGATGCTTATCTGCCTGAGCCACCCAGGCGACCCAATAAAGCTGTTTAAAAAAATACACATCAGGAGTGGGAGGAGGAGGGAAAAGGAGGAAGCCATTTTAGCACATGATGCCGTCAAAATCTACTGCAGGCTTCTTGGCCACTAGGCCTCTGTTACCATGGAGACTGCCTCGGAGTGAATACTCCTTGTCAAATGGGGATAATAATGTCTGCCCTACATATCTCACAGGATTGCTGTGGGTCTCAAATGAGATAATAGATGGGAAGGCACACTGAAAAGCTAAATGCGCTCCACAAAAACAAGGCATTATTGTTATGAAAATGGCTCCTGTTGAATGCAACATAGCACCCACGCTGGGATTGGGCTGTAACCTCACTACTACACAAACAGGTGTGTACTCAGAGGGTAAGATGCAGAAATGCTAAGACTTGTTACATGAAGGTGGTAGGCTTGTGGATGTCACAAGTTCCCCATGTGTCATTTTTCTTTCTAAGAAGAAAAAGACGAAGAAGATGGCTGCCCTCAGCTAAGATCAGAAGGATTGGGTCTGATATCAGGGCCTACATTTAAATTCTTGACCCCGAAAAGAAAATTGGGCCAAGAGCCTCTCTCTCCCACCCCTGACTCTGCCCCCTGCCCAGAAATGACCTCCTGAGTCACCAGTTCAGAAACTCTTTGTGGGGCAGCACTGACCGCATGAGTTCCTCTAATCTTGGCCAACGACGGACTGACTCTTACGCCTGAGAGGAGGGTCCAAGAGCAAGTTGGAATTGAAACAACAGCATCACAGATCACCCTTCCCCAGATCCAACCATACTCAGGTCACTGCCTCAGGACGACCGGCACTATTTGCCAATATCATTAATCCAGAGAAGCTTCGGGTAATACAGGTTTGCTCTAAATTGGCTGTTTCAGAAAACAAAACATTTCCAACTAGCTCACGAGATGTTTTCATTTTCTAAACAGGAGTATCTGTGTCTGTCGTGGGGACCCAGTAGTTGCCGTGGCTTGCGTTTGATTTTGGTTTGTGAGCGATCAGGGCTACGCTATGACTGCCCTGGGACGTAGGCACTTTTGCTTTTGTGGGCCCCTCTCTCCATTAAAAGATAGTGAAAATTATATTCTCTTTAATTATATCTAATGACTGCTTTGGTATAAAGACAAATATATTTATATGTGAAAACTTCTCCTTGACCTAAAAACTCATCCCTTTTCTACTGATTTGGAAAGAAATGATAATATTTTTATGAAACCCTGGAAGTACCATGGGTCACAAGCACTGTGCCCATTGTGCCTAATGGAGAAGTCAGCCCTGGCAGAATAGTCTGGAATAGTGTGGAATGGCAAGTACGAAAAGAGGGGCAAGGGTTCCTGTGGAGAGCCACATGGGAATGCCCTGAACCCCAGGCTTCCTCAGAGAAGAGCCCAAGTTTGGGTTTTAGGAGTCAAATGGCCTTTCTCAAGGCACAGCTTTGAGGATTTGGCCCCTCAACTCCAGAACTGGGCTCTGAGTGGAAGCTTCTAGCCCTAGGGTTTACTCTGGACCCCAGTCACATCACTAAACACCAACCCCTGTTATAGGGACAGCAAGGTTCAGCAATCTGTGAAGAGGTGACTCTGTGCTCAGGGTCTGCTCCTGCTGCTACTGAAACCTCCAAGGCTCTCAGAACTCATACATCTTCCCGCTTCTCCCTACCTCTTCGCCCCCAGCGTCCCTTCCAAGCCATTCCCCGGCCCCAGTGCCCTTGCCTCTGCCTTTCCAAATCACACCTTCATGTCAAAGGCGATTCAGGGAAGCCTGTCCTGGCTACTGGAGTCCAAGAGAAATAGCTGTGGCACTTAGAGTTCATACCCCAAGCTTCGCCCCGGTTCTCTAGATGACTGGGGGTTGAGCGGCGTCCTCAGCTTGACGCTCGGCGACTTGAGACAGGGATCCCATTTTCCCCCTCCTCTGGACCCAGCCCAGCCCTTAGCACACACACCCGGCACACGCTCAGTGAAGTCTTGCTCTATGGCACACTTCCTCTGACCTAGGGCTGAAAGTACTCACAATGTGTCTGGCAGCGAAGACCCCGTCGACGATGGCACAACAAAAGGCCGCAATCACACCAAAGCTGATAAAGACGATAGAAGCCACCAGCTGCGGGGGGGGGGGGGGGACACGACACAACACAGGTGTCTGTTAGCCTTCCACTCTTGCCGCTCCCCGATACTACAGGACCCCCAAGAGAAAGCCAGCCAAAGGTGAACTATGGCCGGTCGCCCCATGGGGGTGCTTTTTTTCAATCACTCAGGATGAGTGGGAGCCAGGGGAGGCTGGGTTAGGGGCCGCTGAAGGCATTTTTTACATTTTCGGGGCAAGTTAAGAAATCCACTCTGTGAGTCTGTGAGCATACTGTCTGCGGAGGAACATTCTCTCCCTGTGGAGGAATTTGATTGTGTGTCCCTCCCTCCTCAGACTCAGAACGATGTTGCACCTTTGACGTTGCGTAGCCCAAACCCCTGTTTTATTTACTGTGGGGTTGGAGGCTCAAAGAGCGGAAGTGGTGCGCCCAGGGTCCCCATCCAGTCTACAGAAGAGCCCGGTGCCCACCAACTCCCGGGCCAGCGTTCCTCTCAACCCCTCACTGTGGGCCGCGATGGAGATGGCGATGATTCTGAGTTCCCACACAACCCCACCTGGCCTTCTGCGTGGTTGAGGAAGGCACATTCAACTTATTAAGATTTAAATATCGAAGACATCTCCCAAGAATGGAAGTCTCTGGAACCGATCAACTCTGTGTAGTACTTATGAAAATTTTTAAGAAAAAGGTCTGCTTGCACCAAACTGCCCTATACTCTGATCATGTTAGATAACAAATTTCCCTAATAATCTGTCTTCTGATACAAGGGAGATAGCACAAGCTGATGTGGGGGAAGGTGCTTCCAGGGCCGGGGGGTGGGGGCTGGGGGGGTGGGGATAGGTGTCACCATCACCCACCATCTGCCCAGGGTTGATCCTCAGAAGGACACAGAATCAGTCCTTTTCTTCCTCGAGGTGTTTGTTGGGGGAAAAGGGGAAAAGAGCACAGCATTAAACTGCTCTCCAGGGAAAAATCAAATCAAAGTCAAGACTACCCTAAGGTTCTCCTTCTCAGCAGGCTGGGAGGAAATACTTCTCTCCTTCAGGATTATTCAGAAGCCTCTGCCCATCAATCTCACTTCACAGCGCTACAGAGAATTAGTAAATAATGGATGAACGCTGTCGTGAAATTGGCATTATTAGCTATGCGATGATCAGCCCTGCAATTAAAACTCCCCCGTTATTTTGAATAATGTAAGCCCAGAGAGCAAACAGGACTGGCGGGAGAGGCGGGGAGTCGAGGTGAAATGGAAGAAGAGAACGCGGAGCGCTCCCCTGAGGGAATTCCCCGCATTGCTGGGGGAGAACAGACGGTTGGAGTTCTCTGTCCCTGGAGCTATTAAGTTATCTGATTAAACTTGCCGTTAAATAGACCCCATTATCAAAGTCTAGATGCCACAGAGGCTTGTGCTGGGGGAGCCTAATCAGTGCACCTAATCAGCCTAATTAGTGTCCACCTAATCAGTGGACAGCCTGACCACTGTCCAGGCATCCTGATTTACAAGAGTCTAAAACTGTAATATGCTTGTAATTCGGTCGGTGCCAGGAAATCCAGCAGCTTGCCCTTGTGGGCCCCCATTAGGACATAGAACTTTCTAAGTTTTGCCTCCTGTTATCTGCTCATTCTTCCTTCGAACCTTACAACACACTTAACTTCGAGCTCTGGGTAATGGGAATACGTTCGGTTGGCTCGCTGTTTTGTCTTCAGCGGGCCCATTTGTTCTAACTGAAGTCTCCTAGAGGGTGATATCCTAAAAGGCAGGACTCCTCTGCAAAAACGTCCCACAAATTTATGCATCAGAGAGGGAGGAGGAAAGCAAAGGGCAAGATCCAGAATATTCTATCCCTTTCACTTAAGGAGACTAACCAGGGCACTGAGGGAGTGTCGGGCAAGACAGGAACAAGTCCCATACCACAGGGTCACTTTAGAGTAAGTTCCTTGGTGGCTGAGGGGAAAAGGCAAAGGGGCATTTTCTTCTGTGGCCCGACCTGGGAAACCTTAAGAAGCATGTTAGTTACCCATATGAATATTGAGCTTTTCCAGATGAAGAGTACGATTCCATAGCGATGAAAACTTACCATCTGCCGTTTGTTCTCAACAAGGTTTGATCCAATGATTCCAAGGAATGATCCAAAGCCGAGCTGCAAGGCAACATGGCAAACATATGGGAAGGTGATCAGCCTGCCCACGCAATGGATGGGATTCAGGGCAACGAACAAGGTCTGATACGACACATGCAGCTGTTACACAGATACGACGTGTTCAATAAAAGTATTTCTCCCACCATTTGTCCATCTTTCCTTGTAGAAACGAATCAGACCTAAGAAGAAACTCATGTGCCCAAAAACTCAAAGCAAAGGTCAACCAGAGCTTTTCAGAGTCTGCCTATTTCAATGTCAATATCTATTACCTAGCGCATGACTGTAAGACTCAGTAAGAGACATATAATGGTGAAAAGCACACGTTATAGTCTGATCTTTATCTTTTTTTTTTTTTTTTTGGAAAGGAGATCATCTACTCTGATACATGGATTACAAAGTAAAGATTTGAAATAGCAATTTTTGATGCATCCGGCCCACTAATCAAACCTAGGAAGTGCTTTAGAAATCAGCAAGCACCTTAACCTAGACTTAAAAAAAAACCCTATTTTTTGAAAGCCTGTATTTGTGGCTGACCCACTGCAATTTATGTTAGCACTTACTCACCTCTTCTTCCATCTCTGCTTCATTTATGGACAGAAAGCATTCATTAGAGGGTGAACAGAAATGGCCGTGTAAAGCCCTAAAAAAACAATCTCCCTAAGTGGCTGGAATGATGGCTCACTGTAGCAGGTCCCACTTTCCTCTCCCTTCTGCCATTAGTGGACTGAGTCAGCCAGGCTCAGCTGCACACGATCCCTAACCGATGGCTGTCGGTAGCGATAAAAATGGAATAAGTAAAAAGTGGTGAGCACGGACCAATAAATCTTAACACAAGCTCGGTGATGTAGTTACAGGTCTCTTTAGCCTCCCTGATGGGCCAGGTTTCCATCTACAGCTTTACTGTGGCTCACAGGGTCATCTATTTCCATCTGAGGCCCCCCACGCCTTACAGCTGAACTTGGAAATCTAATGGACCGAGGGCAGGGCAGAAATGGGGTGGAGCTCGTGAGGGCACTGAGTGCTGGTCTCAGAAACCCAAGAATGAAAGGGAATGAACGGAAGGGATGAATACAAATTTCCAAGGACTCATTTGGCCACTCAGCCAGCAACACTTCTTGGGAAATAGACGCCGATGTGCACGAGGGTATATCCCATACCCCCCAAGACTCTACTGAGAACATCCACACTCAACAGTTAAACTCCGCCCACCTCGCCGCCGGCTCTTATTTTAAATGTAATTTAAATGTCTTGTCGTAAAGTATACTGATTAAAACCTGGTTCTCACACCAGCCTGGGTTCCTACCCCAGCTCTTCCATGTTTGTCTGTGGGATTTTGAACAGACGGATTAGCCTCCTTTGGCCTCAGTTTCCTGATCTGGGAAATGGGGACTCTAGCAGGGGCTACCTCATTGGACTTGTGCAAGCATGAACCGGGAAGATACATTCCAAGAACTTAGCACAGTGCTTGGCACACAGTAAGTACTCAGTACATATTGCTCCCGTGGTTTTTACTATTTTTGAAGACATTTACCTTTTGAGCAGCTCTAACCTAATTTGAGCTGGAAAATCCTATCATTATTTGCTCGATTTCATAAGAGAGCTTCATGTTTGCTCTTTCCCCTGCCTGCAGTATATTCCACAGCTTTTATTTTTCAGGAAGAATTCTGTGACTAGTCTGTGCTTGTGGCATTCTGGACCACTTGGGGAGATGGAGAGGAGGTCGGAGGCAGCTTCTCACATGGAACGTAAGTCTGACTAGTTTATCAGTATCCGCAGCTGTTTGGCTTAATGTCTCCTGAACCCCAACAGCAGGCTTGGCCTTCAGACGGGAAGCAAAAACGCTCGACATTCCAGGTGCTCTCAAATAACTCCCTGATGGTAGTGGCCAGAAGAGGTGGGCTGAAGCCTCCTGGAATTGACTGGAAAGACAAGGCACCCGGGACTTGAAGTCTCAGGTCAGCCAGTGACTTTATCCAGTTCCTTCCCTTTCTCTCTGTTCCACTTGAATCTACTCTGATTCATTCGGTTTTTTAATATTCACTAAATACTTGTGTCAGAGAATAAGACATGACCTCTGCCCCCCAGCAGTTTGTAGTCCAGTGAAGGAGAGACAGACCTTGGGTTAAGGACCACAAGAAAGGGATAAAATAGTGCTATAGGAGAAGATGATCATTCATTTTGTATTACATCCCTGGCCCCACTATCTATGAACTGTGTGACCTTGGACTAGTCCTACCCACTTTGCGTGTCAGTTTCCCCACCTATACAATGGGAGTCACAACTAACTACCACACGGGGCTGCCGGGAGGATGAAAGGAGATAAAATATGTAGTGTGACTTCTACTGGGTATTTACCCCCACAAAGACAAAAATACTAATTCAAAAAGATCTATGCACCCCTACATTTATTGCAGCATGATTCAGAATAGCCAAGATATAGAAGCAACCTAGGTGTCCACTGATAGACAAATAAATAAGGAAGACGAGGTGTATATACATGCAGGGGAATATTGCTCAGCCATGAAAGGATGAGCTCTTGCCATTTGTGGCAACATGGAAGGACCTAGAGGGTACGATGCTAAGTGAAATAAATCAGACTGAGAAAGACAAATACCATATGATTTCACTTATATGTGAAATCTGAAAAAAACTAAACAAATGAGTGAACAAGCAAACAAAAAGTAGCATCAGACCTATAAATACAGAGCCCAAATGGATGGTTGCCAGAGGGGAAGGCGGCGAGCGAAGGGCAGTGGGAAATACAGGTTTCCAGTTATGGAATGAATAAGTCATGGGAATGAAAAGCACAGAGTGGGGAATATAGACAATGGTATTGTCCTAGCATTGTATGGGGACAGATGGGAGTGACACTCGTAGTGAGCGGAATATAATGCACAGAGAAGTCGAATCACTATGTTGTACACCTGAAATTAGTTTAATATTGTGTGTCAACTATACCCAAATTTAAAAAAATTTTTTTAATTAAGTGTGTGTGTGTTGGGGGGTACCTGGGTGGCTCAGTCAGTTAAGCGTCTGCCTTTGGCTCAGGTCATGATCAGGGGGTCCTGGGATCAAGCCCCACATTGGGCTCCCTGTTCAGTGGAGAGTCTCCTTCTCCCTCTCCTTCCTGCTCCTGCTCTCTCTTGCTATCTCTGTCTCTCTTTCTCTTTATTTAAAAAAAAAAATAAAGTATGTGGTGTGAGTCGCATAAGGTAAGATGCTAAATAAATGGCAGTTCTAAGATTTCACAAAGGAGGAGGCATTTTAAATGGGGTCAAAGATAGGTAGAGTTCACCAGGCAGGGAACTACAACATCTGTTGAGTCATGGCTGGAAGAACTCACTCACCTGGATGGCAGGTTGATGAACTCACCAGCGTTGCTAAAACTACCGTACATTTGAAAAGCATCGAATTTAAAGAAGCATGTGTCCTCCATTTTGGTCACAGTAACGCTATGGAAGTTTACCGGAGCTGATGCCATTCCCATTTGATAGACAGGAAAATGGCGGCCGAGAGAACTGTGTGGACTTATCCCCGCTTACAGCAAGTTAATGACAGGGCCAGGACTAGTCCACAGGTCCCCTGACCAACAGCTGGTGTTCTTTCAGCCACACTGTGCTGCATTTGTGGTGCGTTAGTAGAATAGCGCCCTTCGTCACTGCCCCTCCCTCTCCAGGAAAGAAGTTCCCTGCAAGGAGGGAGTGAAAAGTCCTATTTGAGGAAGAGCCGAGGGGTTGAAAATTAAAAAGGACAAATCAACAGGACTTCCAGAAAGTGGGCAGTTGCTTCTAGTCAACTGTTCACTCTCCTGAGGCCTCAGAAAGGAAAGCTCTGTGGTCACCCCTTAAGAACTGCATGGAATCATGGGAAATGCAGACCTTTGGACCTCCATCTTGATTCCGCATTACCTGAATAAATAACCAATTTGCTTTGTTTTGGCTGCCCTCCATTCGTTGAAGAAAAAGTCAAACCATTAGAAATCAAAGTCAGATTTAAGGGCTCTTTTTGGACTGGGCCCTGTGACTTAGGCTGATTCCCAGTCATTGCGGCAGACACCCAGCTCTGACGCTCAGAAGGATTAGTCATTCAATACATGTTAATTGGACATCTACTGTGCAGCCCGGCACTGTGCTAGATCTGTGATTTGGAGGCCAGAAGTTGGGGTGGTGGGTTATGATACCATGATCAAAGAGACTCAACCTCAAGAAGCTGTAATTAAGTAAACTGGTCCACAATTTCTTCCCATAATCCTGAAATCCAAAAAGCTGTTAAAACCAAAAGGTTATTTTGTTTTGTTTTTTGGTAACTAACTTGGTGGCAAAACCTTGGACTGATGTGAGATTATTTTATAATCTTTATCTACTTAGTATAAAAATTCACAGTTTATTAGAGAAATATGAAGGAGCTGCTTATGGGGGGGGGGTTCTTAAGACCTCACCGGGATGTTAGATAACATAATATATGCACTGTATTATCTTTCTAAAATTAAAAAAAAAGAAGTCTACATTTTCAAACACATTGGGCCCAAGGATTCAGATAAGGGATGGTGGACCTGAATAAATAAAGCCAAAGAATATGGTGCAACAGATGCCATAAAGGGGGATGATGTAGGTATTTTCTGGAACCATGAGTAGGAGAACTCTATGGTAGGGAGTTCAAAGATGGTAGACACCACTGTGGAGCCCTGGGGTTGAAAAAACATCCCAGCCATGTCTTGAAGTTGGGATAGAACAGAACGTCTGGATCAATAGAGAGAGAGAGAGCCGAGGGAGAATATTCCAGACCAGGGCGAACAATGAAAACCACAGCAACAAGGCAGAAAAACCCAAGTTGTGTTCAGGGCCAGGAACTGACAATTTTGGCAAAAGAAGGGGAATGGGAGAGCAGGCCAAGGGCACCTTCAGTGAACCCTGAATGACAATGGTAAGGAGGCAACAGGGAGCCAATGACAGAACTTGCTGGCATTAGACATCTGATTGAGCAAATCCAGATTCGAGTCTCATCTTTGAAATGGACTTCTAAGGTAGGAACTTTATTTTAGAATGATTTTATATTTTAGAAATATTTTCAACAAGAGGTGGACAAAATTTCTGCGCAGTCCACAACAAACCACAAAATCCCCCTATCCAGAGCTCTGTACGTTTCCTTAGCAGTCAATTCTTTTAATCTACACTTTGTTGGATTTAGCAAGGGTCCTCACATGTGAAGCTGAAGCCACACTTGCCGAAAGAAAGTTTCTGGGCTTTTGCCTCAAATGATGCCTGTTGTCTCAGTCTCCTACTCTCCCATGGTAACTCTGATAGAATTTTTCAATTCACACACACACACACACACACACACACACACCTTGGAAACGGGGCTGAAACTCTTATTATTTTTTATTTTATTTTTTCCTGAAAGGAACCCCAGGCTGGTATGGGCCTTAACAGTACGTACAACAGCTGGAGAGAGGGTACAAGAATGAAAGGATTTCCACGCTAATCAGGTGGCCAACCCCATCTTGTGGGTTGCTGGGGAAACACATTTCAAGGCCTCATTCTCCTGGATCTAAGGTTAAAGCGTTACAGAGAAGGAGCAGGCTCTCTCCCTCTGGCCCTTTTCAGCTTTATACAACAACAACCGAGCCCCCTGTTTTTTTAGGCCTCCGCTGCAGAAAGCTCACGGAAGACTCTGCAGGAATGGAATACGTCTCGAACATTCGAGGACAGTAAAAACCATAAGCCAGTTTGTCTTTATCGGTTTTCGTTTTTTAAAAAATCGCAAAGTTCAGCTTGTACAGATCAGCACGTCTTTAAAGATGCATGTGTGTACGTATGTCTTAGGATGATGGTACCACATTCTAGCTCAGAGAGTGGCTTAGGCTCGATTATAACTCACCTCACTGTACAAAGGCATCTTGCTTGGCAAAATACATAAGCCCTAGAAAAGTTTCACCTGAGTTTAAGCTGTGCAAATATAATTACATTTTAAAATGCCTGAGATCTCAATATTTAAATGGGTTGTATGTGAGGTAACTCTTCTTTTAATCTAATAACAGCTCCCTGATTTGTCTGTTTCAAAAATTTAAAATTCTTGCGTACTGTTAACACATTTAACCAGCAAATTAATTGGAGAGAGCAGAAAGGAAGTTTAGGATGATTCTGTGGTGGGTTTTTTGTTTTTTGTTTTTTTTTAGTTAACCCCAAAACAGCAGAGTTCCAAGTAGCCTGATATTTTTCACATTTCTATACAAGAATCATTTATATTCCAAGTGACCAATCTTAAAATGCTCTACTACGTTCATTCGGGTTTTATGGCCGAGCATATTTTAGTTCTTAGGTTTTAGTTCTCCCGGTTGTTGCTGGTTGACTCGAATTAGGTTCTCCTGGGGCTATTTATTAAAATGCAGACTCAATGTGTATTACTTTCTCAATCAAAAGTTAGCTCATCAAAAGGAAATTCAGGTTCCCCGCCCCTACCTGAACCTGCTGGATCAGATTCTCTGTGGGGCAGGGAGCTGAGGTCTCCATTTTCCCCAGCTTCCCCTGCTCATTCTTATACACACCAAGGTGGGGAAACCATTGGCTTAGAGTTTATATAGTACCTACCTCTCTGATAACCAAAAGATTCGATTAGTGAGAGCACTCCATTTCCAGATAAATCTTCATTTCTCAGGCCTGGGTCGTTACTGTATTTGTTACCACGGGATCTGACCTCAAATGCATTTTTCCGTTTTTCAATCTGCAATCTTCCCCATTCATTTTCGATAATTAAAACCCATTTTAAAAGAAACAATCTACAGGAACTCCGAGAGCACCTTTTTTAAAGGTTAAACTGTGGGGGCACACTGTCCTTTAGGGATGGTTCTCCTCTTAACATTTCTATGTTAGCTTTTAGTGAAACACACACACACACACACACACACACACACACACACCACTGCTTCAACTTCCTGGCTAGCTGAACATCAGGTACCCGAATAACAACAATCACAACAATCACTTGTCCTCCTTCCTTTGTTAATGTACTCTAACCTAGCCACCCACGGGCCCATATGCTACAAAGAAGGTTCACAGTCACCATTCTAGAGTAGGAGTTCCTACTCTTAAACGACACAGAAAGCACCTTTTCCTCACCCATGGAGAGTCTGAATCCTGGCCTGAGCATTTGCTCCTCCATCAGAAATATTCTACAAAGCGCAGCTACCTGAGGCACACAGTCATATAGACCCTATATAAATTGCCTTTCCAAGCCACCAAAGTGCAATCTTACCTCCCCTTTCCTCCTCACCGCCCACCCCCCTGCTTGTGTTTAAAAATAAAACCCAATTCTGCTGACAACTGGCTTTCTTGCCTCACCACAGGAAGTGGACTGGGTGAGTTCTCATATCACATGTTTAACAGAGGGCACTGAATGGTGTCTGCGGGACACCTGCCGTTGGCCGGGGCGGGGGGGGGGGGGGGGGGGGGGGGGGAAGCCCTGCCGGCCCAAGGGCCAAGAGTGGGGAAGGAACTTACCGGGCAGCCTTCAGCTCCTGGGAGGTGGGAGGCACAGCCCGAGTCTGGCTAACCTGGGCTATTGAGGAGGCTGACTGTGGAACCCGTGGCCTAGGCAACCTGCGTCAGGCTTGGTCACTCATAGTGCGGGCTTGTCAAAGGCATCCATCTTTAATCCTTTCCTCTCCCTTGACTTCCCTCTCCAACCCCACCTCTCCAAAAAAATAAAAAGGAAAAGAAAAGAAAAAAAGAAAAAAAAACAACAACACAAATACATCTGACCTCTTTGCTGTACTTTAAAAAAAAAAAATTGTCCTAAACTTCCTTCCCGCTCTCTACGATTAATTGCAAATTATAATTGGGAAGTCATACGATTGATAGTGAAATACGACCCAACCTCTAGAGTTAGGCTTTCAGGTTCAACAGGCAGTATGTGCCGATCTGAACGAGGTTCGTGTTTGTTTTTGTTTTTCTTTTCTTTTCCCCAGATTTATTGAGGTGTAAATGGCAAATGAAAGTGTCTATGTTTAAAGTACACAACACGAAGAGCTGGCATAAAATGAGGTTTTTGTATATTAAGAGTCCAGGGGTTTCCAGAGCGGATTGTGTGCACCCCGGAGATGGATGGGTAAAGCAGTCCACTGATCTATGGAAGAAACTACCTGAACTCTCGTTTCCCATTTATTGTTTATCTAAAATGGTAAAAAAAGAAATTAAGCCTTGCAAATTTTCAAGAAACAGACTGTCACTGGCGCCCCCCCCCCACCCCGGCCTTGTGAGATGCCAAGGTGGGCTGCCTTGCCAGGAGGAAAGCAAGATCCTAGAGGCGACCAGTTGTTGTTGACGGCGGAGCATTTAATGTGTACTCGGACTGTGTGATCTAGTTTTAACTAAACCAGTCCCTACAAAATGGGCAAGTGCTTTGGAAAGGCTCCTGCTAAGATGACTCTAATAATGTAAGCAGAAGCGAGCCACAAGAAAATGGCAGAGCTGACACTTCTCCCAGGATGAACTTTTTGTCAGCCACATCGTGGGACTGACGTTAAAAAACAAGGATGCCACCTTATACGGGGACAGATGGCAGCGACACTTGTGGTGAGAGCAGCAGACTAATGTCTAGAAATGTTGAATCACTACGCTGTACGCCTGAAAGTAATGCAACATGACGGTGTGTCAACTCTACTCAAATTAACAAAAAAATCTTTAACCAATGCCAGTGATAATCTAAGTCATATCTGATATGTAGGCCCAAAATATTCAAAATCATCTAGTGCGGTATTTCAAGTAAGGATTTATGGCCACTATCTTTCACGTTCATTCTTTGAAATTTTAGTGTTAGTATGAAGGTATTAAAAATTACTGTTTTTAATCTAATCTTTGGATTTCCATTTTTGTATGTTTTAGGAACATGTCTAAAACTTACAAATGAATAAATACATACATTTTAGAAGTAAATATTCCGCATATCTTTTCTTATAGCAGTGTAGGAGTACTTTGGAGATCAGTGCTGTCGGTCACAGAGCATCAAGCTGTCCTCAGATTTCAGGAAGATCCGGGGAGCCCCATTATATATAGGAGAGTAGATGCCCCAAGAGAAAAGGACCTTAGACTAAGGTTAACACTGCTAGATAGTAACCTCTCCTAGACTGGAAAAACCAAGGTCCTAAAGAATGAGGTGCCTTGCCCGGGATCACACCACTATTCTGGACAGAGCCCCAATTCTTCTGATTCTCAGTCTAGTGCTCTTCTTAATGGGCCCAGAGTTGCCTCTCTAAACACATATAGGGAAAACTCAAGGAGGAAAAACTGAGCAAACACTAGAAACTCAAGCAGAATTGAAAACCGTCAGAGTAGAACCTGAAAGACGAGCCAGAAAGCCACCAAGACCTACCTATGCCTTTTATACTTACAATAACTCCTGGGTAATAACCTCCGACGGTCACATTCTGGGTCCTGGTGGTGGCGGCAAGGCCCACCGTGAGAATTAACACGGACACAATGAGCAAGGTCACGGTGACGTAGATGGAGTTTCGTTTCCTTCGATTGAAGGCTCCTGAAAGCACACAGAGAAGCTGAAATTGCTCATTTCGGCCAGAGAAGGAATGGACTTAAAGGAAAAATCATTAGGAAGGTCTCCCTTTCCTACTTCAGCTGGTCACTGGGGTTATCTCTGGGCAGAGGAATTACTGGGAAGGGATGGCATTTCAGTTTTTTTGCCATCGTCAGGTGCCACGTTTACAATTAAAAAAAAAAAGACAAACTCATATTTCCAGTTGGAAAATGAACAACAGAAGAAATCTTACCAGTTACATAGAAATGAACCAAAAACAAATTTGGGGGCTTTCGGCATTCTGTAAAAGATGTGTCATACCTACTTAGTAGAGTGGTTTTTTTTAGGCTAAATTATGAGGTGTGTGATAAATGGGAAGTGTGCGTGTGGAGATATTAAATGAAAATATCTTAAAGCCAATATGCGACCAAGAAGGGTTTTTTCATAAGCTGGAGATAGGAAATTTCATTTTCAGTGTAAATATCACAACCAAGCCAGGTACTGGGATTTTTTTTTTTCATTTATTTCTGACATTTGCCACCTCATGTATAAACTTTCAAATGGTGTGTTGGCAAGATCTGTCACATAATAAATGTGTGTAATAAAGTAAGTGTTTGGAGGCCATTAGTCCACAAAGATATGTATCAGGGGAGGTAGATGGGGAAGATTATAACTTATACACATTTAGGCTTATGTGAGGGTGACATAAATATAAATGACAAGAAACCCGTTCCACTCAGTGCTTATCAGACACGATAGCGCAAACCAATATATATTTTTTGAAAACAGGCTTATTAAGTCAGATAGAAAAATGGTATCTAGACTCACTTTTGAATTTAATTAAAAAAAAAAAAGGAATGGAGCACCACCCCACACTCTGCCTGCATTTTTGTGGCTTGGGGAAGGGACTCTCAGCGGGAAGTACTAGGCATGAGTTCCCACCTAGGAGTTCTGTAAACAGAAGCAAAGAGGGGCGGAGGGGGGGTTGGTGGTGGGAGAGTCCAGTTCTCTAGCGAGAAGGATGAAGCAGCGGGGAGCCTTATGATGGGGTCGCCCACCCAGGCAGCTTGAGTGGCATTTATGGGCCTAAAGAGGCCACTAGAATCTGCTCCCAGGACCTCGTCATTCTGAAAGGCCTCACTGCAGCCTCAAGGCAGCAGCTGCCTTTGAAGCCGCCCAGACTGCACCACTGGGAGGGAGGGGAGAGGGGATGAAGGAAGGGGGAGGGAGGCGAGACAGAGAGCGAGACCCAGGCCAGGTGGGGGAGGGAAGGGCTGTGGCCGGCCCGCGCAGCCCACAGCCGCTCTGCCCTCCTGGTGTGGATGCAGAGTGCCAGGAGTGCCAACCCTGGGTTCGAGCCACCATCCATCTTGTCTTCCCCAGTGCGGGCCCCGCCGAGGGCTCCAAGGGAGGTGGGAGGGGCTGGCAGTCTCCCCTGACGTCAGCCTGGAAAGTGAGGGACATGACTCATCAGGGTCATTTCTAATGCGATCCCGTTCTGAGACTATTTCACATTGAAATGTAGAAGAGCCGTTATAGGCACCCACAGACTATAAAGAGCCAGACCTCGACCTGGGAGCAGAGGTGGGGAGAGATGGGAGATGAGGCTCCTCTCCAGTGGGGCCTGAGTCCAGCCTCCACGGGGAAGAGCATAAAGGACCACTAGTGACACCTGTGACATCAGGGCCCTTGGTGAAAGATGGCTGTTTGGAATGCAAATGGCAAGCTGATTGGTGGAAACGCTGGGAGCAGGGTTGGGAGAGGGGGTCTGGAGGGGTGGGGCAGGGGAAGGGGGGCCCAAGATTTATTTCCTGTTCACCTGAAGCTTAGTTATCCTTTGTTGGCATCTCGAGGGGCCATAAATGAATGTCTAAACCAGGGTCCCCAAGTCTGTTTGATGATGGGTGCTTCTCGGTGAATCTGTGAGTTGGTTTCGCAGAGGGGCTCTAACCTAAACCTATCAACATCGCCTCCCAATTCCACCTGCCTTCTCCTCTGTCTCTCACCCCATCTTAGTGCTCCCCTGCCTCAAATGAACAAAAGACAGCGAGGGAACATCTGGAGACAACAAGGGTATCTCTGTGACACAGAAACTGTCTCAACACCTCACACGGAAAACACACAACTTTAGAGACTAAACGGCTGCGCGGGGCGGGGGGGGGGGGTGCGTGTGTATGGTCTTTCTAATTTTTTTCAGTATCACTCGCCTGCTCGTTCCCTGCCAAGTGGCTTTAAATCCTATTCACAGCTCTTGGGTCTCCTTTGTAAATATCACTCTAGCTCTTAAAAGCACAGGAGTCAGGTCAGAAAAGTGACTCAGCAAACCACATGGTGTCATTTGAAAATCTATTTTTTCCCCCCTGCTTTAGAACCTGAATTGAAAATCCAGTCAGTTGAGAAACTCGGGCAAAGATCCTACAGATTGACAGGGGCCTTGCCTCCGGATAGGATTTGCTTTGAAAATTCCTAAGAAAACTCTCTTATCGCTAGGTTGAACAGCTTTTCCCTGTCTCCTTCACACCCTCCACCAAGTCACTAGAAGGAGTATAATTGTGTAAGATAAAATTATTTCTAGTGGCGCCTGGGGAGTTGACCATCATAAGGAACCCTGGAGAGGGGGCCGAATGCTTTTAAAAAGTGAAGAATCACCTCTCCATTTACCTTTAGTGTCAATTCGACTTAAAAGTCACATCTACTTAGAACAAGACACACCTGTTCTCCGAATGTGTGGTTCAGGCTTCTAGAAGGTAGCTCATTGTGTCTGTTTAGGACATTTTCCTGGTGGTTGTTTCGTTTTAGAAGGGAGCCCTATTCTTATTAGGGTACAATTTGGGGCCTGCCTTAGATGTTCCCGTGAACACAGGAACATCTGACTCTGATTTTGTCTAGTTAGTCAACCCACCAAAAACCTCTGGCCGATACCGTAAGGTGCTTAAACAAAGCTGGGGGTACTTGAAAATGGTGCCTATCGCAGTGTTTGATACCTAGCGAGCGAGCAGTCAATACTTGTTGAATAAACAAGAGGCAACATATCAGAATCGTTTCCCTTCTAATCAAAAAGACGGGAGGATTGTATGAATAAATATAAGCTGTGTTCGTAGAAATGATTTTTTAAAATAGGGCACACCTGACAGGGTCCCCAGAACTAAAAGGCTTCTGGTCACCTGGTACCACACACCCCCAGTGTCTCTCACTGGCCGGCCTACTTGGTGCCCAGGACATTTCTGTTTAAAGGACAACAGCCACCCCTGCAACCAACAGCAGTGGGAGAGTCTGAAATCCCCGTCACTGGCATCGCCTGCCCCCCTCCGCCCCCAGCAGCCTCCCTGCAGAGCTACTGCAGCCCTCCCTCTCTGCAGTGCCCCACCCCCACCCCAGATTCCCCGTGACGCTCTAGAAGCACCCAATTATTTGCTGTCTCCACCCTTCCAGATACAGCCTGGTCCCCCCCTTGGTCTGAGCCCCCACCCGCACTGCAGTCTTTGAATGTGAGTCCCTCCCTTCCTCTAAAACCTGCTCAAAACTCACCTCCTCCAAAAGTTTTTCTTCCCAAGCCTACTGTATTCTAATCGCTCCTTATTTCATGTTCCAGAGTCCCTATATACTTTGCTCAGTACACATGTTAACTGTAACTGCTACAGTCACCGTTGTAATTGTGGGTCTGGTACACAGCCCATATGATAAATCCAGCTCCAGGATGATGTAGCTGACAGGAAGGAAGGTGTAGGCTGCCAGAAGGTGGGATGATTGTCTCTGCTTACTCATGTTTTACCTTGTGCATGTTCTTGATTACCCCCTTGATTATAGGGTGTACTGGCTATCAGAGTGCAGCCAGGACAAGGGCCCAGTAGCCTGTCCTGTACACTATGTTGTTGATGACTGGCTAACTTGGGGGGCTCGTCTTTTGAACCAATTAGGCTTTGCTTACCTGAGTCAGCTTTGCCACACAAGGAGGGTCCTGGGAAGTCCCAGCCTCAAGCAGCCGGAAACAGGTGGCTGCCCACACAAGAGCCTCAAGACTCTGCCAATCTCCCAAACATTTCCTTAAAGGCGCTGATATCCCGCAGCGCCCCCGCCCCTCCCCCTTTTGCAGTTCTTTAACCAGAGGCGTCCAAGGCCGCTGGCGAATTGTTATCGCGAGGGAAGGAGGGCCCCGCTGTAGTAGAGGTGCCTCAGAGCCTGCGGGCAGTGTTGAAAAAAGGGAGACGGGGGTTGCTGGGAGGGGGATGTAGGGGCGCTGTTCAAATGACCATCTTCATATTGCCAAGTGCCCCCTCTGTTCCCAGCCTTGTACTAACTGCTCATCCCCAGGCAGCCAGCAAACGTAGCGTGCAGGCACCTTGGTGCAGAGTGTGTCTGTGTGTTTTAAATGTTATTGTTTGGGCTGCGGTTGTGTCTTGCCTGTAGGGGGAATCCCCTCAGAAATGCTGTCCCTTGGGGGTCTGAAACGCTAACCCCCACCTCCACTTCTCCTCCCCCGCCATGCAAGGGAAGGTGGCGTTGCCAGAGCTAAGTGGGAGTCGCTCCTAAACAGCCTAGACGCTGATTCAGGCCTGGGTTGTGCGGGCCCCGAGCCAGGGAACTCCGGGGAGAGTCCCCTGTCCAAACTGTGGAAACCCAGGGTTACCACTCGACTCAGGAATTTGCTAGTGCCCTCGGTGTGCGGACTTTACAAAGTGGGAGGCGTGGAGCAGGCTCGCGCGTCTGTAAGGGCTCTGTGATCCTCCTCCCGCAGTATCGAGTCTGGGCTGGGCGAAGCCCACTCAGCTTCTTGTTGCGCAGACCTTTCGAGAAACGCAAGACTGGCCCAGGGCCCCTAGGAACCCAAGAAAGAACTCTCTTCGTCTTGCTCCACAACCCACAGAGCCGTGTGTCAAGCAGCAACATTTAAAGCCCTGGACCCCTACCCGGCCCGCTCCCCTACAGGCAGACGGCGCGGCGCGGGAGGCCCGCTTTGCAGGTGGTTGTGGCCCGCGGCGGGATTGCGCGCTGCGGACCCTCGCAACTCTCCCCCCCAACCCTCCCTGGCGCCACAGTCTGGCGTCGGGGAGCCAGGGGCTGCGCTGGCGCCACAGCTGGCCAAGGTGAGGAGTGCATTCCGTGTTCCCGTGTGCGCGCGCGTGCGTGTGTGTTTGTGTGTGTGTGTGCGCGCGCGTGTGTGTGTGTGTGTGCGTGTTTGTGTGTGTGTGCCTGCGCGCTTGTGTTAGACAGCTGGAGGGAATCTGGTACTGCTGGGTTCTGGATTCGGACCCAAGTCCTTGGCCTCATTTGGACCACGTTGCAAATAACTAGACCTTAAAAATAAAACAAACAAACAAATTCTTATGCTGAATATGCAAAAGCATTGAATATACGGATCTTCCCACCATCGAGGAGATGACACTTTCTGGGGCCCCTCCGGTGAACGAATTCTGTTGAGACCCAGTCTTACGCAGGCAATAGGGAGCTCACATAGGGGGGTTCAACCTTCCTCCCGCCCCCCCCTCTTGAGATGTTCCCGCAAATTCATCGGAGACCTAAGCAGATTGGATAGCAGGAATTCTGAACGGAGGAAATTTGCAGAATGTAAAGTATGTTGGCAAGAGATAATTCGATTTGGTTAGAGTGTATCCGAGGCGAATTTTAAGATTAGGTGGGATCATGGTTTGACAATCCCCTCCCGCTCTCCCGGGCTCCAAATTAATTTCTCCGCCCAGTGAAATCATAGGGTTTGGGAAGGTGCCTAACAGCTGAGGGGGACTGGGTTTGTGTTTTGTTTCTAACTACCAAAAAGCAGCTTCGAGGGGCAGCCAAGTTGATGCCTAGAGGTAGCTGTCCCCAGATGTGATGAGGAAAAGTGTTGAACCAAATCAGGCTAGTGGGTCCCCCCTCCCCCTCCATTCCACCCCGAGAGAGAAAGCGCGACTTCAGAAGATGCGCGGGCTCGCTCTGGCTCTTTCTTTCTCGTGCTCTCACTCGTCCCCCCCCCCCTTTTTTTTTCCACACTCACGCATTTTTATTCCGTGCATTTGGAGCAGAATAGGAATCAAATTCAAGGAATGTTGATCCTGCTGCTGCAGATGGCAGGGCTGGGCTGTCTTGAGTGATTCCTTAGGAATTCCCCTCCCGCCAGCCCCCCTCCTTTCTTCTCCCCCCCGCCCATCCCCCAGGGTTGCGCAAACCCCCCCCCCCTTCAGCGAGGTGCAAGTCCGCCCCCCCCACCACTGCAGCTCTGAATTTCTGGGCACCTTCGACAGAATTGGAAGGGGGCAAGGACTTTGCTTCTCCTAATGTCGTTAGTCGTGAGCTCTTAGAAGTGACGGGGACTTTGCAAAGAGGGAGCGTCGGATGGAAAGCGAAGGCGCAGGTTGCAGGGAAGTGTTTTGATCCCCAGACAGCTGGAATTTACCACTGGCTGCAAGTCTGTCGGCAGGCGCACACAAACACGCACACACCCGCACTCCGGGGCAGGGATACTCCGACGCAAGCTTGGCGCTCGCATCTCCGCGCGTCGCCCCCGCCCCCCGCCGGGCCGCTCCCCTGGGGCTCTGGTCGGCGACCCAGACGCTGGGGTGCGCGGACCCCTACCTAGCCCCGCTTCCCGGCTCCCGGGGCGGCCCGGCGCTCTTAGTCCAGAAGGCAGTGCACTCACCCCTAGCTGCCGCCGCCCCTAGGAAGGGCGGCTGGACTTACCCATGGAATCGGGCAGGGACATGTCGCTGGACCGCTGCTGAGTCAGGGACTGATGCATGGTGAAAGCTGCCCTGTGGCCCCGGCCCCCGAATCTGCTTCACGCGCCCCCGGCTCAGGGCGCCCCGCAGAGCATCCTACTCCGCGGCTGCCGCTCCCCGTCCCTCCGAGAGCTGAGAGAGACTGCCTCTGGTTGCGAGCTGCAGCCCAAGTGCCGCCTCCCCCTCCCTTCCCCTCTTCTCCCTCCCTCCTCTTCTGCCTCCCTCTGCTCCGGGAGGCAGCAGCATAGCAGCGGCGTGCGCTTGCGCAAGACCCCCCCTCCCTCCCCCCTTGGCCCCCCCATCCTAGTTATCCACCTCCCAGCCTCCCAAGCCAGACAGGGAGCCGTTTTAGCCCCTTGGGGCTCAGGGCTGCGCAGAGAAAGAGGGGGAGGCTACAGCCTGGGGCCAATCGGCCTTCTCTGTAGTTTGGAGAGAGGGTCTTGGGCAAACGTCCTGTTCTAGGATTTATAATTGGGTAGGGGGCAGAGTCAGAGGTTCAGAGCTGATGAATACACACACACACACACACACACACACACACACACACACACACGAATGAGCGCACGCGCAGGGGCGCACACACACACACACATTTGTGCAGGTTTGGTCTTAGTGCTTCCAGAATGACATAATGGAGCTGGAGATGATCCAGAGAAGGGCCACTCTATAATCAAGGGGGTGGGGGAGGGGAGAGGGGGCTGCCATATGAAGATAGATTAAACAAACGCAGACTCTTTAGTCTAGAAAGATGAAGGCTGGGAAGGGATGTGACCAGAGTGTATAAAATTATGCAGAGATGGAGAGAGGGAACACAGCCTTATTCACCAGATCTGAGAATTCTAGAACCAACAGCCCCCTAAGAGCTAGAAGGAGATTCAGCTAAAGCAAATACGACTTTGCATCAGCACCATTCCAGTCTGTGCTTTGGTCAAGATGCTTTTAGGTCAGGGGTCTCATTTTCTCATCGCAGCAGCCATGCAAGACAGGAAGAGGAAGTATCCATAATCCCATTTTACAGATGAAGAGACTGAATCGCAGAGAAGACACGAAATTTTCCTGTAGCCACTCAGCCCGTAAGTGGCAGAGGTGGGATTTGATCCTAGATCTGTTGGACTCCCAGCTCAGTGCTCTTGCTGCTATGGCAGCTGAAAAGGAAGATTATATGGCATATTGAAAACTCAAGGCACTCTAGCCCCAAGAGGGACAACAGGATGAAAACGCCAGTAGCTTTGGAAAAAGTGAAACAGTCATGGCTGCCAGTATCCACTGTGGATTGCTAAGGGAAACTGAGGGTGAAGGGGGACTGTCCTTGAACTTGGAGGACAGCAAAGCCCCTCCTAACCGATCCTTCCAGGCCCTATTAGGATATTGAGCTGGAATCACTATGTTGTCTGCCCAGAGAGTGGCTTTGAGTCCTCAAAACAGCAGCAGAACAGAATGAGGCAGAAGGTGAGGAAGAGGGTAACAGCAGGCTGGCAGTTCCCTCTGGCAACTCAGCCCTCTGAGCCCCGCATCCCACGGAATTTACCTGTTTGAAGGCATCCATTCTGTTTCAGTGAGAGCTCCCAGGTCCTCACTGCCAGGTCTCTTTCCAACCACCTCCCCTGATGACGGGGGGGGGGGGGGGGGGGGGGGACGCGTCTTCCCAGAAAAAAGAAAGAAAGAAAGAAATCAAGTACAAAACTCTCCTGAGAGTCAATGGGATGGAAGAGAACTCAGGTTCTTTCCAGCTCTCACTGATCTACTGGAAGGCTTTGTTTCCTTATCCACAAAACGAACCAAGAGCCCTTGCCCTTTCCCATCTTCCAAAGGAAGAAAAGATGCTTCCTGAAGGTTAAAAGGTTAAAAGGAAGCCCTTTGTAAAACACTTGGGCCCCCCAGAGGCCCGGCTGAATGGCCCCTGAGGGTATTATCAGCAGCCTTACACTGTAGATGTGGTTTAGAAATCTGGGATATATGTCTTAGATAGAGACAGGATGCCCACTGATGTACACGTGTGTGTCTTAAGCATGCTTGGCTCGAGTGTTAATCTCCATAAGCCCCACAAGAGCAGACAGCAGTCCTGTACTTATATTTTTGCCGTGTTTGTCTTCAGTCCTGTTTACTAATCTCTCCCCACCCTCTTCACGCTAAGTATCTCATGTACCTAATGTGAAGATCTCCAGCAACCAGCGCTGATTTCTCAGGAGTACTATATAACTAACTGGTTTTGTTTCTGTGGAAGTAGTCTTGAAGAAACGAGGGTTTGGGGCGCCTGGGTGGCTCAGTCCTTAAGCATCCGCCTTTAGCTCAGATCATGGTCCCAGGGTCCTGAGATCAAGTCCCACATGGGGCTCCCTGCTCAGCGGGAAGTCTGCTTCTCCCTCTCCCACTCCCCCTGCTTGTGTTCCCTCTCTTGCTGTGTGTCTCTCTGTCAAGTAAATGCATCTTTAAAAAAGAAAAAGAAAAAAGAAACGAGGGTTTACACAGGCTGGGAAAGACAGATTTCCACATTCTTTGGAGATTTGGGCTCCCCTCCAGCAACCAGAGAGCTAGAGATCCCTGAAGAAGCCAAATAGAAACTTGTTACTGTGCTGGTGTCGGTGGACAGAGGCCTTTCCAACTTTAGCACACTGCCCATTAAATGACACAGAGGGCCCATGTAATTTGACCTTTATAATCAAAGCCATAAACGAGTGAGGTACCCTTAAGGGGGGGGGGGGGCTTGTTTTATGCAACATCTGTATTCCCAAATCCTGCATGAAAATTAAAAGGTATTTTAAAAAGTATGAGAGGAGCTGACTATTTAGAAGAACTGCCTACTTATATTTCCTTCATCCTGTCTCTTGGGGTACCTTATGGGACTTGGAACACAGCAGGCTCTCAGTCAAGTTAAAAATGACTTTGAGACCAGGAGCAGTGACTGTAGCGGCAGCTGCAGCCGCTCAGTGAGTAGTGGTAGTCCTCTCTCCAGAGATGGTGTGCTTATTTGGACAGAGGATCTGGGATAAGGGGAGGGACTAGAATGGGAGCTTGGAAAAGAAAAGGAGGAAAAAAAAAAAAAACCGCAACCCACATTTCAACCAAGCCTGGTACAAAGACGCCCTTTCCTCAAAAAAAAAAAAAAAAAAAAAAAAAAAAAAAAAAAAAGTTATTTTACTCTGAATGATCTGGACAATTAGAAAACAAGAGGTAATTTTTTTCATGGGCTCCACCCTGATTTTTTTTTCCATAGATTTTTTTTCATAGTCAGAACGCATGTAGATTTTATACGGTAATAGGCTCATAGTAAAATTTACCAATAGGAGAGCCACCTAGATGAAGGAACAGGTCTTTCATGCCAGCAAGGCTACTATTAAAACTGCTTGGTTAGCTTCTGATAAAGAAGAAATTATTAAAATGGCTTAAAATAAATCCTTTTCATTGCAAGCTTAATCAAGCATATGATGTTGCCCTAGGTTGCAAACTGTTTTATAGCACGAGGAAATGCGCCTGCTTCTCTCCATCTTCTTCAAACCGATGATGAGAGCATTCCCTGGAAGCCTTTGGACCACTAGAAAAATGCCAGAGGGCGCTCTGTTTCTCACACATTCACCCTGGGTGTAGCTGTAGCGCTCCGTCACTGCCTTATTTTGAAGATCAATTTGACCAAACCACTGTATAGCCTTCCTGATTCCAAATTTGAGAGATGTGGGCTGGAGGAGTCCTGTGCACATGGATACGTGCACGTCAGGGCGTTCATGCGTGTTTGGAATGGTGGCCACACAAGTATTCCCAAAAGCACGCACGCACATGCCTGGAAACATCCCAGCCATCGTCCGTCCACTCTGGTTATCACCATTCACCTTTGTGCTCGTAGGCTTGAGTCGAGTAAGAATAGAAGGGAGCCTCAGAATCCTTTAGAACCTCAAAGAGTCCAAACATCCCTAATTGAGGTTGAAGTTGTACTTTAGGTCAATGCCTGGTCCCCAGCGCCTGTGCCGCAAACAGCGGAATTGTGATTTCACCCTCGAGGCTCAACTGGTTCCACTTGTCAGCTGCTCATTTACAATTTATTATTTACTTATTTATTTGAGAGAGAGCATGAGCAGGCGGAGGGGCAGTGGGAGAAGCAGTCTCCATCCCAGGACCCTGAGATCATGATCTAAGCCGAAGGCAGTGGCCCAACCCACTGAGCCACCCAGGCGCTGAATGTTTTTAAGGCTTTTCATCCATATTGCCAAACTGTCCTCCAAAGTATTTTGTAGCAAAGGGTCTTCCCACCCTCAGCATGTCCAGCACGTGTGTGGATCCCCACAGTTTCTTGGCTTTGGCTTTGGCTTTGCCTTGCACAGGAGATATTTGTGCACTTAAAACACACCTGGTTACAGCCAGCAATGGGAGGGGTGGGCCTGGAAGCTCAGTGGGAGCTCAGCGGCCCGGGGCATTGGGTGGGAACCACAGGTCTAGGAGGCAGAGGCTGAAAGCAGTCCCAGTAGGGAGAAAACACAGTGTCACCCTCCGCAAGAACCTTAGAAACCTCCAACTGCTTAGTTGTTTTCACTGTTGTGTTCATAACTTTGCTGTGTAGCACACACCCCAAAGTCTTCTTTTTCCGTAGCTTTCAAAATTTCTGTAACGGTCACTTAGTCATGCCCAGTCCGTAGTAGGGACTTAAATACATGCTGAATACAGGGAACTTTAAATCATTGTTGCTTTTTTTCTGCTTCCTGGATTAAAACATGACACTGTAAAAATTCTCCAACCTGCAGAGGCACATGAAGCAGCAAATTACCCTATTCCCCTCAATTCTACTCTCCAGAGATAACAATTTAGGGGCTGAAATGCATTTTCCCTGATTTTTTCTCTTCACGCATGCCTTGGTCGGTTTGTTTTGAGAATGAAATACTCCATTTTTAAAAGCAAACTTTTCAATAATAAAAGAAAATATTTTTTTGTTAAGTGTTATAAGTTCCATTTAATAGCGCTCAAATACACTGCATCCATCTTCGGTCCATCAAACCCAACAGTAGTGATGCTTGCACAACAAAACTCTCTTCAATTTATGTTACAATAACTACTTAGCTCTTATGAGCGAGGAATGGAAATTACAACTCGGATCTGATCACTAATGTGTGATGAAGAGCATCGCGAGAAGTCTATGAAGATGAATATAAAGAAATGGTTGTGGGCGCCTGGGTGGCTCAGTGGGTTAAGTGCCTACCTTGGGCTCAGGTCATGATCCCAGGGTCCTAGGATCGAGTCCCGCCTCGGGTTCCCTGCTCAGTGGGAAGTCTGTTTCTCCCTCCCATTCCCCCCCGCTTGTGTTCCTGCTCTCACTGTGTCTCTCTCTGTCAAATAAATAAATAAAATCTTAAAAAAAAATGGTTGTGATTTCAAAGCACATTGCTTGGAAAATTAACAAAATGTCCAAATACGAGAGGTGTACATGCTTCCAGTGTATTCTTGATAGGAAAGTTCAGAAAAACATCTGTTTCTTACTACCAAAGGGAGGGTTTCTTTTTAAGATCAAAGTCTGTTTTTTTCACAGAATTTCACACTTCCCTAATTTGAAGGCATAAACCAGCAACAGAGAACAATAACGCATGCATCAATGAATACTCTAGGGAAATCTTGATATTCGAAAAGGCTAAATAATGCTTTTGTGAATTTTCGAATAAATTTAACAGAGGTTAATAGTCACCGAATGTTAAGGTTAGAGCGAGACTGGTCAGTGGGTAAACATCATTGCCATATTTTATACAGTAAACTATTTATTGAAGGAAAATCCATACAGAAAAATTCACCACGCATATTACTTTTTAATCAGGGGGAAAAGGTCAGGGGATGAGAGTGAGTGGCCTTAAGGCCACGGGACTGGGTTGGAGGATCAGTCGGTGGGTCTCACAGTTTGGATGTTCTGGTTTACCTGCTAGAAATGGCGGTTGCTGGGGACGGCGGAATAGCGTTCAGTTGAGCTGTAACTGCCGTGTTTCCTTCCTCTAATTAATTACAGAGCTGAGTACATCCTTTCCCTGTATCCCCATCAAAAAATATCCATTAAACATCTAATTAGATGTGGCATTGTCACAGGCAGGGTTGGGGAGGGGTGCATCCAACTGCTTGGTTCAGGTTTGAACTGGAGAGGATTTTTGTGTTCAGTAGTTTCTGGGAATCAATAGATCTGCTCCCAGTTCAAACTGCCCCACAGAGCCTTTAAAAATGTTTACACTCCGTGACCCAGTAATTCCACTTCTGGGAATCTGCACTAAGGAAAGAGAAGTCTGAACTGAGATTTATATGCAAGAATGTCCATGGCAATGTTCTTTATAATAAGGAAAAAAATTGGAAAAAAAAAAAAAACCCTGAAATGCCCCAAGTTAGGGATATGATTAACCAGATAACACAGCCATATGGTGCATATGTTATATAGCTATTAACATTGTGTTTTCAAGTATTAAGGGCATAGAAATATCCCCAGTAATGAGTGAAAAAGTGGGTTGTATATTTTGAACTCAATTTTGTTTAAGATTGCATATATATGCAGAGAAAAGTGACCAGAAGGAAAGTCATGAAGATATTTACTATAGTTAACTCTGGGGAGTGGAATTATAGATGACTACCTTCTTTTTTATACTTTTCTGTGTTTTCCAAATATGTTCGGTGAGCATGTATTATTAACATGAGCCCCCCCCCCAAACCCTGCAAATTCCAGTTTACGAACAAATTAAATAGACCTGTGAATGTTTCATAAATTGCACTCTGTCCTCCCTGCAGTATGGGCTTGGGGCTGCTCAGGACCCACCTGCTTTGGTTCCCTCTCTCTGTGTCTCTCTCTCTCTGTCTCACACAGACAGACAGACACACAAACACACGGCTCTGCTTTCAGTCGTCTTTGCCCGAGTGCAAGTTTCAGACAATGTGCAAGTTTCAGACAATACCTGTCACCTCTTTCAAAGAAATTTGTATTTCTCTTTCATCACGTGATTATTAAGGCTTGTTGGTGCTGGCAGGGGGCAAGTACTTTTTCTGGTCCAGCTCTTTCTATGCCCCTGAAGTTACGCCGGTAGGGGGCTGTCTACTCTGCGGATTGCCTGAAAGGAAGAGCTTTTCTGAGAGACTGACCTGTCTGGGAAGATAAAAGGAACTCTGCCTGGGTTGGGATGGTTGGATGGAATTTGAGGCAAAGGCAGAACAGAGAGAGGGAGAAAAGGAGCAGCTTTGTTTATTAGCGAGGGCGCCTTTGGTAAGGTTGCATTTTAGCGTCCGACTGCTCAGAAGAAACACAGCTTTGCAGTTCAGTTGGAACCGTCAGAAGTTCCCTTGAAGATGAAATGCCCCTCACTCCAGACCTGGCCCTCGGCTCTGCCCAGGAGCCCAGAGACGCGCTATAACGAGGAGGGGTTGTCCAAAAAAGCCTGCTTTCCTTGAGGAAACAGCCGACACCTCCATGCCGAACAGCCCAGAAGTGTATAAACTACAGGGGGAAAGTCTTTCCCTTCCCCATCTCACTTTTAAGAGGCAACCTCTGTTCAAAGTCTGGTGTGTATTTGCCCAGACTTTTCCATTTTTCCTATGCATATACAGGTGTGCACATGCACACACACACACACACACACACACATTTACACGCGTAGGTATTGAATAAGAATAAAGCCAAACCGTAACTCTTATGCTGCAACTTACTTTTTTTTTTTAAAGATTTTTATTTATTTATTTGACAGAGAGAGATCACAAGTAGGCAGAGAGGCAGGCAGAGAGAGAGGAAGGGAAGCAGGCTCCCTGCTGAGCAGAGAGCCCCGATGCGGGGCTCTATCCCAGGACCCTGGGATCATGACCTGAGCCGAAGGCAGAGGCTTAACCCACTGAGCCACCCAGGTGCCCCGCTGCAACTTACTTTAAAAAACAAACAAACAAACAAACAAACAAACCCAATTCTGTTTCATGGGCAGATTTCCATGTCAGTTTGTATAGATGTACCTCACTTTTTTTCCCCAGCAGCTACCTAACATTCCACCGTGTGAAAGTCTCAGACTTATTTAACCAACCCCCCGTGGTTGGACATTTAATTTAGTTCCAGTTTTTCATAGTTACAAGCAGTACTGCAGTAAATATCCCTGTACATATACCATGGAATCAATTTAAGGGGAAATCTTCTTTCCATCAGCTGTGCATTACCTAACCATTTGCAATTAGTTTCCTGGGCTCTGGAGAACAGTTTTTAATGGCTATGCCAAATGTTCTGTAGCGTCCCGAATGGTCCAAGGCATCCTTGCCAATTAAGTTGCAGTCTGCTACCCTCTGCATTTTAAGCGACGTTCCGCGCTGAGGACCCCGTGCAGTCTTACATTACTGATGCAGGGTTACAACGCTCTATCTTAGTACTGACGCCCTGCACTTGGATGCACACCGGCTGGAGAGTGGGCGGACCCGGCACCATCACCCAGGGCAGCCCAGCCCAGGGACCAAAATATGTGACCTTCCCTCTGTTCACTTCCAGTCTCTCTCCACGACTTCTGGCAGAAAAGCCCAGCTAGAGAGCGAGGCACCTTATTTGCCTACCTACTGGCTTGAGGGAAAGGAATAGGGGAGCACAAATGCCAACACCCACATGGTAGGAGATCAGGCTGCTTGCCTCCCCCTCTTGCCACCCCCCTCCTACCCCCCTCTCCCCCGCTCTCCCCCCCATCTGCCTCCTCTTACCCAGGTGCTGACCGTCTCCGCCATGCCTTCTGGCTATGTAAAAGGCTTTTTTTTGCCCCCCTATTTGGGGGTGATCTGATCATTGTCTGCACCCCCACCAAAGCCCATCTCTTTTTTTTTTAGAATTCTCAGTTGCCAGGATTCATTTGTGTTAGCATGACAGTGCTGAAGGCTTGGCATCAGGAGATCGTTTTCTAGTCCTTGGCCTTGGACCACTTCAATCTCTCAGAGCGTCCATTTTGACGTCTGCAAAATGGGGCTAATACGAGTATCTTCTTCACAAGGTTGATGTGCGATGATACGAGAGAGCGTACAGCAAAGCACACTGAAAGCAAGGAACAGTGTTCTGTGATGGTATAAGGTGCTGTTATTATTTATGGATTCTTCCTCCAGCTAAGCCAGCTTTATTTTGTGTTTGTTTGAACAGGGGATTTCTGGAGAGTATAGTGCTTTAACGGGGAGGAGTGCTTATTACAGCAAAAATGTCAGGCCATGGAGCAGGCCAGGGGGGGAAGCTATTTTGAGACAGGGAAACCCTTCCAGACTTCAAATCCACATACGCAGGGGGTTGCTGGCACCGCCAGGACAGAAGACTGACCAGAGTCCCCAGGCAAAAATGTCAGAAAGGTCTCTGTTACCCTTTTCTGTCTCCAGGGAAGAGGACGGGGGGCGAGGACAGCATGGATTTCTGAGAGCTGGCCTGAGGACCAGTCCTCCCCAGGGAGATGTGTTCTAGCAACTGTTGGGTGTATTTTTAAAGGTCAGAGAGGCTTTGGCTCTATAGGATGGAGGGGCTGTGACACCTGATTAATGTCCGTGCAGTACTTTCCAGAATGAAATTTAATCAGCAGAATGATTTCAGCAAGCAGCTGCCTGCAGGAAAATGATCCTGTTCTAATGGTGGCTTGTTTGATGTGTTGGCATTGTAGTGGGGCACGTACATTATTAGTCCAGCCCAGGGGGCCCCAACTAGGACACTGGATCAACTAGTAAGGAAATGCAGCAAGCACCGGCAGCCCCCCTCTGGCTCTTGAGTGGGTCATCACTGTCAGATTGTCAGTTCCTGCCCGCTCCCGCTCCCAGGACCTTGGCTGTCAGCCTCCCTCTCACCCCCGGGGTCTTTCCTGTCTGCTCCTTTAACCCCCTCCTATCATTATTACCCATTCCCCGGGTCCTTCAGATCCGTCATTTGTCGTGCTACCCCTCCCCAGCTTCAAGGCCTTCCCTGACAGCCTTCTCCGACACGCTCGCACATACACACAGGCGTCCCTCCCCTGCTCCCCCCACCCAAGAGGTGTTCTCATGGCTTCAGTGGAATGAAAAATGACCTCTCCTCATAAAATGGCCAGAGTCCCCTGGTCTAATTAACCCTTCTTGGCCTACTTTTCCATCAGAAGCACAGAGGCTATTATACTGACTCGCAGAAATTCTGTCATTCGTATCACATTCTCTAACAGGTAGAAAATGCAGCAGGGACCCGGGTGACTGCCATGTCCCACCGTTCAAATGACAGTATGCTTTACATCCAAGCTGACTCTGTTGCACTGTCCTCAATAGTATCTGTGGTGTGAGATGTTGCCCCAGGAGTAGAGAGAGGTTGAATGACCTAGGCACAAATTCTTGCTGATCTTTGGTCCCTAATTTGAAAAATGGCCATACAACCCCTCCAGAGCGTACTCTGATATCACCACGGGGATCCGACCCGGGATGAGGGCAGTTTACATTGGAAAGGGGAGCCTTTGGGAAGCAAGAAGATTAAAATGGGTAGCATCTCCCAAACCCTCTCTAAGCTCAAAGAAAGCGTTGAGCAGTATCTTCTCCATGTGTAGCTGAGAGTACTTCATGACTCCCAGCCTTGAGGGAGGAACGAGACATGGAAGAGGTTGAGGGAGAAGCAACAGGAAAAATACAGCTTCCACCAGCACCACCTTCCTGCTACCATGCATGGGGGAGAAAGCTTCCCTCACTGGAGGTGGGTGCAGCTGCTGTCTTGCCTTCTACTTGTCTCGGCGGTGGGGAAGGATTTCCCAGGTGGGACAATGCACAGGTTGGGGAGTGGGAATTCCCATTGCGCCAGTGATTAAAGGAGAGAGGGACAGAGAAATAGTTATTTTGAAGAAGAAAGGGGGAGGCCAAAGAATAAAACAAGGATTTCAAAAGAAAGAAAGAAAGAAAGAAAGAAAGAGGGAGAGAGAGAAAGTAAGACTCACTTGTAAGCTTTGCTGGAGGCAGAACCCTGGGACCCTATATGTGAAAGGAATCTGGAATCCAGGAAAAACAAAAAACCGACGAGTGTTCCCAGCTGCATTAAGTTGTGTATGCTTTTGGGGAGGTCTAGAGGTGGAGCTGGACCAGAGCGGGCAGAGGTGGTATCCAAAGTTAGAAGACACTTTCACTAGCACACAATAAACCATCGTTGAATACTCGCTATGTGCCAGATGCTAGAAATAGATAAGATTCAGATCCTGCCCTCAAGGAGTAAACAATTAAGTAGGGGAGAGAGATTTGTAAATTTTTAAAAAATGATAATTTCAGCACAGAAAACTAAATGCCGTGGTAAAGGTGTTGCTGGATACCGAGAAAGGACTGAGAAGGGTTTCTAACCAGGCAAAAGAGATGGAAGAAGTGGTGCCTGATTTAAGTATTAACTTAAGACTGACTGTTTCTGTCAAATAAATAAATAAAATCTTTAAAAACATTTCTATATGTTTGGAGGTAATGTCCCCAACTGTTATTATTGAATTGTTTATTTCTCCCTGCAATTCTTTTTTTTTTTAAGATTTTATTTATTTATTTGACAGAGATCACAAGTAGACAGAGAGGCAGGCAGAGAGAGAGAGGTGGAAGCAGGCTCCCTGCTGAGAAGAGAGCCCGATATGGGGCTTGATGCCAGGACCCTGAGATCATGACCTGAGCTGAAGGCCGAGGCTTAACCCACTGAGCCACCCAGGCGCCCCTCTTCCTGCAATTCTGATGGTGTTTACTTCACATATATGGAGGATGGCCTGTTTTTAGGTGTGTATATATTTATAATTGTTGTATCTCCTTGAATTATTGACCTTATTATTATTATTATAAAATCTCCTTCCTCGCCTCTACTAACAATTTTCATCTTAAAGTCTATTTTGCCTGATACTAGGATCTCCACTCCAATTCTCTTTTGGTTACTGTTTTCATGATACATCTTTTCCAGCCTTTTAGTCTGAACTTAATTGTGTCTGTGAATCCAAAGCACGTCTCCTGTAGACAGCAAATAATTAGATCATGTTTTTTTATTCCTTCTTCCAATCTCTGCCCTTTGATAGTAGTGTTTAATCTATTTGGATTTAATGTAATTATCAAAAAGGTGAAATTCATGTCTGCTCTTTTGCTATTTGTTTTTTCTATTTCATGTCTTTTGTGCTCATCAGTCCCTCCATTACTGCCTAATTTTGTGTTAAATGGATTATTTTCTGGTCTACCATTTTGATTACCTTATTGGTTTTTTTTTTCTTTTACTATATTTTCAGTTATTTTCTTAGTGGCCTCCCCGGGTACTGAAATGAACATATTGACCTATAAAAATTGAGTCAAAATTCAAGAACTTTGCTCCAAGAGAGCTCCATTGCCTCCTCCCTCCTTTGTGCTGACTGAAATACCAGTTACATCTTTATACACTAGATGCCCATCAATACAGGTTAATCATGATTGTTTTGTGCAGTTGTCTTTTAAATCAGAAAGGGGAAAAAGGAATGTGATACATAGTCTAAAATTAATATTGCATGTTGCTTTGACATCTGGGAAACTTCGGAATGCCTCCAATGGCCTAATGGCAAATTTCTATCCCACTCTGCTTCCACAGCTAAGGACCTCTGGCCAAACAACCCTCCTTATCACTGAGACCAGGCACGGTGCCTACTTATCCCTGAGTGGTGGGCTTTCATTCCCTGCCAGCCCATAGAATGATTTCAACAAGCCAATCACATTCTCCCATGGGAATCAGGGGACACCCTATCCTCTTGATACCACCAAGCCTACTTCCTTCCCACAATGCTTGGTTGTTCATTCTGATCCCATGTGCAAACCCCGTATGGCTCTATGTGACATACAGTGCCCTCCTCGCTCAGGCTGTAAGTGTCTGTGTCTAATAAACAGGGTCAATCTCATGTGGCCAGTGTTGGATGTTGTGTGTTCAGTCATCCCCATAATTCTAGGGAAGAATCCCTCCCTCATCAATGAGGTGAAGAAGAGGTGATCAAAACAATTGGCATCATGAAGAGGATAGACCAACCATGACCATAGACACCTGGTTAGTTTTAATTAAGGGGTCATGGCTAATTAACTGCTTCCATGATATGGCAAATGCTGTCTGGGACAGAGCTGCCAATTGCTGATGAAATTGCACTTCAGTTTGTGGGGCACTCTATGCTCTTTGCCAGGTATTGGTGTCTCTTCTCACCAAATGCTCCAATCCTCATGACAAGCATTGCTGCTAATTGACTTTACCCTAGTATGACATACCGTTGGGTTTGGTCTGGGGTTGGCAGGTGGTACCTGAGACTTCTGACTGTGAAGGCAGCACACGCAGTATCCTAATCACTTGGCACTTGAGTCCCAACTACCAAGGATGAGGCTGTAGCGCTCTGGTGACTGTGTGTAGCCTGGTTATTGTCACTGGCTGCTTGGGCAGCCATGTCAAACTTGTCTGTGATTGTGCGCTGCCAGGATGGGCCTGGGGACACCTCTTGGTAAAGTTTCTGGAAAGGAAGGAGGCCACCATCCTGGGAGAATGAAGCATGGCACCTCAGTTGCCTAACCATCATTGTTGCTCAGATGAGCATCTTTGCTTCTCTCATGAGGTGCTACTTCCTTTGCTGTTGTCATGTATGATCTCCTGACCCCCCAAAAATATTGAGGTGCACATCCAGTGGTAACCCATGGCCCAGGTACTAATTTTTAAAAAAGGAAGGAGTGGGGCGCCTGGGTGTCTCAGTGGGTTAAAACTTCTGCCTTCAGCTTGGGTCATGGTCCCAGGGTTCTGGGATCCAGCCCCGCATTGGGCTCTCTGCTCAGCAGGGAGCCTGCTTCACCCTTCTTCTCTCTCTCTGCCTACTTGTGATATCTGTCTGTTAAAAAAAAATCTTTAAAAAATTTTTTAAAAAAATAAAAAGGGAAGGAGTATGTTGGTACTTAATTGCTTTCCCAATGCATAAGGCCCCAGAGTGCCTGGACTTTGCCCAACACTGCTGCTCACCAGTGCGTCAAAGGGCTAATCTTGTGATCATGGGACTTGATGGATCCCATGCAGGTCACAGACAAAATGATTTTACTCTATGTGGACCTCAACCCAGGGAAGATTGACTGGCATTCTCTGGAGGAAGACCTGCCCTATGGGGCAGGTCTCGGGGTCCCTGAACATTTCCCCAAACCACCACGAAGGTCCACATCACAGATGAGTGGGCAGAAATAGAAACTAAAAGTTGAGGCTTTACTTAGCTAGAAATCTAAAATTTTTAAAAATATTTTATTAACAGAGAGGGAGAGAGAGCACACAATAAGAAGGAGGAGCAGAGGAAGAGAAAGAAACAGGCTCCCTGTGGAGCAGGGACCCCCAAGGCGGAGCTCAATCCCAGGACCTCGGGATCATGACCTGAGTCCAAGGCAGATGCTTAACCAACTTAGCCACCCAGGTATCCCAAAATCTGAACTCTTACTAGGGACTTTTTACAGAGAGAAAAATAGGAGAACAAAGGGAAGCCCTTGTGGGGAAAAGAGTAGGATCATGGTGGAATTGTGTACCCAAAGCTCTTCTGCTACACCATTCTGTTGCTTGTGGCTTGATGGCAACCAAGAGCTCACTCCTCAGGGCTACAAGAAAAAAAAAACTAAATTGAAATAAAGGCACACAATTTGACACTATTGGAAATCCAAAATTTACTAAAAGAATTATATAGCAAAAAGACAAAAGGGCACTGATTGGTTTTGTGCCCCTATAATATAGGCTCTGAATTAATGTCAGCATTTGCTGAAAGGCACCAATTGGCAAACCTACATGGACTTGATCAATACTGAGACTCAAATTACAGTTATACCTGGGGACCCATTAAATTTAAACAAGGTACTCTCTATAATCTTCAGGGAGTTACTGAATATAAAAGAAAGTACAAATAGGTATGACTCACCTTAATGATTAGAATTTTTATTTTATCTAAATTCCCATGGTCATAGTACCTATTACCCTAAAATACCATCTAGTGGGCACAGACATTCTGACCCAATTGAGTAATAAGTGAAAATTATATAAAGTCTCTGGCCCTTATCAGTTGGCTTGGCTAAGTGAGATGCCATGGATTCCCCAGTTTAAAAAGTTAAGATGGCCCAATGTAACTTAAAACAGGGCCCTGAAGGATTAAAAGTTATTATAGAAGACCTAATTAGTGAAGGGGTGATTATCCCCACTGCTTCTTCATTTAACATCTCAGTTTGGCCTGTTCTTAAACCTGGAAAGAATGAATGGAATGAATTCATCAGTGCTCTGGCCCTATCCTTCAAGACCCCCGTAGCCAATACTGACTATTGGAATGACTGACTCCATCCACTAGGAAATATTTTGCTAGTTAGACTTGAATAATATATTCTGTTCAGTGTCTATTTCAACAGGCTCTCAGCAGCTGTTTGCCTTCACCTCTGAAAGGACATGCTTTACCAAGCTACCCATGGGGTACTTCAGCAGCCTTGCCATTACACACGGTCTTTGCTAGCAAGATCCTAACTGCAACCACCTTTCTCTAGAAACACAGACACGATGTTACATTAATGACATCCTCCTCCAGGGAGATTCATTTGACACATTTACTAACAATATATAAATACTCATAAAGCACCTCACAAAAAGGAGACAGACCATTGCCACGCATAGTACAAGGCCCCGCCATCTCTGTTGCATTCCTGAAAATTCTTTAGTAAACTGAGGGTTTTTCCATCTCTGACACCTAAGAAAATACCTGTTGACCCTTTAGCACCCACAATGTTAATACAAGTCCAATATCTTCTAGGATTTGGGGGCGGTGGGGGTGTTCTGGAGATACCATATTCTTCATTTACAAATTTTACTTTATTTCATTCATGTTGTTGCTTGCAAACTGGAGCCACCTTGTTGGCTCCAACAAAAAGCTCCAGAATCTGTCCAAATTGAAATCAACAAGCACTCCTATTAGTGTCCTCAGACACTCCTTCATGCCTCCTTTCACGCCTCCTGTAATCGCTAGACAACCTATGATGACAGTAAGTGGTCCATAGGCTTCTAATATAAGAAATTGCCCTTCATAGCCCTGCACTGTACTATTAGGGCAGCAATTTGCTGGCCACATACAGAGATCTCCTGAAAGTCAAGGCTCTCACAGTCCCTTAGACTGTGACCTTCTACACCCAGCTGCCCATTATGCTTTGTGTCATGGAAGCAGTATCACAAGCAGATCACAGCTACTGAGACTTCCTCGCTACTAGGTGGAGCCAAACCTGGACCCTCTGGTAGATCCCACGTACAGGAGGCTGGTCTTCTCTATCCTCAGTCCCTTGCCAGAGGCCACGATGCTAGAGGAGGTCAAATTTCTCCCAGACCCTTGGCTACCTAGGGACTCTTTTAGGATCAATTGAGTGACCAGGAATGGGAGTCCAGACACTTTATGGATGGCATTGCACCATCATACATGATGCAGTTCAGTAGAATGTTGATAGTTTTCATTCCATAATGGAGAGTCCCTGAAAAGGATGGCAACACCAAGAGTCAGTACAACTGGCCATATTTCAGGTAGTCATTTTAACATTGGATGCTTGGCCAGCAAATAGTATCATTTGCACATTTTAAAAAAGATTTTATTTATTTATTTGACAGAGAGTGAGAACACAAACAGGAGGTGGGGGCAGAGGGAGAGGGAGGAACAGACTCCTCACTGAGCAGGGAGCCCAATGTGGGGCTCAATCCCAGGGCCCTGCAGGGGCTGAATCCCAGGACCCTGGGATCATGACCCAAGCCAAAGGCAAAGGCTTAACCAACTGAGCCACCCAGGTGCCCCTCATTTGCACATTTTTAAAAAACCATTGGACCACTGCCTAAGAGTTGCCCCTTTTGGAGGCGCCTGGGTGGCTCAGTGGGTTGAAGCCTCTGTCTTCGGCTCCGGTCATGATCACAGGGTCCTGGGATCAAGCCCCACATCGGGCTCTCTGCTCAGCGGGGAGCCTGCTTCCTTTCCTCTCTCTCTGCCTGCCTCTCTGTCTACTTGTGATCTCTGTCTGTCAAATAAATAAATAAAATCTTTAAAAAAAATAAATAAATATGACTCTCCTTTAAAAAAAAAAAAAGAGTTGCCCCCTTTGGAGTAAAGAACTCTGGAAATCTCTTCCCTCACAGATATCCAAAATATAAAAGAAGCACATGTGTCTCTACATATGCTAAGGCCACACACAATGCAAGGCTTTACCAGGATGTTCCTTATCACCTTTGGAGTTATATTACTGTTAGTGACAAGGGCACTCATTTCATTTCTCAGAATATACAATGCTGGCTCTTAAAGAAGGCATTCAATGGGATTTCCCCTATAGGGTGCAGGAAGTTGATTTAATTGAAAGGCATTATGGGCTCCTCAGATAACTTCTATTTAAGTTACAGAGCGGCAAATGGACACCCCCCCCCACTGGGTGTCACTATATCCATAGACATTGATTAGTCTAAAATCATGGCTTCTGGGGACACGCACTCCCTGTACCAATGCCACACAGGTCCCTCAAATGCCTTTTTGGGACATAAAGGGGAACCCCTCTAAAGTTCATGTTTTTTGACCATCATTTCACCACATGGCCCTCTTCCTCCTGGTCAAGTACTTAGTTCACTTCCTAGAGAGGCTCTTCTACTCCCTAAAAACTTTAGTCATAACCAAGATTGAAATTGATAAGACATTCATGGGGTTAGGTGTGATGTCAGTCCTAAAATTAATATTCTGTGCTGCCCTGACAGCTGGTAAAATCAGGAGAGCCTCAAATAGACTAACCACAAATTCACCTCTCCACTCTGCTCCCATGGATAAGGTCCCCTAGCCAAAACAAAACAAAACAAAACAAAAACAAAACAAAAAACTTCTTCTTATCATGGGGAAGCTGGCACAGTTCTTGTTTATCCCTGAGTAGCTGGGATCAGTTCCCTGCCAGCCCATGGAATTATTCAAACAAGCCAATTACATCCTTTGTGGGAAACAAGGGTCACCTCACCCTCTTGATACTAGAAAGTCTGCCTCCCACCGACCCTGTTTGTTCACTCTGTTCTCAAGTGCAAACCCCTTATGTCCGTCCATGACAAGTGGTGTCCTCTTCCCCTGGACTGTGAGTATATGTGACTTAGAAACTACTGTTAGTCTCATCTACATACTGTCCGGTGTCATGTGTTTGGCCATCCTCATAATTCCACATTGGGGAATCCATTCTTCACTGATGGGGTGAAGAAGAGGTGATTAAAACAAGGCATTATAAAGAAAAAAACCCACTTGTATTGTCTTTATATTTACCTATGTAATGAAGTTTATCAGTTTTTAAAATGTGGATTCAAGTTACTATCTACTGTTCTTTCACTCAAGCCTGAGAACCTCTGTTTAGTATTGCTTGTAGGTCAGGGCTGCTAGCAATAAATTCCGTTAGTTTTCATCTGGGAATGTCTTGGTTTCTCCCTTATTTTTCAAGAAAGCTTTTGCTGGATATAGAATTCTTAGTTGACAGTCTTTTTCTTTCAGCACTTTTAAAAAAAAAAGATTATTTATTTATTTATTTATTTATTTGACAGACAGAGATCACAAGTAGGCAGAGAGGCAGGCAGATAGAGAGGGGGAAGCAGGCTCCCTGATGAACAGAAAGCCCAATGCGGGGCTCTATCCCAAGACCCTGGGACCATGACCCAAGCTGAAGGCAGAGGCTTTAACCCACTGAGCCACCCGGGCACCCCTGTTTCAGCACTTTTAATGAGTCATCTTACTGTGCCCAGCTGGCCCAGTCAGTAGAGCATGCAACTCTGGATCTCGAGGTCATGAGTTCAAGCCCCACATTGGGCATGGAGCCTACTTAAAAATACATATATTTGTCTAGTAATTCCAATGTCTGAGCTTTCTCAGGGACAGTTTCTATTGACTACCTTATTTCCCCTGTGTATGAGTCAGTCTTTCTTTTTTCTTCACATGTCTCTCTGCAGGGCAGAAACCCCAAATGGAATACAAAAAGAAACAAATGAATATGACATATTTCAAACAGATAACATAAACGCTTTAGGGTTTGGGGTGGAGAAAAAACTAACCCAAGAAACGTTTGAACACAATTTTTTGGCTATATACCCTCAAACAAAATAATTGTAACCAAATAGTATACTCTAGTTAGTATGTATGGCTTTTTTTCAGTTGTATAGGTTAAAAATTCTCAAGCTACAATATGGAAGGGAAGAAAGCTAGAATGAACTCTGTGGTGTTGGATTTCAATCCGAGCTCTCAGTATGAACTCATGGTTTGTAATAAGTTTCACTTGCATATTTTCTGGCTCTGTCAACTGGTAAGACCAAGTACTGATAATGCTCTAATGACTTTGGGCACATCTAATCCCAGAATCTGAGATCTACTCTTCCTTAGTAAAAAGAACCAGGGCTACATGGAGAAATGGCTGATTCCAAGGTTGGGACAGCAGAAATATCTTGTGGTGCCAGAAAATAAGGAGCTACTCAAAGAATGAAGTTAGCTTGAAATGACTTCTGATAGTCCAATATGGGATAATTTGATGAACAGAATAATGATAGTAGTGAAATGTAACCCATAGAATACACACAAAAAAAATTTTTTTTATCGTAGGAGCAAGTCTTTTTTAAGTAAGAACAATCTTGTAGGCATCATTTTAATGTAGTCTTTAATGTATTTGTTACAAATGAGAATTAAAGGACTAGAATTTACTTTCCAAACTAGGGCAAGGGTAAATTTCCAAAGCTAAAGGAAGGTAAACCAGTATGTAAAGCTTACTTCTGTAATGTACATTACAAACCTACTGAGTGACTTCCCATTGAGGCTCAAAATTAGTCCAAGGGAGTGTCAAGGGGGAAATTAAGCCATATCTTGTTTGCTTCTTTCAAATTCATCAGACAATACTGTGGCCCAGGAAGCACACAGTACTGCTCTAGACACTGTGACAACAGCCTTTTCTAGAATGCTAAGCTACCTCTAATGTCTGCAGACTGCTCCAACCACATGTAAACCACCCATGAGATACGAACTCTTAGTCGTGTATTCGAAATGCATACATTCAAAAGTACCATTTTTAAATAAATTGGAAAGTAGGGAAACCTTTAAAAAAAGATACATTCTGCTATCACACTACTATAAACATAAGTGTGTGGGGGGTATATATATAGAGAGAGCAGATAGTAAGCTTTAGGTGAGACGGTAAAAAAGAAAAAAAAAAGAAAGGAAATGTAGATTTTACCAAAGGAACTACAATAACTGCCCCAAGCTACAACTATAAACAGATTCGCTACCATGCTAATTTGCCTAGGTTCTGGGGGGAAAAAAACTAAAACAAAGAACAAAAACAAACAAACAAAAAAACCCAATAAGAACAAAAACAAAAAAACAATCAAAACAAAACAGAAACAAACAAAAACAAACTCACAATAAAACCCACCATGGAATAAAACAAACGTTGATGAGTCTAACTGATACAAACAGAAAGGGGAAGAACTTTCTTACAGTAGCATTCCAACTAATAAATGTAGAAGGAATGATGGAACTAGAAAATCACCATTTGGTGACCGCCGTAATAATACTTGTTTCAGGCAAGAATCACCAATCAATGCTAAGACTAGTGGGTGAGAATATAACCAGAAAAAGGATATCTACATAGTACTGAAGCATCTTTCCATAAGATATGTATTAATTATCAAGAGTAAAATGTAACTTTACAGTGCAGAAGCCTGTTAGGGACCACCTTAACCAAATTGTTGCAGTTAATAAACATTGTGAGCAAAAGCACAAAGCACTATCATGTATCTCTAATTTGATGTTCCATAAAAGACACAGCATCACTCTCTGCTACTCCCGGCAAAAATGCATAACTTAAATCTAATAATGAGGGATCAGCAGAAGAATCCAAACTGGGGGATATTCTATAAGATAACTGGCCTGTACTCTCTAAAAAGTCAAGGTCCAGACAAAGAATGAGGAACTAAGCAAGATTAAAGGGAGTCTAAAAAGACAATTAAATGCAGTGTGTGATTCTAGATTATATCCTGGACCAGAGGTTTTTCCTTTTGCCCTAAAAAAGACCAGGGTGACAATTGGTGAAATTTAAATTTAAGATTAGTACATTTGATAAAAGTATGATATCAGTGTTAATTTTTTTTATTTTGATCATTGTTCTTAGTTATATATGAGAAGTTCTGTTTATAAGAAATACTTATTTAGAGAAGGAACATCAAGTCTACAACTACATTTTAAATGTTTCAGAAAAATATATGGGGGAAGAGAAAGCAAATGTTGTAAATTGGTAATTTGGGCAGTCTGTGTATGTGAAGGGTATAGAATACACTCTTTCACATTATCTGTAAGTCTGGTATTATTTCAAACTAAAAAGTTTTTAAAATTTCTAGGAATAGGGACGCCTGGGTGGTTCAGGGTTAAGCCTCTGTCTTCGGCTCAGGTCATGATCTCAGGGTCCTGGGATGGAGCCCCATGTCGGGCTCCCTGCTCAGTCGGGAGTCTGCTTCTCCCTCTGTTCATGCTCTTTCTCTTTCTCTCTCAAATAAATAAAACCTTTTTAAAAATCCTAGGAATAAACTCAATAAAATGTGTGTAGGACCGCTATATGGAAAACTATAATGCTTTACTGAGAGACACTGAAGATCTACATAGAAGAGATATAAGAAGACTCATTGTAAAGATGTCAGTTCCCCCAAATACAGATTCAATGAAATTACAGTCACCTCCCCTCATGATTTGTGTGTGTGTGTGTGAGAGAGAGAGAGAGACAGAGACAGAGACAGAGACAGAGACACACAGAAAGGAGAGAGATACTTAAAAGCTAAATTTTAAATGTATCTAAAAACACAGAAGGTATTGTTGATGCTTTTAAAGAAGCAGAAGCAGAAGTGAGAGGACTTACTTTACCAAATATCAGCCATATTATAAAGTTATAGTAAACTGGGATGGTATGATACTGGCACAGACAGACAAAAGAATGCCCTAAAACAATCCACATATATGGAGACTTGTTATATGACAAAGATGCTACTGCACAGAAATGGAGAGACAATGGTTTGTCATTTCAAGACCCCTAATAAACAGATGCTGACATGGAGTTAGAGATGCGGGACGTTTATTGGGAGTGGGGTGAGTATCACCTGTGAAAGATCAAAGAGAAGGAAGCAGGATTGTGCAGCAAAGAGCCTCAAACTGTGATACATACCTGATCAATTTTTGGCCAGTCCAACAGGGAGCTCTAGAGCAAAGATGACCTGTTAGAGGGGTCCCCACATTGGGCAGAATTGCCAGGATAGAGCACTCCCTCCATGTTCAACGGCAAGTTCTTTCCCATTCTCTTTCTCCATGGCTGCCATAGTACATCCCTGGTGCTGAGCGGATCAATTTCTCCACACATTTTTGGGAACAAGTTTTTGTAGTTTTCCCATTAGGATTCTCTTCCTGAGTAAAACTTAGAAGAGGGAAGTTAGTGGAAAAAACCCTTAGCAGTCGGTCCCAGAACTACAGCTGGAATCCATTGTCTCCTCTCTCACTATCCATCCTCAGCTCCTCTCACCCTCCCTCCACTATTGCCTCTGCTAGTCCCGGTGGCTTACTTGGTGAAGTGAGTAAAGACCTCATTACTGAGAAACCCAAGCCCTAGTAACCAATACACACCTCAGTTTGGGGCTGCTGCCCTTGCCTATTTGCAATTAAAATGGAGCAAGGCAAAGGAGTACCAAGGGTTGTCCAAACGGATTACATAAGCCCCATTCCTATTTTATTCTGTCCCCATTGTAACCACAGGCCACTGGGACTTGCCAGAAACTCTACAATGCGTGTCTTCTCACCCCCTTACTCTTCCCACTCCATAGGGTCTGCTGGATCACGTGAGTTAAGCAGCTGGGCTGCTTCTACCACCCAGAGTTCCTGTGAAGAAAGACTTACTGCAACTTACTGCGAAGTGGTAGATTTCAACATCCCTGGGTATATGGAGTGGATCGGTATTCCCAGGTATGGAATGACTTGCTCTAAAATCCAAATGGTCCTTCCTGGTGTGTGCTTTTTTTCTTTGTGGTAGAGATTACAAGATACCACAATTTGGGGGGAGGGGGTTGGGGGTGGTGGGGTTATGGACATTGGGGAGGGTATGTGCTATGGTGAGTGCTGTGAAGTGTGTAAACCTGGCGATTCACAGACCTGTACCCCTGGGGATAAAAATATATTATATGTTTATAAAAAATAAAATAAAAAAAAGATACCACAATTTGTCTATTGCTTTGGTAGGGATTATCCTGCATGCCCCTGACCACTGGATTCTTAAAAACATCATTAAATCTTTATAGGATTTATATCCTACAATCTGGAGCACATGTGTCTTACCAAAGCCTCCAGAGTGCTAGTCATCTCTTGCTCATCCCGCTCAATCAGCACAATGAGATCATCGATGTAATGGATCAATGTGATGTTCTGCAGATGTCCAGAGAGGCCAGATCTCTTTGAACTATGTTATGACAGAAGGCAGGAGAAATAGCACATCCCTGGACAAAACTATAACTGAAGATTGTTATACATTTGGCATGAATGTGAGCTCTTTCTGATTCTCTCCCTTGATTGAGATAGTAAAGAACACATTTCCCAAATCATGGGCATCTATCATGTACCTGAAGACAAATTAATTTGCTCTAGCAAAGGTACCATGATTACCACAGAAGCTGTGATTGGCTTCTACTTTCTTGAGCTTGCAGTCATCTCTAGTTATCTTTCAAGGCCTATTCAGTTTCTGCAGGGTCTATACTGGTGTATCGAATGGGGAACACCATCCCTTCATCATTGAGATCCTTAAAGGTGGCCCGATCTATGCCATACCCTGTCCTGGGGTAGGGAGCAGAGTATTGATTTTGATTTACTATGCCAACTATGGGCTGCATTTTCAGAACTTTTGACTTGGCCTTTCTACTACTGTAGTTCTTATGACACACAACAAAGACCTAAGCAGAGGTTACTCCAGCTGCTAAGCATGTCAATGCCACTGAAGACTCAGTGAGCAGGGAAATGACCACCTGGTAGGTCTACAGGCCCAGCAGACCTGGGTATTAATGTTCAGCAGTCCTCTAAATTTTTCCCCTTTCCCCAGCTTACAACCACCCACATAAATGGCCATAGGGCTCTTTGGGGAAGAATTGGGGCTAGTGTATGGTATGTAATTGTTCTGGTGACTTAGGGTCCTTCCTTCTGGGGACCATCAGTCAATGAGTTCCAAAACCTGACTCCGATCCAGAGACTCAGCAAAGAATCAGAGTTTGCCCAGACTCCTGCATATATACACACCCTTGTTGGCTGTCCATCTCTATGGCCCTAGAGACCATGCTGTGTTAATTTTCTTGACTCCCTGAGTCAAGGAAGGAGGGGGGCACTTGTGCAGCTTCTAAGGGTGCAGAGGCAGAGGGCCTGGGGCTGGGGAATAAATAACTTCTTAGAGGGTAACATCTGTGAAAGATAAAGAAGGAGAACGGAGAACCTCAGACTGAGAGTTTGGGCATCCAGGAGAGTGCATCAGAGACATTGCTCAGGGAGCTGGTGGGCTGGGGCCAGAGTATACCTGCCAGACTCTGTCAGTGGCTGGGGCCCACCAGGGAAGGGCTTGGCTTCTGTTTAAAGAATGCTCCAGCAGACCTCCGAGGTGCAGCAGCTTGAGGCCGACTGCTCACTGCTCTCTTGGCTGCTGGATGGCAAATTCTTCTTTAAAGAAGAGCCAAGCGGAGCAGATGGTTCTTTTCAAAAATGGTGCTGGGATGATTGGGTACCCCCACGGAAAAACGGAAAGAGTTAGGGCCCTTACTTCAACGAATGTGCCCAAATGAGTTAAAAGTAGATTATAAGTCTAAATTTAGAGGGCCAAATTATGTTTTTAAAATGTACATGATTGGGGCTCCTGGGTGGCTCAGTAGTTAAGCGTCTGCCTTTGGCTCAGGTCATGATCTCAGGGTCCTGGGATTGAGCCCCGCTTTGGTCTCCCTGCTCAGCGGAAAGCCTGTTTCTCTCTCTTCCACTCCCCCTGCTTGTGCTCCCTCTCTCGCTGTCTCTCCCTGTGTGTCAATTAAATAAATACATAAAATCTTAAAAAAAATAAAACGTACATGATTATGGTCACAACTTTAGGGTACTGACGAACCTCTTAAACAGTATGCAAAACTGTTAATCATAGAAGGAAAAAATGGATGACTTTGACCACAATAAATTGAGCAATTCATAGAAAAGACACCATGAAGAGAATGAAAAACTGAGCCATACAGTAGCAGAAGATACTTGTAATATATGCGTCGCAAATAGAGTTCTAGGACATATACAGAATTGTTGGAAAGTGATAAGAAAATAAGAAAAATGGGCAAGAAGTCACAAAAAGTTACTCCACAGAAGTGAAAATCCAAATGACCAATAAACATACAAGAATGTCCTCAATTTTATCAGAGAAATGCAAATTAAAACCATTGTGCAATATCACTGCACATTCACTAGAATGGCTAAATTTTATTGTTTTCAAGATTTTATTTATTTACTTGAGAGAGAGAGTGAGCAAGTGTGACTGAGAGAGAAAGCAGGAGCAGAGGGGCAGAGAGAGAAGGAGAAGCAGGCTCCCCACTGAGCAGGAAGCCTGACGTGGGACTTGATTCCAGGACCCCCAGATCATGATCTGAGCTGAAGGCAGACATTTCACTGAATGAGCCATGCAAGTGCCCCTAGAAGGACTAAGTTAAAAAAATATATATTTCTTTCTTTTTAAAGTGAAAACAAGTTTGTTTTTTTAAGATTTTATTTATTTGGGCACCTGGGTGGCTCAGTTGGTTGAGCAGCTGCCTTAGGCTCAGGTCATGATCCTGGAGTCCCAGGGTCGAGTCCCACATTGGGTTCCCAGCTCAGCGGGGAGCCTGCTTCTCCCTCTGACCTCTCCCCTCTCATGGTCTCTCTCTCTCTCTCTCTCAAATAAATAAACAAACAAACAAATAAATAAGCTTAACCAACCGAGCCACCCAGGTGCCGCTACATATATATTTTTAACAGCTTTATTGAGATATAATTAACATCCCATAAATTTTACCCATTTTTAGTGTACAACTGGTGGTTTTTGGCATTATTAGACACATGTAGCCATCACCATATTCATTTTTTGAACATTTCATCATCTCAGAAATAAATTCCATACTTTTGGCTATTAACTCCCTATCTCTTCAGCCTCCCAGCCCTGCCTATTTTGGATGTTTCATATAAATGGAATCATATAATATGTGGTTTTTTGCAATTAACTTCTTTCACTTAGAGAAGTGTTTACAAGGTTCACAAATGTATTAGCCTGTTTGCTGTGCCATAACAAAATACCACACACTGGGTGCCTTCAACAACAAACACGTATTTCTTCACAGTTCTGGAGACTGGAAGTCCAAGATCAAGGTGCCAGCAGGATTGGTTTCCAGTGAAACCTCTCTCCTTAGCTGGCAGATGGCCGAGTTTCCACTGGATCCTCGAATGGCCTCTCCTCTGTGTACCTGCGGAGAGAGAGAGGGCTGTTTCTGGTATCTCCTCCTCCTCTTCTTTTTTTTTTTAAAGATTTTATTTATTTATCTGACAGAGTGAGAGAGAGCACGCATGAGCAGTGGGGAGGGGCAGAGATGGAGAAGCAGACTCCCCGCTGAGCAGGGAGCCTGATGCGGGACTCAATCCCAGGACCCTGGGATCATGACCTGAGCCGAACTAAGGCAGATGCTTAACTGACTGAGTCACCCAGGTGCCCTCTCCTCCTCTTCTTGTAAGGATGCCAGTCCTATGGGACTGACTCACCACCCTTATGACCTCATTTAATCTTAATTATCTCCTTAAAGACTCTGCGTTCAAATACAGTCATCTTGGAGGTCAGGGATTCAACATATAAATTTGGGGCGGAGTGCAGTTCAGTCTGTGACAGTCCTGCAGTCCTATTTATGACTGAATAATATTCCATTGTATAGATAAATCACACTTTGTTTCTCTATTCATTAGGTGATAGACATTTGGGTTGTTTCCACCTTTTATCTATTGTGAATACTACCACCATCAACAGTTGTGTACAAGTTTTTGTGTGGACATGTGTGTTCATTTCTCTTAGGTTATATCCCTGGGAATTGGAGGGCTGGTCATGTGGTAACTCTATGTTTAACCATTTGAGGACCTGCCAGCCCGTTTTCTGAAATGGCTGCACCACTTACTTACTGTTACCAGCCACAGATATGTGTTCCAACCTCACCAAGTCTCTGACAAAAATTGTTATTATCTGACTCTCTTAGTCATCTTCATGTTTGTGAGTGGTATCTCATTGTGGTTTTGATTTGTATTTCTTTGATCACTCATGACATCAAGCATCTTTTTTACTGTGCTTATTGGCTATTTGCATTTCTTCTTTGGAAAAATATTTATTCAAGTCCTTTGCCTAATTTTTAACTGGGTTATTTGTCTTTGTATTATTGACCTGTAAGAGTTCTTTATATATTCCTTGTTCTGTATTTCTTTCATTTTCTGCTCTGGTCTCATTTTGTGTTTCCTCAGAGCTCTTTGAGCTTCCCGGAAGTATAAATAAATGTTTGTCAATAAATTTGTGAAGTTTTCAGCCATTATTTCTTCAAATAGTTTTTTCTGCTCCTTCCTCTCTTTCTTCTCATTCTATTACACCCCTTGCATGTATGTTGGTGTACTTAATGATCTGCCACATTTCTCCAAAGATATGCATTTTTCATCATTCTTTTTTCTCTGTTCTTTGGATTGGATAAACTATTGGTCTGTCTTTAAGCTCACTAATTCTTTCTTTTGCCAGTTCAAATCCACTGTTGAGTCCCTTTAGTGAAATTCTTTTCAGTTACTGTACTTTTCATCTTCAGGATTTATATTACATGGGTTTTCTTTAAAGATTTTATTTTTAGGGTTACCTGGGAGGCTCAGTTGGTTAAGCATCCTTCTTCAGCTCAGGTCATGATCCCAGGGTCCTGTGATGGAGCCCCACATCAGGCTTCCTGCTCCATGGAGAGCCTGTTTCTCCCTCTCCCTCTGCTGCTCCCACCCTCTGCCAAAAAATATATTCTATTTTTAAGTAATCTGCATTTCCAAAGTGGGGCTCAAACTCACAGACTCTGAGATTGAAAATCACACGTTTCACTGACTGAGCCAGCCAGGCACCCCTATTTCATTCTTCTTATAATTTCTCCATCTTTACTGATGTCCTGTATTTGATGTGACATTGTCATCATACCTTTTCTTCTTTAATCATGATTTTCTTTAGTTCTTTGAGCATGTTTATAATGGTTTCCTTGTAGTCTTTACCAAGTCCATCATCTGGTCACTATCGGTCTTAGCTCAGGCTAAGGGTAACAGAGTACCATAGATAGGATGGCTTAAACAGTAGGAATTTACTTCTTAAGGTTCTGGAGGCTGAAAGTCTGAGTTCAGGGAGCCAGTTCGCCAGGCGGTGAGAGCCCTCTTCCTGGCTTACAGATGGCCGCCCTTTTTGTTTCCTCACATGGCGTGGTGGCGGCAGGGGTAAGTGGAGAACACTTACACAAACACTGATCCCATGATGATGGCCCCACTCTCATGACCTCTTCTCAAACTAGTTACCTTCCAAAAGCCACACCTCCAAATACTGTTACGTTGGGGGTTAGGGCTTCAATATGTGAATTTGGTGGGGGACACATTCAGTCCACAACACCGTCATGAGAGTTTCTGTTGCCTGCTTTTTTTTTTTTAACTGCCTGATTACTTTGGATGTCTCATAATTTTTGTGTTGGAAACTGGATATTTTAGATAATATATTATAGCAACTCTGGGTACTGGTTTCCCCTCTATGGCTTGTTATTTGAATTTGTTTATTTGTTTGTTTGATTTGTTTCATGACCATCTGGATTAGTTAAGCGAAGTCTGTCCCCCACCCATCACTACCACAGTGTGAAGGCTCTGATGTTGCTCCTCACTGGGGTGCAGCCTTGGGTAGTTCAGTAGTCACCCTGGGATGACAGTGGTTTTCACAGAGTTCTTCTTATCTTTTTTCCTAACCACATCTAGTGGTTAAGCTCTACCCATTGTCAGTAGACTGCTCTGCTGTTTTCAACAATGCCCAGGGCCCTAAACTTCTCCATAGACTGACCCAATCAAATTCAGAAAAGACAATTCCCAAGGGAAGTGTTTTGACCTTTGTTCTGACCACAGAAGGACTCCTCTCAGGTGTCTCTTTCCTAGGTTCTCTCCAGCAAACTAGTGAATTTACTAGTCTCCTGCCAATTGCCTTTCATCACAACCTCCACTATTTTTGAGGGCTCCTTTAAACTAAAACTTCTCTACACAGTTGCAAATGAAATCAGTTCTTTTGGGAAGACATTCAGAGACCTCTGTTTATGGCCTGCTTCTCACGCCCCCCACCCCCAGCAAAATCTCTGAGCCATGGATCTAGAGTTGAGGGTGGGCATAATGGCGTACTTCTCTCTGATGGCACCCCCACTCTAGAAGCTTAGTGCTCAGTGGAACAAGGAGCAGTAGCTTCAAGTTTTCCAAGCTTGCTTCTCCTAACACAGAATCACCACCTTACAAGGCAGGGCAAGGATGATTGGGATCCCATATTCTCAGCGGTGCTATGCCTCCATCCACAAGTGGGGCTAGGTGGAAGAAGGAAGCCTGCACCTTTTCACAGTCACTGGATCTAAGACCCCCCAATAGGTAGCTAAGGGACAGATGATAAATGCTTACCTCCTGCTCCCCCTGAGAAAATAGTGCTCCAACTGGGAGCTAGGAGAAGCTGGAGCCCTGGGTTCTTGACTGCACCAATCTGGAGTGGAGTTCCCTCCTCACAGGGTTAAGAAAGGGAGTCTCGAGGGAATAGGTCTTGGTTCAAATACCATAGACACTCCATGTTCTCACCAAATTTTAACAGATTTTCTTGAATAGATGTTTCTTAATTTGATGTATGTCCTTAAGATCATTTCTAGAGACCTTTAATGATTGCATATATTTTCCCATAATTTTCACCAGTTTCACCAGAGGGCTGATCTACAGAGCTCCTCACACAGTCATGCTGGAAGTGGAATATATATATATATATAGTTGTTGTTGTGCCATCTCAAAATAAATTGCAGACATTAGGATAAAGTTTCCTTTAATACCTCAGTATGCATCTTCCCCAAATAAGGACATTTTCCTACATAATGACTATACTATTATCATTCTTAAATAAACTAACATAATTCTATAGTATAATCTAATAAACATTCCATATTCAAATTTCTCTAAGAATGTCTTTTATCCATCTTTTTTGTCAGGGGGTTGGGTAGAGACAGTAACAAAACAAGATTCACGTATTGCATTTTGTTGCTTTGTCTCTTCAGATTTCTTTAATTTAAAACAAACCTTCCAACCTTTCTTTTCATATTATTGATATTTTTAAAAGTCCAGACTAGTTGTCTTTTGGAAGTTCCCCACATGGGAAGAAGGTTATTTCTTGAGAGCCATCTATCTTCTATTTCTTGACCTAGGTAGTAGGATTCCCTATGGTGTTAGCTTTTTAAAATTTTTCACTGGGCTGCACAACTCTGCATCAAATTTGTTTATAACCAGTACTAAAAAGAAATGAGCTCTCGAGCCATGAAAAGACACGGAGGAACCTTAAATGAATATATGGGGTGAGAGATGCCAATCTGAGGTTATATACTGTATGATTCCAACTATATAACATTCTAGAAAATGAAAAACTATGGAAACAGTGAAAAGGTTGGTGGCTGCCAAAGGTTAGGGAGGGGGGATACATAGATGGAGCACAGAGGATTGAAATTATTCTGCATGATATTCTAATGGTATCATTATACACTTGTCAAAATGCACAGAATGTTTGACACCAGAAGTGAACCCTAGTGTAAACTATGGACTCTGGGTGATGATGACGTGTCAGTGTTGGTTCACCAACTGTAACAAATGTATCACTGTGGGTTGTTGATAGTGGGGAAGTGGGCAGGGGATAGATGGGAACTCTCTGTAGTTTCCATTCAATATTGCTGGGAACTTAAAAATGACTTTAAAAAGAAAGTCTAAAAATCTGTAAGTATATTTCACAACTTTAAAAAAAATGGAGAAGTATCTGGAAAGAAGTGATTACAGTTCCAGTGCTCTAAGTTTCTCACAGTTTTTAGGAGGTATGTCAATATGTTAATTTTAGACCTTACTTAAGTACACTGGACTGTCAAAGTCCAAATTCCATGCTTTTCCCATCACACCATCCTTCCTCTCTAGAATCTAGTTAGGAGTTATTGACCCTTCTTGGGTGGGTCTCCTGGCTGCCATGTTTGAAAGTTCCCGCCAATCTCATTCTCTCCAAAGAGTTGCTCTGTTCCCTTGGCCGCCATGTTGCAATAGCTGAGAGGTAATGACTTCCTCCCTCCTTCCCCCTCCCGAAGTTAATCGCCATTCGCCCCCTGCCCTAGGGAGGAGCAGTGACAGAAGACTTGGCATACCACTCGGAAAGGTCTCTGACTCATGATCAAGGGGATTAGATGAAGAAAGAGGCCGAGCTAATGATTAAAATGAGAGTTAAGGATAATGTTTCCTTGCTTCTATTTCTAGCAGTACCGCACTAGCACAGGATTGGTTCAAATTAACACCTGACTTTCTGTGAAACGAGGAAGACCAATTTGGGCTCGCAAAACACTTGGGGAAAAATATTTTTGTTGATACCCTAGGAAGTGACTGACCAGAGAAGTCTGAGAATTTTTATAAATAAAATAACCATGAATCTGTGGTAAACATCATTCCATTCCACAGTATCATTCCTTTTTTTTAGCTATTTATTTATTTATTTATTTATTTATAGACCAAATTGTTTATGTCCCTGAACAGAAGCAGGCTCTGTTGGGAAGGGAAGGCATGGAAGTGAGTTCTAAGAGTCAGGTACAGCCTCTACCTTCAAGGTTCTTACAGTCCTATTGGAGAGAAAAAAATACTCAGTCAAGATGAGGAAGGGTGGTAGAAAACCCATGAAATCTTTCACTGGTTTGGAGTGCGTGATCATTTCTTTACCTGCCAGAGGTGAGGCTGACCTCTGAAGAGACGGAAGGCGGTTTTGTAGCTAATTAATTGTGAAAAATGAGGGCACTCTGTAGGTTCCTGAAGAGTGAAGGCTAACAGATCAGTTAACAAATGCTCCTTTGGCAGCTGTCTTTTGTCTTAAAGATAGCTCCGCGAATGTCAACTGGGATCTGTTCTTTTAAGTCCTCAGCAGATTCTAGAAGCCTCATTTCCCTGACCCTCCTTCCTTTCTCTTACCAGTGTCTCTGCCGTCTTGGAAAGTAATAGGACTCCACTCCTTGGACAGTGTTCTACATCCTAGCTGGTCCACAAGTTTAGACTGACCTTTCACCTAGTTAGGGCCCAGAAATGAAGTGGGACTCCATCAAGGAAAAGTGGTTAAGAGATACGATCCTATGTGGACAGTGTCTCTCAGTGAGGCAGTACAGATCAAAAGAGGGAAATGGGATAATCCTCTCTTCCATACATTATGTTCTCCTGATTACCAATAATTTTTTATTTGCTTATTTAATGTCCATCTCCCCAACTAAAGGGCAAATGATATGAGGGTGGTGACCACATCTTTTTCATTATCTGCTGTATCGCTGGCCCCCAGCACAGTATCTGATACATGGGCAGTGTCCCATAAATATTTGTCCGATGAATGAAGATTTAATTAATGAACTAAGTGAGACTGAAGTCCCGACAGGATGTGGATGGAGACAAGCAGATGAGTGAGAAAAGGCGGTAAGAAAGACTCAGGGGTCTTCACTGACCACCACAGGACAGCTGCAGGAACGGGGCAGGACGTGTGAGACAGCGGGACCTTCTAGTAGTCACGGTGGCAAAGGGAGACCGTTCTCCCATGGGTCTTTCATGTTTCTGTGCATCTTCTGAGCTGACACTGGCCCAGAATATTTTTTTCCACAATATTTGTAGAGTGAAAAGCTTTGGAAGATGTGGTGTCTCCCTCTGGAGCAAAGGAAAGGCATACTCACTGCCTGTCATAAGCGATTCGGCTTCACGAAGCTCATTGTTGCTCTCCTGCCGCACAATCCACACCAGGTCTAGGGCTCGTCTGGCCCCTTCCGAGGAGCTCCTGGGAAATCTGGAGACAAGGGGAAGTGACACAAGAAAATCTTTATACTCTGGCTACTACGCTTGCTGTGAGAAGTCAAGCCCCTTGTCTCTGACCCGGCAGCCGGGCAGATTCATACTGATGGACAGGGATTCCCAGAGGGCAGGACAGGTGGAGCTCCTTGGATAGTTCACAAATCACCAGCTAGCTTGAGCTCGTTGGGGGACACTGGCCAACTCTAGATCGAAGGTCCGTAGCTGCTGGTTCAGGAGGTGTACGATGGCGAGATCCCAGCATCACACTCTGTACATTTTCACACACCCCCCATCTTGTATCAAGCGGTATCAATAGAGATTTCTCATCTCAGGACTCTCCAGCATCCCTTCTGTTTATATAGGTCTTTCGTCCTCATTATTTACGAACTCTTTTTATCTTCAGCTCTGTCATGATGTTAGACCATCGCTCTCTCTGTTTGGCTGAAGCTGGCTATGGAGGAGCGGGGCCATTCCCGCTCACCACGTCCCCAGAGGACTGCTCTTCCAGAAGGCCTGATGATTTCTCCACAGAAGTGATTACAGGCTTTCCGCATAATAGCCCTTCGAGAAAGCTGAGGTCTTCAGTGACCGTTCCAGCAGCATACTGTGCTTTCCTAACAGGTCTGGGGCTAGAATGCATCTCCCTAGCCGAGAAAGGAATCAAGTTCAGAGGATAGCCCCCCAGGGTCAGGAGGAAGAAGAGCAGGAACGTTAGGATGAGCGTTCTTCCTTTTGACAGCTTCTGGTCATCCTGCCTGGAAGACAGAACCTCAGGAGACCAAGGGCAAACCAAACTCAATGCCAAGCTGTGCTGGGCTTCTTTCCATAAAGGCGGGGGTTGGGGGGGGAAAGCAGCGGAAGGACTGGTGTACAGCAAAGAGCCGGGGACAGACGGTCCCCATGACTTTGTCCTTCCCCTCCCTGCATCCAGAATCTACAACGTGTAGGTGCCCTCAGGCCTGCAATGGTTAGTTTTTCCTTCCTGGAGTCCAGCCAGATGGCCGGTCCCCCTGGCCGAATTGCCCACTGGCAGAGTTGCAGTGGAAATAACCTCCCCACCAGCTTCAGCTATACCTCCCCACCCCCTCCAGCAGCTGTTGCTGTCGTCGGAACAGAGGATGATTGTTTCACTTCTTGACTTCTGGGCATAGATTTACCAAGCTGAGCTCTACTTGCATTGGAGCCAGAGGTGGTGGGAAGAAACCAGTTCATAAAAGTCCATAAAAACAGTTCATAAAAGCTGGGGTTGCCACCATCATGAACCAAGCAAGGAGGACTAGGGATAAGAAAGGGAGGTGTTTGGGACCCAGGCATGCATAAGAGAGAAAGGGTGCCTTCAGCTCAGGTCATGGTCAGGCTCCCTGCTCAGCAGGGAGTCTGCTTCTCCCTCTCCCTCTGCTGCTCCCCCTACTTGTGCTCTTTCGCTCTCTCTGTCAAATAAATAAATCATATTTAAAAAGAAAAGAAAAGAAAGTGTCTCGAGAAAGTGGGCTCCCGGTTTCTTTTCTTGATGCACATGTGTTTGCTTAAAGAGACAAGAGACTAGGAACTGATTAGCTAACTTCTGTTCCTCTCGCTCCTCAGGTGAGCAGCAACATGCTTTTTTCTCAGCGCGGCTGTGAGGCATTCTCTAAGAATGGGGAACCTCCTAGAAGGTGCATTCATTTAACCCATTTATCATAGAGAGCATCAATCCGCTTAGGAAACCTCAAGGGAAGAAGATTACAGTGAAGATACACACAACTAGATTTCAAAGCAGCATCTTGGTCTCCTCTTGCATACTGTCCCTGCTTAACACCCCAACTGCGGTATTTTCCTCTCACCAACTGGAAAATTGGCTCCATAGTCTACAGAAACAGTTCCAAAGGGTGTTGGTCTGATCGCCTTAGCTTATTACTATCAATCCTGTTAGACAGAGCCCTTTGTCCCTGGCTACCTTATCTGTCACGAAACTGCGGGACCTATTGCTGGTACAGTTACGGTCACCTCTGCGCCACAATGTCCTTCCTTCCTTCCTGAGCAGGAGGCAGTGAGCACGGTGTAGGACTTGGCAGGCACCATGATGAACGGGTCTAGCACAGAGGCCTTTCCTCTGAAGGTCTGCTGCAGCCTTGGTGACAAGGCACCCATGACAGATTCAGCCGATTCAGGAGAGAGAGATGGGCCCAGTTCCCTGTGTAAGTGAAATAGGTAACTGCTCATGTCAGCATTTCCCAAGTCATGGTCCTCCAACCCCTGCGTCAGGTTCATCTTAGTGCTTTTCAAACCTTCAGATTTCTGGCCTATTTCAGACCTACAGAATCAGAATTTGGAGTTGGGATCCGAGAATCTGCACAAGCTCCTCACATAACTCTGCGCACATGAAACTTGAGGACCTCTGCTCCATGCTCATCGAGCTTCGCTTGAGCTGCGGCCTCTTTCTGGAAAGTTCTTTCCCTGCTATCTTCGCTTAGTGAAATCCTGTCCCATCCTTGGAGGCCCAGTTCGGAGGTAGCTGCTTTCATGAAGCTTTCCCTGATTTCATAAGTCCTTAACTCCCACTCTCTCCTTGCTATGGGATAGGACATATTAGGCATATAAGAATGGGGTACAGGCAGGTGTTGGGGATGAAGGCACATCTGGCGTGGAGTTATAGGAAGGGATTTATGTTTTACCCCCAACTTTTCATTTGGAATCATTCAGAGGTAAACTATGATGAATCCTAGAATAGTCTTCACCTGGAAATTGCTCACAATTTGGATTTGCACATATGTTCTCTCTCCATATACGCATATGTGATATACTTATGAATGTATTTGGTGACACATTTGAAATTTAATTGCAGGCATCATGCCACTTTATACCTAACTGCTACTTCAGCATGTGTCTCCTAAGAATAAGAAGAGCATTTTCTCATTCTCTTGCATCATCATAATACCATTATCACATCCAAGAAGTGTTATGTTGATAGAATAATATTATCCAATACCAAATCCATATCAAAATTTCTCGAATTGGGGCACCTGGGTAGCTCAGTGGGTTAAAGCCTCTGCCTTTGGCTCAGGTCATGATCCCAGGGTCCTAGGATCGAGCCCCACATTGGGCTCTCTGCTCAGTGGGGAGCCTGCTTCCCCCTCTCTCTCTGCCTGCCTCTCTGCCTACTTGTGATCTCTCTCTCTGTCAAATAAATAAATGAAATCTTTTAAAAAAATTCTCAAATGATCTCCAAAACATCCTAGATGTTTGTACTGATGCAGAATTCAATCAAGAATTGTGGATTTCGGGGCGCCTGGGTGGCTCAGTTGATTAAGCATCTGCTTTTGGCTCAGGTTATGATCTCAGGGTCCTGGGATGGAGCCCTGAACCCCACTTCGGCCTTCCTGCTCAGCGGGGAGTCTGCTTCTCTCTCTCCCTCTGGCCCTACCCCTTACCTGTGCTCTTTCTCTCAAATTAAAAAAATATATATCTTCAAGAATCGTGGATTTCACTTGTCTTTTTGTTTTTTTAAGTTTCCTTTGATCTAGATTATAGGAGTAACACTGCTTGCTTCCCATTGCGTCACATGGCGGGGCGGCGGGGGGTGTCCCTGTGCTATTACCCTGTTACTGGTGATGCTAAATTCGATCACTTATATATGGGGTGTCTTCTGGAACTCTTTATTGTAAAGGTACATTTTTTTCTTTGAGATTAATAAGTGATGTGTGGATTAATTAGGAATGTGCATATTTAACAAGTTCTTACAGTGAATTTTGAGTGCCCTCAAGTCTGAACCGCTGTTTTGCATGTTGTGATGTGAAGGAAGGTCCGCAAGGCCTTGTCCACCTCCCAGACACAGACTCACCTGAGGATGAGCGTGTCTGTCTACACCGTTCACCTCCCGCTCCCCCTCCCAATGGCCCCTCTGTCTTGCCTGGCTCCAAAGCGCTAGCACAGGAATCATTCATAGGCCAGAAGGGGACAATGCCTCCAAAATGAGGGGGCTCTCTCCCTTTACCAGTAAGGTCATCGGCCTTGTGAAGCAGAACCGTTAAAAAGGATCCTTGCGCTAATCCAGTGAGGGCACATATGGGAACACTGAGGTTCAGAGAGGTGAAGTGACTTCCCCAAGCTATTCGGGGTGGGAACTGGATTCGAATCCCGTTTCAGCTGTAGAGCCCATGCTTCTAAGCGCTATGCCATACTCCCTCCAGAGCACTCACTCTGCCTGACTTCAAGACTCTCTCACCATTTTCTTCCGAAGCCTTCTGGGCCCTCGGCATTCCGGGGAGTAAGGAAGCGGGGGTCCTGGGCTTATTCCCTTTCAAGGTGGGGAGACAGTGTGACGCAGAAATCAATTGGCAAGCGAGTAGCAGAGCAGGGCCGCTGATGGAGAGACGGTAAGGTCTTGCTTATGAATTTGATTTTGATTTAAGAGGCAGCTGAGAGCCACTGTGATTTCTGACTGGTGCTTGCTGAATCCAGAGTGGGTTCAGGGTGGATTAATATCACTGTCCTTTGTGCAGGGAAATGCTGCTGCTTGATAATAAACAGGTTTGCAGGCTTTGGCAGAAAAGACCAATGTTGCCCAACAGTCCCTTCTGTGCTTGGAACACGTGATCGACTGCCTTTAGGCTTCTGGTTCTCTGTCCAGCCTGTCACCAGGAAAAATGCGACCTCTTAGATTCTCATTAGCTCCAGAAAACCTCTCACCTCCCTAACCCCCTCCCTCCACTCCCAATTAGCAGAAAATAAGCCTGGTGGAGGGACCCCCACCCCTTTGGGTAGCCCACACTTTTCCCCGATCACTCAATTCTTCCATGAGAACGCCCGGTCAGATGCTGCAGTGAAATGAAAACGATAGGACAAACAAACTCACAAAAAAAAAAAAAAAAAAAAAGGCAAAAAAAACCCAAGACCATCTCCTACTAGCAAGCCACTGGTAATTTGGGGGTTTACTGTCCAGTTTAGTCTTCAGTTTCAGGTTGCCCATTTTGTAGCAACGGAGGTGTCAGAAAAAACATTTCTGCACCTGTTGCAAAGTCTCAGCTGCAGCTGGAGACAGACACAGACAAACGCATATAGAATGTCAGCCCAGTTTTAGCCTATGTGCCGTTGAAGCCAGCGCATGTACACATAAAGTATCATCCAAGTTTAGTACGTCCTGATAAATTACACAGCATCACATAGGGACACAAGGAGATGTCAAAGTTGGAGGACTCCTAAGAGGTCATCCGGCAAAGCCTCCCATCCTACTCGTCACCTCCTGGCCGAGAGACCAAAGTTCGGGCAGCTCCAGTGACAAGGGACTCCTTGGCTTTCAGAGGCAGCTGGTGTCTGTGACCAGCTTCTTTTCACAAGAGGTCTTTCTAAAACAAGGGCAATCTATCGTCCTGGTACCTGCTAACCACTGGGGGCTACTTCCTTCTTCAGAACAAGGGATCTCCTAGGGAACCCGGGCCCCACCCCCTACCCTAGGGGGACTGAAACTTCTAGCACTATAGTTTCCGAGCCAGAACCCTGGCTGCGACGGCTGCTGCCTCTGATGGATTGTGTCCTGAGCTCCGTTTCCCCAGTGGGGCTGGGGGGTGTCGGTGGGGGCGGCCCCGCCTCTATGGCCCCACTCCTCCGGGCCCACCCAGCGAGCGCGAGGCTCCTGGGAACTGCGGCCTCTGCGGGCCCACTGCGGTGCCGTGAGTCGGCTTGCCAAAAGCCACCCGACGCAGCAGGTAAGCAGGCAGTCAGAGAGGTGCACTGGCTTTCTGAGAAGCAGCAGTCTAGCTAAGGCAGGAATGGGTTCTAACTTAATAATCTGCTCATCACACGCAGTAAGAGACACCCTGACTTATTCAAAGACACCGTGGGCGGTGCAGAGGATGAATAAGCATGATTCACTGCCACTCTGGCACCCGGGGCACGAAGAATAATAAAACCCAAAGAATTGTAGCCGCCTGAGTAGTAAATTAAGAGATCCGGGGCTCAGCTAGACTCTAGACATCAATGTTACCATGGCGATAAAGGGCCCCAGCGTTCAGCAGTTATTATAGAACAGGCGTCTAATAGGCTAGTCTATGTCACAGCCAAAGCCCAAGGGGCTAGCAAAGAAGACCAATTAGCATATCCATTCATTAGGGGCCTCTGCACACTTCTTCTCTTAATTCCAATTAGTTGTTTGTTTGAACCAACGTCTCTTGCCTGCATTATGCTCATTAGTGCCTTTTAGCCACTGGAAATAGGCTTGAATCTCCACAAGGACCTCACAGTTTCCCAAGCCTTCATTTCCACCCCCAGGGGTCTAGGCTTATACAGTCACAAACTCATGGCCCTCAGTCCCTCGAAATGAAAGCATCTCTCACTGTACAACTGTACTCGACAGATGGAAACTCTGCTCAGGAATGTGATGCGCTAAGGGTTCTTCCTGGAACCCAGCGAAGTAGGGATCTGGGGCCATTATCTGGACCATTCAGGTCAAGGAAACCCTCTGGCCTTAGCCAGTGAGCCTGCTGGCTACGCCTGCTGGCCACTGCTCAGAGGCTAGCTGTGCGGGAGGGGGAGCATCGGGCACCAGGGACCATACTGGCATCAGCAAAGTCGGGCAGTAGCTGTTCCAGCTTGAAGGACTGCCCTTCAAGGTCCAACCCAAACCCCGCCTATTCCGGGAAGCCTTCCCTGATCTCTGCAATCGCAAATAAGATCCACCCCCCCCACCCGCTTCATGCACTTTGAAGATGACACCCTATGCTGGGCAGTATTCACGGGCAGTCTCGGGCCCTAGGCTGGCCTGGACCTTCCGCACCCATGACTTCAGAGTCCACAGGTCACTAATGCTGGAAGGGTCTGGGGTTCTAGAGAGTCCCCAGTACTACCCAGCTGAATCCAGTGGCAAAGACCTCTTAAGCCCTACTGCACATGACCTCCCAGAGAAGATTTAGCAAATCCCTAGGTAAGGAAAGCACACAACTGCTCTTTGGTAGCTCCGTAACACACTCTCCCCTCCCCTCACCCTACACACACACACACACACACACACAATTGCGGAAGTGACCCATAAGAACAGATGTCAGAAACTAGCCCCTCCCGTGGTGAAGGTGAAGATTCTCTGAAGAATGCTCTGGGAACAGGAGGACCCAGTCCATAAGTTTCGGTTCCCCATCACCCACCCAGCAACCATGCGGTTTGACCTTTGACCAGAGCAGGCATCCAGGAGACGAGGCTTCTAGAAGCAGCTGCTAATATCTGCGCCCAAGGACTGGGCATATACAGTTTGAGAGACTGGAGTCATTTGCCATTCAGTCTGCTGTCAAAGCCTCTCCTCGCCACTCTTGCCTCTGGAGCCACTGTTCATTTGCAGTTCCCCTGGTCCCTTCCAGGTCCAGCCTGCTCTGTGCTGTTCAGCAGCTTGCTTCCCACCATATATACCCCCCCGAAATTGGCAGGAAAGGTCTCTCCTGTAGCTAGAGTCTTCTGAGTGTGAACTCACACAGATTTCTGTCTTTGAGGTCCTATGGGATTTTGTTATTTTACCCCACCCAACAGCTGGCATTCCAGAAGACAGCCTGATCTATAGTCAAAATACATGGCAAATATATTAAGTGTACAGCAAACCCCAGGTTACCCAGAAGGCTCGGGCGTGGGAGACTCTGGAGAACGGAATATTTTGTTACCTGAGGTCACATTGCTCCGAATCTCCTTTGTCTTTCTGCTTTTGGGTTTTTCCCCCCAGCTTTATGGAGATGTCTTGACATATAACATTGTGTAAGTGTGGGTGTACGAGGTGATTTGACTCACTTGTATGTTGCAAAATGATGATCACCATAGCGTTAGCTAATAAAACCTTCACCACGTCACTTAAGTGCTGTTTCTTTTTTAGGGGGAGGACACTAAAAATCGACTCTCTTAGCAACTTTCAAGTAATAATACAGTCTTACCAACTATACTCAGCACGCTGTACACTAGATCCCCAGAACTTACTCACCTTAGAACTGGAAGTTTGCACCCTTTGACCACCATCTTCCCAGTCTCATCCCCCCAGACCCGCTGACCACCACCATTCTACTCTATACCTCCAGTATTTGCCTTCTGCTGTCTGACTTACTTCACTTGGCACAATGCCCTCAAGGTCCATCCATGTTGTCGCTAATGGCAGGATTTCCTTCTTTCTCATGGCGAAACGATATGCCTGTGTATGTGCATGTGTATCACTCTTTCCTTATCCATTCATCCACTAATGGACACTTACGTAGCTTCCGTACCTTGCCTATTATGAATAATGCTGCCCCCCACCCACTCTTGATTTTTGAAATCTTGCTTACATGACTGTGCTCTTTTCTGCTTTAGGAAGACAAGACCAGTTAACCTACCCTTTGGTTTTTGAGGATTGCTAAGGGCTTCAAGATTCTTATATTTAACATTGGGAGTCACACAAAAGGCTTGATTGGAGAAAGTGTGAGAGAGCCCAGTATAGACTGAGATCAGGTTAACCCCTGGAATGTATTTTGTTTTTATTAAAGTCCACAAAGTGGAATGAGTGTCTCTTTTTTTTTTGTCAGTGGCCTCTTTCTCATCAAATAAGGGTATGGCAGGGGGAGGGACTCTGTTAAGGAAGAGTTCTAATTAGTAGTGTTCTAGTAAATGGAGTCTTTATTTTAAATTAAGCACTATGGAAGCTGTCTTCATCAGAATGGCCTAGGCTTGGGATTATGAATAAGTCAATCTATCTAAGCTATTATGCTGGCTTTCTTGGTTATGTATCTGCCCAGAATCTCATTATCTGCAACGTTCTCAGCCACCTGGGTATAATGGGTTGTGGCGGGGGGGTGGGGGGTGATTTTGAAGGAAGAATCACAAATTCCACCCAAACCTTTTAGCCACCCAGGCTCTGGTGGGGTGGACTGGACAGACCAAAAACACTATTCAGTGTTTTGGCTCTTTCTTTTGTTGGTTCCCACATTGGCTTCAGGAGTTATATATGTCTGGGAAACTGACACGGCAAAGTTCTGGCCTGTTCCCTGCCCTGATGCTAAGGGATAAATATAGATCTCAACCACTACAGAAATGTGGCCAGGATTCCAAGGGCTGTGTGCGTGAGGGGCAGCAACTGATGGGACCATTGTGACATGTGGGCTAGAAAAAGGCTTCTTTATATCCAAGACCCTTGTTGGGGAGGGGAGGAGTGAAGCAGGAATCTGGCTTCTAAAATCAGAATGCATAATCCACATTTCAAGGGGCTCATGGGTTGACACAAATAAGGAATATTGTAGGTGGCTTGGTGTGGGGGGGGCAGAGCAAAGGGAATCTTTCCTGACACCCTAGATCCTTTTGCATGAGATCAGTCTTATGAAAAAAGAAAAGTTATTCTTGGCCATGTCCCCTCACCCCTAACTCCCACCCACGCCCCACCTCCTGCACACACTGCTACTCAGCTCTCCGTTGAGAAGAACACGACTTAAGGTTTCCATTGGGCCCATAGTAGCTCGGGTGCTAGAGAAGGGCAGAGGGCGGGTAGAGAGACGTGAGGTGAGGGGGGCGGTGAGTCGCTCCTCCTCGTGACCCAGAATATCTCCCCCCTCCCTGTGATGATGAGCTTGCTTTTCCATAAGGGCTTTCCTTTGATTCAGGGAATGGGCCAACCAATGAGAGAGGGGCATGTTAGATTATTTTGGGGAAGGGCTCATGCCAAGAGGGTTCACTTTTACTAGGCGCCAAGTGTCCCCAGCAACCAGTGTCTCCTGTACCAGTGGGAACTCCAGAACTCTCACCCCCTTGCCTGCCTCTGCCTCGTCTTTGCCCACGGAACAACCATGAGAAGGCAGATCCGGTCCAGAAGGGCTCCGGCCTCTCCTTACGGTTATCGCTCCAGACTTGTGAGTCCCGGGGAGCAGAATGTTTTGCCATCCCTTTTGAGGGGGGTGGGCTGGGGGTGGCGTAGATCGTGGCTTACGGCTGCTTCTCCTCAGCATGGGCAGGAACAGCGGGGTTTAAGGAAGCCTATAATTTCAAGATGGAGCAGTGACTCCTGGCACCCCATTGTGCCCTAAACTGCTGCATTGAAGGAAGAAGTCCCTCTTCCTGGGGGAAGAAAAGACAAGGGAAGGGGGGACCTTCTAAAATTGGAGGGAGCGGGGGGGGCGTCTGGAATTTAAACAAATAGAACTTTTGGAGTTTGGGAGTAGAGGTTTTGGTCCGTTAGCAGGAAATTTTAGCCAGGAGAGAGAGGAAGGGGAAGAGGAAGCGAAACACACTGGCCACCCAGCTGCCTCAGTCCCCAGGGGTGGGAGCGTCTTAGGAACCCAGCTGCTCTTTTTCTAAAGCAGAAATTCCAAACTCTCTTGCTAAAATCAGAGAACCGTAGATAGAAGCCGGGAGTAATCTTAGACATCATCTCTCCAGAACCCCTCATTATGTAAAGGAGGCTGCTGGGGCTCCGAGCACGGGAGTGACTTGCAAGTTTCCTCACTTCTAATCTCGGGCTCTATTAGACTTGCGGTAGGCGACTCCCTAGCCCTCTGTCTCTCCCCCACCTGCCGCCAGCCCGCCTGCCACCCCACCCTGCCCAGCACACACACACACACACACACACACACACACACACACACACACGGGCACACGCACTCACACACGGGCACACACACGACTCTCTGCTGTCGCTGTTTATCTCCAGGGTGCACCACAGAGGTCTTTGAACCCACCGTATCCTTGCATTTATTTTGCTCGAAATCGTCAATATATGCCACACACAGTACTTTTTTTCCGGGGGGGAGGGTTGTGGTGAGTGTAATCTGAAATCTCCGCCAGAGAGGGCTGTGATCTGAGCCCCTGGAGGAAACAAAGCTTTAATCCACTTTTCTTTGGAAATGGCTGCTTATATAACCAAGGAGTCAACGGAGGAAAACACGAATCCTTCCAACCCGGTATCAACCTACAGAGGGCTTCCCTTCTCAGCCATACCACGTAGAATCTTTCTTTTCACATTTCCAGAGTCCCTCCCAGCTTTCGGAGCAGCCATAGCCTGTAGGGCACCTACAACTCTTCCTTCCTTGGCTTCTTCTCTATGTACTGTTGCTAAAGCGTTATGTATCCATTCGATTAGTTGTCAAGCACATCCGAGGGTCTGCTCTTTATAGGAAATGCTTGATTTTAAATGCACCGGGGGATCTTACCCTGTAGGGGGACTACTTGGTCAAATCTAAAAAGAAACTATTTAATGCAGTAGTTAATCGGATGCCGATTTCTATTTGAAATTAACCAACTATTCAAATGTTTACAGGGTGTTACTCAATGAAGGGCACAAATTTATCCTTTGGGTCACACTGTTTGTTTATATGTTTATATGTTTGTATATTTAGAGTGCTCAAAATGGAGCCACCCTTCAGACTCTCCCCTTTTAGGGCAACACCATGGCCTGGGCACACACCCACTACTATAGTCCAGCACGTTCACACATGCTGCCACAGGAGGGCACGGCCACTTCAGGCAGCGGGCAAACACAGACCCTCTCATTCCCAGAGTCCTGACAGGATTCTGTTAAATAGTTAGTTGCCCAAAAGTGCCTCCCTTGCGTAATGCGAGGTTCTCCTAACACAGGGAAGCAGAGGAGAGCAAAACGGATATTTGAGGTTCCTGAAACTCAGGCAGTGTGAGAGCCGTGGGGAAATTAGCTCGGAGAAGGTTAATTCTTCCCGGGAGGGTAAAGCTTTAATGACAAGCCATCTTTAATGGGATTATCATGAAAGCTCATATCTACAAATAAGATCAGGCCGAGGCCCAAGCCAGCTGTCTCCTCTGTGGAGCAGAAGTGGACAGCAGGCCCTCGCACAAGAGGGAGAGAAAAGGAAGCTGTCCAGAAAATATAAAGGGGACACTAAATCCCCCCGCAGTGAACCGTTCCACCTAAATTCTCTGAGATTCCCGGTTGCGGTGGATTCTTCCCAGGCCATGAGGACTACACACCAGTCCACAAGGCTGCTGGGGTTAGGGCGATGAACTCTGGGAGAGCAATTTCTCCAGAGTCTGGCTCAGGTTTTAAGCCCAGTAGTTATCATTGGCACTCGTTTAGTCCCCACTGGCTCCCGAGCCGTGGGCCCCACACGGGTGGAGGGACACCAAGGAGTCGGAAAAAATACCCACTCTGCCCCTTGGGTGCTCAGAATGTAGTTGGGGAGGTCAAATGCTTACACACATTCGCACACGAGGGAAAGAGATTTAAGAGCATTTATTAGTCCATTCAACTCTGAGTGGATGGGGGCTCTCCTCCTGAGCCTTGCACCATGAGCCCGCGTCAGAGTCAGAAATCCTTGATTATGAGCACCTACAATCCCTTGGGAACACAGACTCTGACCCCCCACTGGTGGCTTCAATCTGTTAGTAACGTCTAGGTGCTTGAGCTCAGGGTAGGAGGGGAGAAACGTCACTGCCCCAGGTAACGGGAAACACAGGTTCTGTCGACTTGATCACGAACTCTCTGTGTGGCTGCAGCTGCGTCCCGCCCCCTCTCTGGGCTTCCGATGGACAAGGGAATCTTCAGGGTCCCTGTTAGTTCTAATGTGGTGTGTGATAGAACGCTCTATAGAGGAACCGACTCGAGACGTTCAGGATTGCTTCTGATCCACAGCCGGATGGCATGGGGCAGACTGAAGGCTGAGAGCAGAGTCTTGTCATTCTGGGTCATTTTTACTGATTCTGAACAATCCAATTTTCTGAGCTCCGCCCCCCCGCCCCCCACTAATGGCAGCATTTTTAGCTGAGTGTCCTCTAAATGGCCTTTGAGGAATCAGGCAGCACGGAGCCCCTGGTCTCTATCATTTGACACATCCAACCCCAGCAGGTGCACAGGCCCCGCCACCCTTCAGATTTGGACAGCAGAGAGAAGGGAGGGTGGCCTCATTTTCTGCCTCTGCAGGGAGCCTTGGCAGACCCCCAAAGAGCAAAGATCCAACTCTCCTGCCTGTGGCCGGGAGGCATTCGAAATCCCGTTGGTGAAGTCTGGGTTTCTCTTTTTTTGGTTTAATTTTCTTAGAACCACTCAGAGAAGATTACAGTTTCGGATCTCAATGACTGCAATCAGTCAATCAACAGATATGTGCTGAGCACTCACGACGTGCCCAGATTCTCGCCTAGGGTATGGGGTTGGGGGGGAGCAGGGAGACAAGGGAAGTAGCAGTTGAGGTTCCAGACCTCAGGGAGTCTGTTCGACCAGCTGAAGGCAGGAAGAGGTGCCCGCTCACGCAGCAGTCAGAGAAGCAGCAAACAGACCCCTGGGTTTTGTTTCTGCTCCGGTGGGAGTCTAAGTTTTGAGGAGGGGTCCAGCCGCTGGCCTCGCCCTGCTGTCAGAGGCTACTTTCAGGTACAATGCGGGATGGTCAAGTTGAGCGCCCGCCAGCGTGTGGGACCGACAATAAAGCTGACCTGGCCTTAGAATTTGCCATGGTGGACTCAAGTGTCTAAAATGACTCCGTCCTTGGTGTCCAGCTCGGCTCCGCCCTGACAGGCCAAAGTGAGGCCAAGGCCCCAGGACAGAGGAGAGACAGAAGCAGAGCCCTGAGGGGAAGAGCCCAAGGGCCCGCAGCTGAGACTAGAACTTACACCTCTGTGGAAAGAATATTGGGTCAAAATGGGTCAGAGAAAGGATATTTCCTCCAAAAGAACAGAGAGAGGGAACAGGTGCTTCTCGTACCCACGGGTGTGTGTCTGGAGAGGCTTCTCCAAATACTGAATCGTCTTCCATTCCTTTTGACTGGTGGGATGCGCCCTGGGGAATTTTTTTTTTTTTTTTTTCAAAAAGGGGACTGTGTTTTGTCACCGTTCCAGGACGATCAGGATGAAGTGAACCAGAACTACTTAGCAGATGAAGAGGAAGAAGCTGAAGAAGAAGCTCGGGTGACGGTGGTACCCGATCTGGAGGAGGAGGAGGAAGAGGAGGAGGAGGAAGAAGAGGAGGAGGAGGAAGAGGAGGCGAAGGCGGAGGAAAAGGGTCCGGGTCAGCCAGCAGGCAATGCCTGGTGGCAGAGATGGCAGATCATGAACGAATACCTGTGGGATCCGGAGAAAAGGATGTCTCTGGCCCGAACAGGTCAGAGTTGGAGTAAGTCCCAGTTGTCCCAATGCCCCAGTCGGGTGTCCTTTGCTTTTGGCTTGGTGTCCAGGACCCCTTTACCATACACGTTGGATGGGCTTGTCTGCACACTTCTCTCAGATCTCATGTGAAGGGCTCGATGCCTAGGGAAATGCCTGCACTGGGGGCAGATCCCGTCGGAAGAAACCAAGTAGGTAAACACATCGGATGGTGGAGCTGAAAGCCGATGGGCTCAACTTCATTTGCGATGCAAAGGGTCCGTAAGAATGAGTGGGAAAAGCACAGATTTTGTTTGTTTGTTTAAGTCCCAGCCCCATCGCTTTCCATCTGTGTGACCTCGGGCTCATCCTTTACCCTCTCGGAGCCTTGGTTTTCCTCACCTGCCAAATGAGGGAAACAATCCCTACCTTGTCTCTCCCACAGGATCAGCCTGAGGCTCATTTTGGATGCTTCAGTTGTAAACTTGAAAGCATGGTTGCCTCTTGAACAGCACAGGTCTGAAGGGCACTGCTGCATGTGGGTGTTGCGTGTTTTCCCCACAAACACAGCGTAGTGCTCTAAATGTATTTCCTCTCGCACAAGGCCGCCTCTTCCATGGCTTACTTTACGGTAAGCGGACAGTACATCCCACATGGAATGTACCAAACACGCGTGAATTGGCACTTTCTGTCACCGGGAAGACTTCTGGTCAATGGTAGGCTGTTAGGAGTCACGTCGTGGGGAGTCTAGAGTTAGATACAGATTTCTGACCGCACGGGGGTCGGCGCCCCTCAACCCCACACTGTTCAAGGGTCAACGGTACTAGGCAGGAGACTGCTGCAGGGCTGTGGGACCGCAGTCCCTGCTAACTTGACCGCGGGTTGATAAAATCTCATCGTTGCACCCAGAAATGTCAGAAAAGGAAAGCCAGGAGGTGTGCCCTCGGACGCGCGCCCTCAGCCCCAGCTTGCGGATGTTTCAGGCTCCCGGGGCGGGGCACACAGAGGAATTCTGTTTAAAGAGGTCATTTCTGGAGATTACGGCAGAGGCCCCGTCGTGCCTGATCGATGGCAGAATGGCATCCCTTAGCCAGCGTTTCGGCTTCACGACCTCTCCAGCACCCCTCTCCCAGGGTCCTACTCACCTCTTGAACTATTCACGCTGAGCCTTCTCCTTAAGAGATTTAGCCTGTGATAAAATTCACACTTGCCACACTCTCCACACGGCTAGAAAAAGAGCAGCTGCCGGCTTGGCACTCAGTTAACCCACAGCAGAGCAAAATAGATGACTGTACGGGTGAAATCAGAGTCCCCCAGTGTCCCGGGTCTCGGTTGCTAAAGTTGACCATCATGCCTGCTAAAGGCCCTTTTGGCTGAGAATTCTCTCCCCCCCCCGCCCCACCCACCCCCAGTTTAGGTTTCTAATTCAGCTCCGTCAGGGTGAAAGGGCCAGCCCTCCTTCCTGGAATTAGGAATAGCAGGTGTGGGGCTCTGAGCAACACCCACCTCCCTTCACCCTTCCTTAGCTCCCAGCCCCACCCCTGCCGATCCCTCAAACCCTCAACTGGAACAAATGTACCATTCAAGGAACATTCCAACGTTCTGGAAGCTGCAGACAAATGCCGGACGCTCAGTGGGGCTCCAAAGCGGGCACAGCTGTTTCTCCCTTGCCTAAAGAAGACTGGGAACACAGGCCTTGTGAAATGCAAGCGCGCTTCTGGGAGAGGGAGCTGTACTTTAACCCCTAAACGGCCAGCCCCTGGAACTTTACCCGAGGAGCTGAGGCAAGTTGGTCCCATGGAGAATAATCCATGGGCCAAAAAGAGTGATGGGGGAGAAATGTTCAGGTGCCCAGGGAGGACATGGCAGTGGGGACACCCCTTGGTAGGCCAGATCTGGGCCTTTGATGGCAGGTGTGACGAGGGTCCAGCAACTCGGGCTCTGCTCTTGGGCGTTGCCTGGGCAGGCGGCGCATGGTGATGGTAATGCCTAGGCCACCAAGCACATGTTTTGCTGCCCTCTTGCTTGAAAACTAGGTGCCCACTTGAGCAGTTACTAACCCTATCTCAGCCTGCACATCAACATGACCAACATATTCGCCCAGCCTATGGTTATAGTCTGAGTCTTTCCTTTGGTAGCAGGGCAACTTCTATTTTGAGGAACTATCTGTTATTTTATTGGATACTGACAAGAACCAAATGAGGTAGTAATATTATTATCCCCATTTTACAGATGCAGAAACTGAGGCTTAGAGAGGGTAAGTAACTTATCTAAAGTCACACAGTTATGAAGCAGCAACACTGGGATTCAAGCCCAGGTCAGATGAACACTGGGGTTCACCCTCTTGCTGGAACACACCACATTGTCCTCATGAAGTATAGTAATGAGCAAGGCCCTGATGGGTACGGTCTCAGGACCTGATGGGATGTTCTGGTGGGAGGAATAAAGAATCTAGATCATGGGTCCTTACCCATGTCTATCCAAGATACCCAGGTCTAGCCAGGCTTGGGTAAGGCAATCAGAAGAGACACCTGCATTACCTAGAGGAGTAGCGCAGGGAAAACCTGGACATCCAGGAAAGAAAAAGCTGGAGGGATCAAGAGGTTCCGATGGGTATGGAGCTTGGTCTTCCTTGGTGGGGACGGGGGGTGGACATCTTTGTTAGCCCATTACAGACTTCAGGGCGTAGCTCAGGGGTGAGGCTCAGGGGACTCACCACTAGTGCCATTCCCCCCTCTGCAATTCCCAGCCACACATCCTAGACAAGGCGGAAGGCATCTCCAAGGGAGTGTACCTATCCCATTGCTTTCCTTTCATCCATGAGACTAGTCCGCCAGGATGGCTCCGGCCATTGCTCCCTTTCCGGGGCTGGGGGCGCGGGTTGAGGAAAGCGGGAGGAGGCACCAAGTACCACCGGTGCACCGGTGCTGCTGTTCCTTCTCCAGGGCTTCCAGCCGAATTGCTGTGTTCCGGCTCCAGTCCTGCCTCAGTTCACCTTAGAAAACATCAAGGTTCCATTTCCAGTGGGATGACTGCGGAGCTTTCTTCCCCCTTCCTCTGCTCCTACCCCCACCCCTTTCTGGTTCATTTTATTTGGTTCATGGTTCAATTTAAAAATTAATGTTTGGATTCAGTTTTGGGTACAGCAGAGTTAGGCGGTTTGTTCCGGTTTCTGGTTCGTGAGTCAGTTCCAATCTGTCGTTCCGACATCATGTCACTGCTGTGAGCAGAGCCAGACACTGTAGCCTGAGAGGGCCCCAAGGAGGACTTGAAAAGAACTTCTCAGCAGCCATCTCGTGCTCATTCACCTCACTCCGTGCTGCCTCATCCTGGGGCAAACCTAATCCCAAAACAGCCCGTGGACAAAGGACTCACACGGCCATGTTTCTGGTCCCACAGCAACACACACATGAATAATGACGATGGTGGGGACCAACCATGTTTGTAAAGAGCACTTGGTATCTGCCAGGCTCTGGGCTCTGCTATTCAAATGTATCGTCCCACGCCAAGAAGGAAGTCCTATCATTGACCTCCCAGGACAGAAGAGGAAATTGACGCCCAGAGAGGCGAGCAGGACGCTAGGAGAAGTGGGGTTTTAGATATTGTTAGGGCTGTAGATCAGTATACGAGGTGAGCGGCTAAACTTGTTTCCATTCTCCTTGTGAGGAATTAGGGGCACTGAGAGATTCTGGAACTTGCCCTAGCTCACAGGTAGAGCAAGCGTCGATGTGAAGCACGCTCTCTTCCCCCTTCCTTCCCCGTCGCGTGTTCTTTTGGAAAAGCAGAGCCACTTCAGCTTTTGCTGAAGATGAATAAGATTTGAAATAAGTAGGGTGAGGCCTCACTTTGCCTTGATTAGAGTAGAAGCAAGTCCGGCGGAAATTAATCAAAAGTTTGAATTATAGGCTATGTGAAAAGAAATGCTGTTTTCATCACTTGCAAATACATATAATCACTGGAGCCAAGCTGCTCGGACTCTTCAGGGCACCTGCTTTAATGAGGACTCCCAAGCAATTTGCCCTCTGCTGTACTTTCAACTCCACTCCCCCGTAATCTTGCTCATGGCCCTCATCGGCTCAACAAGCCCTTCCACCGGAGATGCTGTAAAGGTTTATGGCGATCAGACCTCCGACACAATTCTCACGAATTCCAGACTGGTGAGAGCTGAATAAGCAAGGACATACTGAATCTGGGGAAGGTGGAAAAAATAAACAGATAAATAAGAGACGTCACACCTGCTGGGGTTGGTTCTGGCTCATGTGTTCAAGCGAGGAGGCAGGAGGGCTTGTTGGCAAGCACTGACCACTCTCATCTCTGATCCTTCTGCAGGCCTGATTTTAGTCATTTACTTCTTCTTCTATGCCTCCCTGGCTGCTGTGGTCACTCTCTGCATGTACACGCTATTTCTGACCATCAGTCCTTACATGCCGACCTTCACCGAGAGGGTGAAGCCTCCTGGTGAGTGCCCAGATGCCCTGTGCTGTCAGAACTCGCTGGACAGAAATCTGCTTATATAGCATGTTCAGCCTCAATTAACTGGCTCTTCCCGGTAATGACTTGGGGATTCAATTATTAAGAGTAAAAGTAAAATGGTACTTGGCAAATTATGGTCCTTTTTATTTTGATTGCCTGGGCGGGGTGGTGGTGGTAATGGTTTCATGGGAATCAATACAAAAAAAGTATCCCAAGAACGGGTTAATATATCCAAGACCTGTTTTTGTTGCCAGGAGTTATGATTAGACCCTTCGCCCATAGCCTTAACTTCAACTTCAACGTTTCTGAACCTGACACTTGGCAGCATTATGTCATTAGCCTAAATGGCTTTCTCCAGGGTAAGTTCCTCTGAATGGGGGAAATCTCTGTGGAAAAGCGGTGGGGTGGGGTGGGGTGGGGTGGGGTGGGGGGATTCAATATTCACAATTCTCTGGAAGTCCCACTCTTACTAACCCCAGCCCATCCCGGTCTTTCCTTACCTGTCATCCCCCTCAACACCCATATGCACAATCAAGACTGTTCTGGTTTGTGATTGTATGTTGTCTTGAAAGCATAGAAGACAAGTCTCCAGCAAGATGTTAAGTTCATTGGGGGCAGAGAACTTGTTTTCTTTTCTTAAACATTCTAGGGCACCTAGTTATGTCCTGGGCACATCCAGATGGCTCAATAATGACCATTTATAAAAGATCATTTCAGGGGGTTTGGTAGGGGTGAGAAAAGAAGAGTGTTCTCCAGAACGGGAAGAGTCCTGCCTCCTATACTTTCTCAAGGTAAGAGAATTCCTTTCTTGGAGATGGGCCATCTTGAAGGAAGAGGGCAAGGGTCTTGATTTAATTAGCATCCCAGCAGGGAGCTAGAGGAAGAATCTCTGGGTGACAGTCACTCCAACATTTTGATAGCAAATGTTTGCAAGACGCCCATCTCTATAGTGTCATCAGATACACTTCCAGGGACCGACGAGTGGCTTTTTGAGAAGCCCTTCCATGGACTGAAAATGGAGGTAGCACTTTGGTTAAGGTCTGACACAGAGCATGAAGGCTCTAAAGCCCCAGTGGGTTGCACAAATTATTTGCGGAAAAAAGCCAGTTTGATTGCTTTGGTTGTCCCTGCCTGGCTGAAATGGAGGGATAGAGAGCAGTAGAATATGCACTGAATGAGAAGAACAATGTTTTATGTGACTGGAAGTGTTACATAAATGCATAAATCTTCTCATTTAACTTTAACCCTCCATAGAAGCGACTGGCGGGGCACCTGCGTGGCTCAGTCATCGGCCAAGTGTCCAACTCCTGATCTCTGGTCCGGTCTTGATCTTAGGATTGTGAGTTCAAGCCCCGTGTTGGGGCTACATAAAGAATCTACCATCTCCATTCTACAAATGGGGCAACTGAGGCTCAGAAAGGGGAAGTAATGTGATAAAAGTCTCCCAGCAGCCGAATCAGTGTTTAAACCCACATCCATGGTTGTGACACACTTGCCACTGGAAGTGTGATTCAGGACCCACAGCATCAGCATCCCCTGGGAGTTTGTTAGAAGGGCGGGCTCTCAGGTCCCACCCCAGACCTGTTGAATCAGGATCAGCGCTCGAACAAGATCCGCAGGTGATCTGTATAAACTGTAAAGCTTGAGAAATACTACTTCTCGTAATTCTTTGCTGCTGCCATATGACCTGGAGTTAGAATCTCAGCTTTGTATCACTCATGCTCAGTGTCATTTTGGGGAAGTCTGAGTTTCAGATTCCTCATCTGTAAAATGACGGAGGCTGGGTCCTTTCTGGGTCCATGTAGTTTTTTGAGCTCAAAACAAAACCCAAAATGTTTTGGGCATCAACGCCAGCACAGTATCTTCTCTTCTTTCAAACTGTTTGTGAGCTGTTGCAAGTGTGTTGTCAGACTCTGCTGAGGAAATCCCTCTGAAAAGCTAGTAGATAGAGAAATACCAATTCTGACCTGACGACAGAGATGGAGAACATTAGGGAAAGCATCGGGTTTTTAGTTCCTAAGTGTAGATAACATGCCCTATTTAAAAGGAACACATCTCTGAAATAGACATCTCAGAGTATCAATTTCATTCCCACGAGGACTGCTGCGATTTTGCAATAAGGGTCATGCCCATGTCACATTATTTTTAATGGAACTACCTCAAGAGAAACAATGAGCACGTGATTAGAGCTTCTATTTAGAAACTTAACATTTGAACATAGTTCTTGTTCTAAAAAAAAAAAAAGATTAAAAAGAAACCTTGAATCGAATGTAGCTTTGTCAAAGGAAAAATAAAGGCTTAACGGTAATTGGAATAGATTTAAAATTTCCAGTTGCTCCTTAACAATACTAAACCCAAGTCACAACCTGTCCAGATTACAACCCAGCAGTACATTTGGAGTTTTACCACCAGCAGATCATAGGTGCACAGTCTCCTCTGAAAAACTGAGCTACTGGGAACATGAGTGCATGGGGACTGGACCTAACAAGACAAACTGGACTCCATCATTTAAAGCCAAACTGGAAATAATGCAGTCATTTTCAAAGCCCAGTCCGTGGCATCTGGTAGTCCAAAGAATGAGCTCACAGACAGCCCCTTTCAGCTCTCTCTCCTTGATATGTATGCCTTGGACTCATGCTCCATTCCATCCGATGTAAAGGGACAAAAACCCTGAGTGCCTCGAGTCTTGGTAGACAAGATCTCACCCTCTCACTTTCTCGGGGGAGACCCTACAGCTTGTCACTGGTTTCTGTCTTTCAACCGAAGTTCTATTCTGTGGTGCTAACTTCTGACCGTAAGGGATGAGAAGCTGGTTTATCTCCTTTTTCTCCCTCTCTTCCTCCTCTTCCTCCCTCCTGTCCCACAACACACACTTCTCATTTTCTTGTATCTGAAAAGAAATAATGGAAAATGGAAGCTATACAGTGACCAGCACATGACCCAGAGACAGATATTCCAAAGTTCGTAGGGAAGGAGACACCATCAAAGTGGGCCGAGGGAACGAGCCTTCCAGGAGAGATGCTGGTGGGGGACCTTGGGCACCGACGCCCAAGGGTCCTTGGGTCGCAGAGCCTAGGCCAGGCTGAGTGGGCTCTCAGAGGAGCACCAGCAAGTTGCAGAAAGAATACTAGGGAGGAGGCCTCCTGAAAATGTGGCCCTCCCCCTGTAGCACCTGTCTAACATGCCCCCCGTTTGCCGTCCCCACACATGCTTTAGGTTACAATGACAGTCTTCAAGAGGAAATGAATGTAGATTGTCCCCCGGGGCAGTACTTCATCCAAGATGGCGATGAGGAGGAAGACAAGAAGGCCTGCCAATTTAAGCGCTCCTTCTTGAAGAACTGCTCTGGCTTGGAAGACCCTACTTTTGGCTACTCTACTGGACAGCCTTGCATCCTTCTAAAGATGAACCGGGTATATAGGCCCTTGATACTCCCGTGATAATAAGTAGAGGAACTGGGTAGGGGGGCTCCGGCCCCTCTGTTTCTCTTGGGCTCTGTCTTGGCACACTGCAAGTCTGGCCACTTGTACTGACAACGTCAGTAATACAAACAACTGGACAAACCTATCAAACAATAATCCCCTTTTCTCCCTGATTACTTCCTATTTCCACTCTTGTCTCCTGCCTCTAACCTGCCCTTTCATGCCCTCTGTCAGTAATGAGGTCCTGAGCTGTTTGGAACAGGGGACTGACATGATGGGGGAGGGACAATTCTTCTATCATAAGATAGAATTAGATGTGGTAGAGCCTTACCAGGCACATCGCTCTTAAAACCGGAAAGTTCTTTCCATCTTCAGGGTTCTCCTGCTGCAGTTACCTTTGTATGAGCATCAGGCACAAATACAAGGGGCAAGCTGAGCTGCACAACTCTGGAGATACTTTTGCATTTTTTGTCTTTTAAAAAAATTATTTTTTATTTGACAGAGAGAGTACAAGCAGGGGGAGCAGCAGTGGGAGAGGCAGAAGCAGGCTCCCCACTGAGCAGGGAGCCTGATGAGGGGCTCCATCCCAGGACCCTGAGATCATGACCTGAGCCAGAGGGAGAGGCTTAACCCACTGAGCCACCCAGGCGCCCCTGGTTGTTGGCTTTTGTAACATTCCTGAGAGGGCTAATGGGTTGTTTATGCCTAAGGAAAGGGTGGTTTAAGGGGGGTTTAGAAAAGCCCCATTTTTACTGTTCAATCCATTTTGGTTTTTGATGTTTAAAAACAACAGCAACAACATTCTGGTTTTCTTTTGATAGATTGTAGGCTTTCGTCCTGAGCTTGGGGATCCTGTGAAGGTGTCCTGCAAAGTTCAGGTAAAGTGCCTTTTTGAATAAGTACTGCTAGCCCATCTGTTTTATGCAAAAAGATGGTTCATCCCTCCTAAGGTTTTCACCGTGGATGACTGGCTGTGGGTTAGGGAAAGGGCTAGGCTTTTCATAACTATGCCTCCCTTTGGTAGCTTCTGGCCTCCCTCTTGCCAGAAAGCATTCAATTCATGTGTGTTTATGTGTGTCGTGCGGGTGTGTGGGTCTGCGCTGGTTTATACCTGCGAAAGCCGAAGAACGACCCTGCTAAAGGCCACAGCAAGGACTGACAGTGCGCCCCGTCATTAACTAGGATTCTGTTTACACTTTTGCTTTTAGCTCTAATTACTTGTTTCTTTGAACTAAACAAACAGCTTTTATTAGAGTCATTAGTCCCTGCTTTTCAAACAGAATTTCACTTTTTGCAGCAATGACCAGTGGCACTGAGTGTTGGGATAACAAATGACTAAAAGGAAGTATAAACAGAAGTCCATTAATATGCTAATTAACTGTCCTTTGAGGGACCATTAACTCCTATCTCCTCGGCACCAATTAGCTCCTTTGTAGGAAGAAGCCCTAGGTCTTGGGTTTGCTTCTCCAAGTGGAAGCAGTAGCTCCCTTCAGTTTCCCAGCATCTACTGCGCCCCCAGCCCCGGCCAGCCATCTGGCTCGCTCCTGTTTGTGAAGCTGGGTAATCCCATGCTCCGTGCTAGAAACACAGCTCCAAACTCCAGCCTCGATGGTGGTGGATCAGAAAGCCGCAAGAGGTAGCATTTACCCAGCACGCATTTATTGGTCACTTTCGCTCTACCGGGTACTTTGCTAGGTGCTGGGGGCGCCAAGATAACTATGGCTCTGTCTCTGAAGTCGGGGCTTCACGTATTCCAGCTGCTATGAAAGGGGCAATGGGGACACTGACGATGATGAGTGTTGAAAGGTCAGGCCACGGTTTGCCCCACCAACAAGGTAGGAAGGACATTCATTCTGTTCACATGGACACGAGTCTGTGTAAATACACACACACGCACGCGGCGTGACGACAAACTAGTGGCACTGATTCCCCAGACTACTCACAGACGTGAACTGCGTGGCTTTCTAGAAGAATATGTTAGTAAATCATAAAGACCGACTCGGTCTTAAACTAGCATGTTAATTGGCTCGAGTCCTATTTACAGCTCCCTAGAGCCATTCGTCTTTCTGCTTGCACAGAACCTTGCTGAGAACTGTCCTTTAAAAAGAAAACAAGAAACAGTAAGAGTCATTATACATTCTATAATAATTGGTCAAAATCCACATCCACTTGTGGAAATCAAGCAGGACAAGGTAATCACGAGGATAAATTAAGGGGAGCTTAGAGTATACTCCGAACGATCACACTATGTTGACAGAAGGAATCACATGACCCCAGTGAGTGATTTGCTGGTAGTGAGCTCTGTTTGTCCCTCATTAGTCCCCAGATCTCTGCTAAACAGGGCAAGTCTAATGCATAGGCAGAATGGTCAGTCCCCTACCTGATGTGATATGATGAGGGTAGACTGACTTCTTTCATCTTTCCAGCACTGGTTCCCTCTTGCTTGTCCTCCTGAGTTCACCTTCCATAAGTAAGCACTACGGAGAAGATGGTCAGACACACGAGTGTTGGTGGGCCAAACTGTAGGCCGTGTCCCTGGGCAGCAGATCCCAGCGCGCCTGGTCTCCCTTCCACGGAACTGAGCCCCCAGTGTGCAAGGTGTCATGGCGTGGGATCTACTCAGCATGTTCTAACTTCTGCCTGCCTCAGCGTCCAAGACTGGCTGCCAGGCCCACGATTATTATTTTTTTTTTTTTCGAGAGGGGCTGGCATGATAGACTCTCTTGCTAGAGCAGCACCAACTACTGGCCGTCCCCCAGAACCCTTCTATCTGGGTCTCCTAGGAGCCAGTACGGAACTATATTGAGCACGTTCGGTCTCCTCAGTCCAGGCTTTCCATTCCGTATTCTTTGAACTGAAATCTGAGGCACAGTCTCTCCCTGGAAATGTTCTGGCGATAGGTGTGGGGTAAGCTATGCCCCATTCTGCTTTCATGGGTCATCCTGGGACAGTTGGTTCTGGGTCACATCATGATTTCACCAGGGGCACACGCCCCTTGAGCTCAGGCTTCAGTTCCCTGGGGGACCCAGCATCCCACATATACCTGCTTTTACTTCCAGAGAGGTGATGAAAATGACATCCGATCCATCAATTACTACCCAGAGTCGGCTTCTTTTGACCTTCGCTACTACCCTTACTATGGCAAACTGACTCACGTAAGCCTGTATCCTTTTCAGTCTTTGCTGTCAGAAAAGGCTCAGAGACAGAGGCAGGGCTGCCCAGAATCTCTGAGAATTAGGGAGCAGCATATAGTAACAGTGGGGTGAATAGTGGCTGGCCAAGACCAGGAGCTCCCTCTCCCAATTCCTACTACAACCGCTCCTTTCCGTATCTGAAGGTATTTCACATATGGTCTGGTCTGACTCCTTCAGCTTACAGATGGAGAAATTCAAGTTCAGAGAGAGAAAGTGACTTGCCCAACACACAGAGCTAATTAGTGGCAGAGCCAGGAGCAGACAAATCCCTGTCACTGCACTCCACGACACCCAAAAGATCAAACCCGCCTGTTTGTCCCAGGTGAAGCCTTGGGGCAGGGGTGGTGGGTCACAGGGCCCGGCCTCACCTTTAGCAGAGACATTTCAAAGACGCTACATTCGTGGTCTGATAACCCAGAAAATCCTATCACACAGAGTTAGACCTGGTTTTCCCCAGAGGACAGTCAGACATCTGACAGGGACTTAGGGGAGAAAGGTGTCATTTCCCCCACGGAACCAGGGCAGAGAGAGAGCGTGTCAGTTGCTTTAGCCATTCGTGACTTGGCATTATGGGATTTGCTCAGTTCACTGGTGAGGGTTACCCCATTCTGCTCTGAGTATCTGCTCCCTTGCATCCTGTTACCCACCCCCACGGCCTCTGCCCCTCCCATTTAGGAGTCATTGTTCTGCCTGCAGGTTAACTACACCTCCCCGCTGGTGGCAATGCACTTCACAGATGTGGTGAAGAACCAAGCCGTGCCTGTCCAGTGCCAGCTGAAGGGCAAGGGCATCATAAATGATGTCATCAATGATCGTTTTGTGGGTAGGGTGATCTTTACTCTGAACATAGAAACCTAAGAACTTTGCGGGGCACTCCCACTAGTTCTGTTTCTGTTTTATTTCATGTAACCCCTGGTAGGACCTGAATTCTTTTTCTTTGCTCAGGACACAGCCAGATGGACACCTAAGACAGCAGATCATCTTTCCTTGCCTTTGACATATGTATAAAATGACACTGTGGGATTGATTTTTTAAAGGTAGTCTCTCCTGATAACAAATAGATGATTTTAATTTCCTTTCCCCCTACTTAAAACTAAAACCCATTCGTGCTGCTAGAGGTCTCACCATAGTGTAAACGTAGTATCTGATAAAATTCACAAGAGCCATGAAGGAGAATTTCTATAACGATTTTAAATTCATCGTGTTTTGTAAAATTTTGTTGTTTTTAGAGGTGAGATTCCTCCCAACCAGGCTGATAAGCTTTTTTTTGTTTCTGGTTGTGGTTGTTTTTTTTTTTTTTTTTTTTTTTAAATTTTTTCTTAACCTACCTGGCAAGTTCCTTCCCTGGGAATCACCAATCAGAACAACTCAGAATACACCTAGGGCTATCATACCTAGAGAACTCTATATCCAAGGGTGCTTGAGGAACTGGCTGTCTCATATGGGCAACTAAATAATACTGATTTGAAGACTAGGTTATCTTCAACTGGGACACAAAGCAGTGCTAACTGGATATCGTTCTGGAATACAAATGAACACCTTTCCTATGACTTTTGGGGGGAGGTGAGGTCCATAGCAACTGGGGCGAATACTTACCATGTGGATGTGATTGGCATTTGATTCCTTGCTCTGTGGTGTGATCATCCAAAGGCAAACATTCCTGCACACAGGTTTGTCTCCGATGCAGGCAAAGGAGAAAACGAGGAAGATCTCCACCCGCTAATTATTCTTGGGCCCTATGCCTGGCAGTGATATAAGGTCCTTTGAGACCATCCGGGAGGGGCATTGGTGAGCCCCAGCTACAGCTCTAGGGATTGAAATCACGGTCTGCCAACTGATACACAGTAAGACAGAAAGCTCCCCCCGGGCTTCCCCCAAACCCAAGGCCCATTTCTGGTGCTTCATGTGCCCAGAAAACGATGCGGGGCAGGTGTTCATCCAGGTTGTAGGTCAGCCAGGCTGCTTTGTCTTCTCCGGCCACTCGACCGTTCCACAGCTTCTTAACACCTCCACCAGGGGGAGGGCTGGCACAAGGAGAAAAAGTGAGCATTAGCCAATTGCATGGTGTCTCGGGGTCCAAAGAACGCTTCGGTGCCACCTAGAAAAGTGTCCAGAGTCTGAATCTCCTCCCAAAACGGGGAACTGGCAATCTGGTAGTGAAGACAAACAAGCAAAGAAGTAACTCTGAACGAGTGTGACGAGTTCGACGACTAGTATGTGGAAATGCTATGGGAACATGAGGAAAAGTACCTAACTTGAGCTGAAAAAGTAGCAGAGGAAATTTCACATGCGAAGTTATAATCACGAAAGACCACCGTGTGTTCGGGTAACTGGGAGCAGTTCGTGTGACTGGAGTGTAAGGGGCTCAGAGGAATGGCCGGGAGTGGCAGGGGATTGGGCTAGAGGGGTATACAGGTACTGAAAGAGGACTTCGAGTTTAATCCAGTAGGTGAAAAGGAGTCCTTCAAGTATGTTAAGCAGGGAAGCTCTGTGATCATATTTGCACTTTGGAAAGAGCACTTTGGCAGCTAGAGTGACGGGGGGTGGGTGTTGGAGAGGGCAAGACTGGGGAATGGGCACTGAGGGAGAAGGAGGAGTCAGGAATGCCTCCGAGGTTTTGAACTTGGCTAGAACCAGTGCGATGGTGACACTGTTGATCGAGATTGAGAATCCAAGAGAGAAGCAAGATTGGAGAGCAAGATATTCTCAACTTAAAGCTTGTGATTCCTATTGGTCAGACACCGATGTGGAGATGTCAACACAAGTGGGGTTGGGGAGAAGGAAATCTGAGAACAAAAACAGCATTTACTTAAGTGAATGTTCTTAAGAAATTCTAAGCTATTTAATTTCGGGAACTTGAGCCGTTATGTAAACACGCCCCCCGGATCTAGTCTCTCAGATAGTGTTTTTCTCTTTAGCTTGTGGCAGAAAGCTCTGCCGCTGCTCTTTGGAATCTCCTTCCCGTTTCCCAACTCTCGTCAACAGAGTAGAGGGGAGCCGACCTCTATTAACAAGATAAAAGATACTCAACAGCCTATCTGTGGAAAATACAAAAAGACAATGAAACTGTCTCCTCCCAACCCTTCCTTACCAAATTCCATTTCCAAAATTAATCTTTCAAAAGAAAGAGCAAAATACCTGAAGACGGTAACTTTAAAACCATTTCAAGATTTCCTCAAACAATCAAGCTCTCAAAATTCAGTAGGAAAAGATAATAGAACATTAGATCTGGAAAGGATACTAGAGTGTTTAGAGAAAACCTGCATTGCATCTGACTCCAGGTCCAGTGCTCTTTCTACTCTGAGCTGCTGCTTACCAGGAAGTACCATCTTTTTAAAAATCAATGGATGATACCCCAAACATTTTGAAACATATGTCAAATTTGAGTTAGAATAGTTAACATTTCACAGGAACTCAACTACTGGTGCTATATATACGTAAGACATTATCCTGTTAAATACGTTGACTATTACACAGACAAGGAATTATGAATCTTTTGTCCTACAGTATTTCTCATTCAGTGGAATCCATTGTATCCACAGTTTCCGAGCAGTATTGAATAGTACTAGGATGGCTTGGGTTGTCAGATGGGACATGTAAGAATAACTTTATCACACAGAACTGGAAATTATCACTAAACTGGGATTCTAACAGTTCAATAAACTTCCGGTGGATTAGTCTAAATCTTCCCCCATACCATTTCATACGGGGATTTGATTTGTATACCATCTGTTGCAATGCACTTGGTTTTACTTGATTGTCGATGAGAATTACTACTTCCAAATGCCTTGTGGTTTTGTCCATGCTAGAGTTATGATTTCTCACCCCTCTGAAATCATTACCCTAAAGTAACTTTTCTTAGGCATCTATTTGCTGAGAATCTTCATGTAGAAAACATTATTATTGTATTGAGGAATTGTTGACAATAATAAATTGAAATAAAAAAGAGGTGTATGGTTTCCTCTTTCTAGACGGTATCACTGATTTTCCCACAGGAATCTTGGGCAGCCATGTGGGTGGACAACTTGACAATTGACAGCCTATTAGTTTAAAACTTTTTTCTTCTTCTTCCTCCCACTTTTTTTTTTTTTTTTTTTTTTTTTTTTTTTTACTCTTGGGGTTTAACCACAGGAGGATGAAACTAAAAGTTTTTTCATTTCTGAGCATCTTTCCTTTTTGGTCTCTATGCTCTGGTTTCTCGGAAGACTGCTTTGTCAGAGCAAACTTCCTTTCTTCATCGAGTCCTGATATAAATTGTTCCATTTGTTTGTGTAGGAAAAGAACACCAAAAGGAACTCTGCAGTGGGGGAAAGGAACAAAAATCCAAAGAGAAGCTGCAGTTACTTGATGAAAGCCTAGCTAAGTGACTTTAGGGCACATCTGGTCACAAATGGTCTCCCAGAGCAAATCTCTAATGGTAATTGCAATTAAAGACAGAAATATTTCCACTCCCTTGTTTGGCTCAGAGACTAAGCTGCTGTAGGAATCCCTTCTTTCTTTGGAAGCTGCCCTGGCCCATGGTCTACAAGGCTTATATAGTTTGATTGGGGAGTGAAGTTTTTGATCCCAGTACATTACCCCTATCTAAGTTCTATGTTAGAGTCATTTTCCTTACTGATTTCCTCTTAAAATACTCAAGCATGATAAAATAATTTAGCCAAGTCATGCAGAGTGTGATTTACACTGTGATTTTATATAGGCAGAAAACAGAGGTTTGGATGTGTGTGGTGGCAGGAAGAGAGGATGGATGGAGGCAAAGAGCAAGGAAAAGGGAGTTGAAAGGCTAAATAGCCCTGCTTACTTCGCAAAGCTCTTTAGTTGCAGGCTAGAAGGGAAGAAAAGCTGATAGGAAGATGTAAAAAGCTTGAGAAGGATGTGATAGGCTCTCAGTCTGGCAGCTTAGTCTCCAGGATGTACTTCTGTGCAGGATCCTACATGGCCATAACATCAATCAGGGTTCCAACAATAAATAGCACACCTGACAAAATGGGATAATTGGAAGGGGGGTTATTTCCAAAGAGATTACTTATAAATGTGTAGATGCAGGGAACCACAGAAAATAGCACAATAACCCAGGCTAGTATAAGCTAAACTCTTACCTTCCCTAGAGCTCAAGGGACAGGCATAGGAAGTGGCTCCCCCAACCCAGAAGGGCTGAGTCATGTACAACTGACTGCCTTGAGAAGAGTGGTGACCTTATTGAAGGTCTAACCTCGCCCAAAGTGATTGTGTGGGGAGGTAATCCCACACCTATTTATGGTGATAGTTGAACTTTTAAACTAAAATCTTTTCAAAATTTTAACATTAAGATCTCTAAAGAACAGTCCTTCTGCTCTATCCTAGAATTTTGTTGACATCTTTCACTTGAAAGAGAGGGAGGGTGAAGAAAGAAAGAACCCACCTTGATTTTATTCTGCTTTATCTTTACCAAAAAACATGCTATAATTCAACTCTGTATTAAATGTCTGGCTTGCATAAGACATTTTCTTTCCGGAACAGAACGATACAACCTTCATAGTACAGTTAACTTGAGTCAGAAAAGTATTTGTCTTCCATTAAGGACAAACATATTCATAAATGAGGGGCATCTGGGTGGCTCAGTGGGTTAGAGTCTCTGCCTTCGGCTCAGGTCATGATCCCAGGGTCCTGGGATCAAGCCCCATGTCGGGCTCTCTGCTCAGCAGGGAGCCTGCTTCCTCCTCTCACTCTGCCTGCCTCTCTGCCTACTTGTGATTTCTGTCTGTCAAATAAATAAATAAAATCTTTAAAAAAAATTCATAAATGAGAATCAGGATAAGGGTGACATCTTTTCCCTCTCCAATCCTCCAGCTGATGATATTGTCTTGTATATAGGAATATATTCCCAAGGAATCTACTAAAAGACTATCTTACAGCTAATAAATAAATTCATCAACACTGCAAGATAAAAAGTCAATATACAAAAATCAGTTGTCTTTCTGTGCAATAGCAGTGAACAATTAAAAAAAGAAATTAACAAAACAGTTCCATTTACAATTGCATAAAAATAAAATACTTAGGAAAAGAGTAACAAACGAAATGCAAGACTTGTGCACTGAAAACTACATAGCATTGTTGAAATAAAAGAGCTAAATGGAAAGACACCCATGTTCATAGATTAGAAGATTAATATTGCTAAAATGGCAATACTTTCCAAATGATCTACATATTCAATGCAATCCTTTCAAAACCAACTTCCTTCCCCCCCCCAGAAATTGATATGCTAATCCAAAATTAATTTGGAAATGTAAGGGACCCAGGGAAAGCCAAAATAATTTTGAAAAAGAACAAATCTGGAAGACTCATACATCCCAATTTCAAAACTTACTCCAACTCTAGAGAAATTAAAACAGTGTGCTACTGTCATAAGGACAGACATATAGAACAATGGAATAGAACTGAGAGTCCAAAAATAAACCCATACATCTTGATTTTTGAGAGTCCAAAAATAAACCCATACAGTTGATTTTTGAAATTAGTGCTACATTCATTCAACAGTCAAAGAATAGTCTCTTCAACAAATGGCACTGGGACAGTCCACATGCCAAAATGTTAATTTGGACCCTCACCTCACATCATATGCAAAAATTAACCCTGAATCGATCAAAGACCTAAATGTAAGAGCTAAAATTATAAAACTCTTAGAAGAAATATAGACATCAATCTTTGTGACCTTGGATTAAACAATGGTTTCTTAAATACAAAAGTATGCAAAGAGTCTAAATAGATATTTCTCCCAAAAAGCTATACAAATGACTAATAAGCATTTGAAAAGATGTTAAACATTATTAGTCATTAGGGAAGTGCAAATCAAAACCACAGTAAGAGACTATTTCACATCCACTACAATAGCTATTAAAAGAAAGGACAATAACAAGTGTTGTTGAGGATATGGAGAAATTAAAACTCTCATAAACTGTTGGAATGAATGTAAAATGGTGAAGCACTTTGGAAAAAACAGTTCAACAGTTCTTCAAAAGGTTAAACATAGATTTTGCCATATGACCCAGAAATTCCACTCCTAGATACACACCAAAGATCACTGAAAACAAAAGTCCACCCAAAAGCTAGTATTAGAATTTTCATAGCAGCATTATTCATAATAACCAAAAAGTGGAAATAACTCAATGTCCATCAACTGAAGAATGAATAAACAAAGTGTGTCATATCCATATAATGGAATATTATTCAGTTATAAAAGCTCTGAACTACAGATTCATGCTATAGCACAGATGAACCTCAAAACATGATGCTAAGTGAAAGAAGCCAGAAAAAAAGGCCACATATATCATCCCATGTATATGACATGTCCAGAATAGGCAAATCCATAAGGACACAAAACAGATCAGTGGTTGCCAGGGAGGGGCTGGACGGGGGTGGAATAGAGTGATTGCCAATGGGAACGAGAATATCTATTATCTATCTATCTATCTATCTATCCATCCATCCATCTATCTATCCATCCACCTATCTATCCATCAAAAAGACAGAGGGACAGAAATTTATGGGTCATATGGCAACTTCTTGTTTAGCTTTTAGTGGAACTGCCAGGCTGTTTTCCAAGGCAGCTGCACCATTATACAGTCCCACCAGCAATATATGAGAGTTCCAATTTCTCCATATCCTTGTCTACACTTGTTACTATCCATTTTTTAAATTATAGTCATCCCACTGGGTGTACAGTGGCATCTCATTGTGGTTTTCATTTGCATTTTGCAAAAAATGTTGAACATTTTTTTCATGTGCTCATTGACCATTTGGATATTTTCTTTGGAGAGATATCTATTCAGATTCTGTGCTCATTTTTAGTTTGGTTGTCTTTTTTACTATTTTTGTTAGAGCTATTTATGGTCTGGATATGAGGCCCTTATCAAGTATAAGATTTACATAAATTTTCTCCCATTTTATGCGTTGTCTTTTCAAGTCTTGATAGAATCCTTTGAAGTAAAAAAGTTTTAATTTAGGTGAAGTACAGTTTATGTATTTTTTCTTTGGTTGCTTGTGCTTTTGGTCTCATATCTAAGAAACTCTTTCCTAACTCAAGGTAATGAAGTTTACTCCTGTGTTTTCTTCTAGGTGTTTTAGAGCTTCTGCTGGTACATTTAGATCTATGACCATTTTGAGTTATTGCATTTTTTAAAAGATTTTATTTATTTATTTGACAGAGAGAGCAAGAGAGCTCAAGCAGGAGCAGCAGAGGGAGAGGGAGAAGCAGGCTTCCCACTGAGTGGGGAGACATAGGGCTCAATCTCAGAACCCTGGGATCATGACTTGAGTTGAAGGCAGGTCACACAGGCGGGCGTTACCACTCTTTTAATTACTATAGCTTTGTAGCAAGTTGTGATTGGGAAGTAGGAATCTTCCAACTTTGTTCTTTTTATGCATCCTTTTTACTTCTATTTAAATTTTTGGATCTGCTTGTCAATTTCTGCAAGAAAGGTTCTATTTCAATGGTTGCTTTAGGGTTTATAGCAGGTTTCTCTCAGCATTATTGACATCTGGGGCCAGGTAATTGTTTTGGGGACTGTCCCATGCATTTTGCCCCATCCCTGGCCTCTGTCCTATAAATACCAGTTTTGGAAAGTAAACATGTCTCCAGACACTGTTGAATGTCCTCCAGGGCCCCAAATCACCCCTGACTGAGAACCACTGGTTTAGAGTTTACATCTTTAACATCACAACCTACCTTTAAGTCATATTATACCATTTCATGTATTGTATATGAGCCTTACCATAGTATACTTCCATTTTCCCCATCCAGACCTTTTGGCTACTATTATACGTTTTACTTATTCATATGTCATAAGTCCCATAACACATTGTTATCATTTTTATTTAAACAATTGTTTTACAAAGAGATTTAAATAACAAGAAAAATAATCGTATATATTTAATCATGTAGTTACCATTTCCAGGGCTCTTTATTCCTTCGTGTAGATCCAGGTTTCCAAGTAGCATCATTTTTTTTAAAGATTTTATTTATTTATTTGGCAGACAAAGATCACAAGTAGGCAGAGAGGCAGGCAGAGAGAGAGGAGGAAGCAGTTTCCCTGCTGAGCAGAGAGCCCGATGCGGGGCTCCATCCCAGGACCCTGGGATCATGACCTGAGCCAAAGGCAGAGGCTTTAACCCACTGAGCCACCCAGGTGCCCCCCAAGTAGCATCATTTTCATTCTGCTTGAAAAATGTCCTTTAACATGTTCAGTGGTGTGGAACTGCTGGTGAGGGTTTTTTCAGCTTTTGTGTGCCTAAAAGTCTTTTTTTTTTTTAATTTTAAAAAAAATCTTTATTTTTTTTAAAGATTTTATTTATTTATTTGACAGAGAGAGAGAGAGAGATCACAAGTAGCCAAAGAGGCCGGCAGAGAGAGAGAGGGAAGCAGGCTCCCCGTTGAGCAGAAAGCTTGATTCGGGGCTCGATCCCAGGACCCTGAGATCATGACCTGAGCTGAAGGCAGAGGCTTAACCCACTGAGCCACCCAGGCGCCCCGAAAGTCTTTATTTCTGCCTTTTTTTAAAAAAAAAAATATGTTGATGAGTATAGAATTCTTGATTGGGAGGGGCACCTGAGTGGCTCAGTTGGATAAGCATCCAGCTGTTCGTCTCAGTTCAGGTCTAATCTCAGTGTTGTGAGTTCAAGCCCCATGTTGGGCTCCACACTAGGCATGGAACCTACTTTAAAAAAAGAAAAAGAATTCTTTTTTTAAAAAAGATTTTATTTATTTATTTGACAGACAGAGATCACAAGTAGGCAGAGAAGCAGGCAGAGAGGGAGGAGGAAGCAGGCTCCCCGCTGAGCAGCGAGCCCGATGCTGATGCGGGGCTCGATCCTAGGAACACTGGGATCAGGATCTGAGCTGAAGGCAGAGGCTTAAAAGACTGAACCACCCAGGCATCCCTTCTAACCCTAACCCTGACCCTGTTTGTAAGATTTTCTCTTTATCACTACTTCTAGGCAATATGATATTATGTGCTTGACACAGTTTTCATGCTCCTTGTGATGGGAATTCATTGATCTTCTTGGATCCGTGGGCTTCCTAAAATTTGGAAATAACTCAGCCATAATTTGTTCTTCAAACATTCTTTCAGCTACCACTCCCACCTCATCCTCTCCTTCAGGGACTCTGAATACATATATGTATTAGGTTGCTTTATATTCTCCCATAATTCATTGATACACTGACCTTTGTTTCCATTCATTTTCTATATGCATTTCATTTCAACTATTTTCCTTTTTTTTTTTAAAGATTTTATTCACTTATTTGTCAGAGTGAGCACAGGCATACAGAGTGGCAGGCAGAGGCAGATGGAGAAGCAGGCTCCCACTGAGCAAGGAGCCCAATGTGGGACTCGATCCCAGGACGCTGGGATCATGACCTGAGCCGAAGGCAGTGGCTCAACCAACTGAGCCACCCAGGCGTCCCCATTTCAACTATTTTCTATTGTTTTATCTTCAAATACACTAATATTTTCCTCCACACCTGGTAATCTATCATTAATCAAAAATACAGTGCTTATTTCATCTCAGATACTATAGTTTTCATTTCCACAAGTTTGATTTGGATCCTTTTTATATTTCCCATGTCTCTACTTATTATGTTCAAACTTTCTGTACTATATTGGGGATGTTAAATACATTTATAATGACCCTTTTAACGATTTATTTATTATTTGAAAGAGAGAGTGTGGGGTGAGGGGCAGAGTGAGAGGGAGAGAGAGAATCTCAAGTAGACTCAATGCCGAGCACAGAGCCCCTCGTGGGACTTGATCTCATGATCCCGAGATCATGACCTGAGCTGAGACCAAGCATTGGATGTTCAACTGACTGAGCCACCCAGCTGTCCCAATGATTTTTTTAAAGATTAGATGGTTACAGATTTATGGGCAGAGGGTACCTGGCCTGGCCTTCTGATTAGGAAGCTGAAAGGGAAATGACTGAAAAATTGCAGGCAAAAGAGTCTGGGATGTGGATGAAAGTATGGCAATGCTCACAAAGTGTGAAGATCTTTGTATCACTTGTTAATGCTCACAGACAGTGTCTACCATAGAAGAGGTACTAAAAAACCAAGTAAACAAATGACTTGGTCAGTTGACATCAGCCCATCACTTTGGTGCTAGCATGTTGAGCACAGGAACAAGACGGCCTTAAGGGTAGAGGTGGAGACTAAAGATGGGCCCCAAAGCATGGATTCATACTTACCAAGACCGGTCTGGCTATTGCTACCTCTGAATCTCTAATCTATCAACAAATTAGGCCAAGAGGGAGCATCTGGTGTGGCATCACCACTTTATGTGTCCAACTGACCATTTGGTGACAAGTTGACTACAATGAGCCACTTCATTACTGGACATACCACCAGTTTGTTTTCATGGCAGTGGATGTATATTCCTGGTATGGGTTTGCCTTTCTGGATCACAAACTCCGAGTGAACACTGCTATCTCAGATCTTACAGAGTATTTGATCAATTAGCATGTCATATCACATAACATTGTATTAAGCCGGGAGATCCATTTTACAGCAAAGGAAATATAAGAATGGGCCTATGATGATGAGATCTACTGGTTCCATAACATATGACATCCCCCCAGAAAGCTGACAGCCTTACAAAGTAATGGAATTGCCTGCTGAGGAACAGTTGAAGCACCAACTCAAAGTAAATACTTTGTGAGGACAGAATGCTGTTCTCCAGAATGCATTAAATTCATCGAATCAAACATTTTTACATGGTGTGTATCTTCAATTGGGATACATGGGTTCAGGAGCCAAGAAGTGGAAACAGGAGTAGCCACATTTATCATCACTTCTAGTGACACATTTGGGGGACTTTATGTTTGCCATCCCTGCAATTCTGAACTTTCTAAGGTCAGAGGTGCTGGCCCTGAGGGGAGCTCACTCTAGCCCAGGATTTCTCAACCTTGCCCCTAATGACACTTGGGGCTAGATAAGTCTTTGTTTTCAGGGGCTGTCCTATACATTATAGAATATCTAACAGCATCCCTGGCTAGATGCCAGTAGCACACTCTTCCCAGCTGTGATGGACAAAAATGTCTCCAGATATTTCCAAATGTTCTCTGGGAGACTGAATTGCCCCAAGCTGAGAATCACTGCTCTATCCAATAGAGGAAAAAAAGGTTCACAATGAACTATAATTTGTGGCTGCCACCCAGGCATTTTGATCTCCTAGTGTCCACAGTCCAGCAGGCAAGAAGAGTCTTTTTAACTTGGTCATTTTAACTTGGTCAGTTGACCCTGACCATCAGGAGACAGGGCTACTATTGCACAATGGGAATAGGGAGGAATGATTGGAGGGTCAAGAAGTCTCTAAGCAGAAGCAGCTGCTAGGTTGGGTTACTACTCTGTCAGAGATCTGTCCAGCAAGGGGAAAAGACCAACTAGATACACACACTTCGTTACTGACATAGATAGTATAAGCAAGATCAGCTCAGTGTCAGCTCCCCACATCCCTAATCTCAGAGAATGACTCCTGAGCCATAGGGGTCAGGTAACAGACTGATAGAGCACTCTGTTGTGGAAGAACCAATTCTAAACTGCAGCTAAGAAATGTTAGAGCCTTTATCTTTATGCTAAGGAGGCCAAGGTAGACAGTCCATGCCTCATTGGAACCAGGGAGGTAGATAAGCACCTGATTTGTGGCATCCTCCTGCAAGATAGGGTTGAGCCTTACCCATGTGGCCTACACAGATACATGAAGGTTCCCAGCGTGCTATGGTTGATCCATTCCCCTACAGGTATGTATGTGGAACCCAGGTGATCCACTTGAATATTTCTAGGTACTACCTTTCCCGGTTATGACTCTAAATGGACAGGTACAGCGACCTTGAACTGAGAAGGACCTAGTGAGGTGACTGAGGCCACTCAAGGACTAAGGTCCGGGTCATACCTCTAGGTAAGCCACTGAGACAACAGAGGTAGTAACTGGGGATAAATGGATCTTAAAATGGAAGGTAGAGGATGGAGATATTGACTATCAATTGTGAACCCAAGACCAATGTCTACAGTGTTGCCTGTGTTTATAACACTGACCTCCCTCTTCTAAGTTTCCCCTTAGGAGGAAAGATCTTATAGAGTCTTGTAGAATCTGCCCCCCAAATATATAGAAAGAAGCAGTGGCACAGGTAGTATATTGTGGTAGACAAAAACATATACTACCTAGCTGCCTCTTTGAGGAAAAAGTTGCTGCTCAGCTCTGGGAAGGGCAGTCAGGGGACCCTAGGTAGCTGTCAGCGTTCTCAAAGTGTGCCTCAGCAGCCATCTTTCTTTGCCCAAGTTACACTCTTCCTGTGGCAGCCCACATGTAGGAACTGAGTGAGTTTGACACGGGGCCACACTGATTGGCAGTACTCATGCCAAAGCCCTTTGCTGGGTCACCGAAGTCTTTGTTTGGCCTATATCATATTCCAGCCTCTCCACTGGTCCAATGCTACTTCCTCTGCCTTTCGTGGGTGTTGATCCCTGACAAACATCTGACACCCTAACTCCATTTCAGCATCTGTTTCTGAAGAACCCAAACTGGAACACCAATGATGATGTGCAGATCCAGGTTTAGCGGAAACAATATATCTTGATATGTCAAAATATACTCTGCACTGATATTTTTGCAGCATAAAGTTGTTCATAATATTTCCTTAAAGCATTTTAATGTCTGTAGGGATCTGTAGTGATTTACCATCTCTCATTCTTTATATTGGTAATTTGTGTCTTTTCACTTCTTCTCCCCTAGTGAGTCTGCCTGGAGGTTTATCAGTTTCACTGATTTCCTTAAAGACCCGCTTTAGAGTTCGCTGATTTTCCTCTATTGTAATTTTACTGTTTTCTACCTCATTGATTTCTGTTCTGATTTTTAAAAATTATTTTGCATTTAATTAGTTCTTATATTTTTGGATTCTTTTTGGGGGGGTTCTTAAAGTGGAAACTCAGGTCATCGAACTGGACCTTTCCTCTATTCTAATGTAAACATTTAGTTCTATAAAATTTCAGGTATGTTTAGATTTAAACAATATATTTAAACATGTTTAAATTTTCCTCTAAGTAAGCTTAGGCTTTAGCTACACCTCAATCATTCTGATATATTGTGTTTTTATTCTAATTCCCTTCAAAATGCTTTCTAATTTCCCATTTAATTCCTTCTTTAACTCATGAAATATTTAGATGTAGTATTATTTAGTTTCCAATTATGTGGGGACTCATAGGTATCTTTCTGTTACTGATTTCTAATTTAATTTTCCATTGTGGTAAGATGACATGCATTATATTATCTAAATGATTTTATATGTACTGACTTGTTTTATAACTCAGAATATTGTCTATTTTGGCAAATGATCACCTGAAATATATATTCTGATGTTTGCAGGTATCGTGTTCTATAAATATCAATTAAGTCAAGTTGGTTAGTTATATTTTTTTAAAGATTTTTAAATTTATTTATTTGACACAGAGAGAGAGAGAGAGAGAGAGAGAGATCACAAGTAGGCAGAGAGGCAGGCAGAGAGAGAGGGGGAAGCAGGCTCCCTGCTGAGCAGAGAGCCCCATGTGGGGCTCGATCCCAGAACCCTGAGATCATGACCTGAGCCAAAGGCAGAGGCTTTAACCCACTGAGCCACCCAGGCACCCCTGTTAGTCATATTTTTTGCTTGATCATACTTCTCAAGGCTTCTTTGTGTTTGCTGCTCTGCTATCTACTTTGTTTGAAATTAAAGCCACTATTTCAGCTTCATTTTGGTTAGTGTTAGGAGGATGTATTTTTTTTTCTATTCTTATACTTAAGCTTATTTGTGTCTTTATATCTAAGGTGGGTTTACTGTAGACCACACACGTAGTAGGGTCTTGGGTTTTTTCTTATGCTGACAATCTCTATCATTTACTTGAGTTGTTCAGACTGTTTATTAATAACGTGATTATTGATATGAATTGTATTTAAATCTACCATCTTGCTATTTGTTTTCTGCTGGTCTTCTTGGTTCATTGTTTCCCTTCTTTTTTCTGCCTTCTATTTGAATTAATTGGGTTTTAAAAATGATTCCACTTTATCCCCTTTATTGATTTATTAGCTATATTGTTTGATTTATTTGTTTGGGGTGTTTTTTAGACATTGCTTTAGGGTTCATAGCAGGTATTTTTAACATATCACTGTCTACCTTGAAGTCATATTTTACCACTTCTCATATAGTATAGGAAATTTACAATATACTTCCATTTTCATCTTTGTGCTATCATCATATAGTTTTCTTCTATATAAACTACAAACATCACACTACATTGCTATTATTTGCCTTAGCCAATTAGCTTTTTTTGCAAACATGACTTTTAATAACTAAATAGTATTATATACTATTAAGAGTATGGATGTGTCAAAATGTATTTAACCAATTCCAAATTGTGCATTAAAGTTGTTACCTTTTTGGGTCGATATTATAAATTATATAGCAATAAACATTCTTGCATAAAAATCTCTTTGCATGTTTCTGATTATTTCTGTACGATAGTTTTTTATTGTGGTAAAAAGTGCACATAACATAAAATTTAACATCCTAATCATTTTGGGGGCCACTAGGGTGGCTCAGTCAGTTAAGCATCTGCCTTCAGCTCAGGTCACAATCCCAGGGTCCTGGGATAGAGCCCTGCATCAGGCTCTCTGCTCAGCAGGAAGCCTGCTTCTCCCTCTCCCTCTGCCTGCCACTCTGCCTGCTTGTGCTCTCACTCTCTCGCTCTCTGTCAAATAAATAAATAATCTTTGAAAAAAACCCCATACTAACCATTTTTAAGTGTATAGTTCAGCAATGTTCAGTATCTTCATATTGTTGTGAAACGGGTCTCCAGAATTTTTTCATCTTGCAAATATGAAACTTTATACCCATTAAACAACTCTTCCTTTTCTCCCTCCCCCAGTCCCTGGCAATAACCATTCTACTTTCTGTTTCTGTGAATTTAGATACTTCATATAAGTGAAATCATATAGCATTTTTCTTTTTTGGCTGGTTTATTTCACTTAGCAGAATGTCCTCAATGTTCATCCATATTGTGGTATGTGACAGAATTTCCTTTATTCATTTATTTGGATACCTTTTCTTGAGTGTGTCATTTGGGATGGCTTCTATTGCTACATATTCAAGTTTACTATTTTTTTCTTCTGCAATGTCTAATTTGTTGTCAATCTCATCCAGTATATTTTTATTTCAAATTGTACAGTTCTCATCTCAAGATCTGATTTTTGTATTTTATATTATCCATGTTTTTACTAAACTTTTTGGACATACAGAACATAGTTCTAACTGTTTTAATGTCCTTGTCTTCTAATTCCAACATCTGTGTTACCTTGGGGATGCTTTAAATTGCTTGATTTTTTTTAAAAGATTTTATTTATTTATTTGACAGACAGAGATCACAAGTAGGCAGAGAGGCAGGCAGAGAGAGAGGTGGAGGCAGGCTTCCTGCTGAGCAGAGAGCCCAATGCGGGGCTCGATCCCAGGACCCTGGGATCATGACCTGAGCTGAAGGCAGAGTCTTAACCCACTGAGCCACCCAGGCGCCCCCAAATGTTTGATTTTTTTTTCATTTCATTATGATTTATGTTTTCCTCCTTCTTTCATACCTAGTAATTTTTTGCTGGATGCCCAGGATTATAAATTTTAACTTATTGGGTATTTGTTGTTTTTGTAACTCACAAATATTACTGGGCATTTTTCTCAGACATAGTTAAGTTACATGGAAACAGTTGGATCCTTTAGGATCTGGCTTTTATGATACTTTAGGTGGATTGAGAGCAGTGTTCAGTCTGAGCCTAAATACCCTCCACTACTAAGATAAGACCTCAATACTCAGGACGCCTGGGTGGCTCAGTCGGTTAAGCGTCTGCCTTGAGCTCAGGTCACGATCTCAGGGTCCTGGAACTGAGTCCTGCATTGGGCTCCTTGCTCAGCGAGGAGCTGTTTCTGCCTCTGGCTGCTGCTCCCCCTGCTTTTGCTCTTTCTCTGACAAATAAATAAATAAAATCTTAAAAAAAAAAAAAAAGAACCTCAAGAGTCTAGCCAATGTCCCATGAATTATGAAGTTTTACCAGTCTGACTAAGGGATCAGGTACTATTTCTAGCTCTGTGTTCCAATCTTTTTGTGTGGTTAATTCCTTAGCCTTGGGTAGTTTCCTCAAATGTATGTGCACATTAGTACTGGGGGGACCTTCTGTAGGTCCGTGGAGTCCTCTCTATATACATCTCTCCTATCTAGTACTCTGTCTTCCAAACTCTAGTTGCCATAGTCTCTCCAGACTCTCCACTCCATCTCCTCAGTTTTTCAGGTTCCATCTGGGTTCCCTCTCCTTACACCATGGCCTGGAAACCCACTGCAGACCGTATGCTACACAAGCATGGGGTTCACCTCATTTATCAGGAGTCATTGTCCTTAATTACTTAATGGCCAATTACTTTAAACTTAAAACTGTTATTTCATATCTTTTGTCCATTTTTAAGTTTTTTTTCTGGTGGGAGAATAAATTATTCTCTATTATATCCCTATCATATCGTCTTGGCCAGTAGTGGAAATCTACCTCCTTTTTTTGTTAAATTTTACTTCAAAGTGTGTCAGTCGGGCTTCAAAATAGTAGAACTACCGTGTGTGTGTCTGTATGTGAGCTTGTAGGTATATGCATGTAATTTATAAGGGATTTGCTACAGAGATTTTCCCTTACATAATTGTAGGAATTGGTTAAGGAGTCTCTGTAAAGCTGTTATCTTTACATCTGATGCTGAAACTTGAGGTCTGCAGTGTAGGTAATCAGGACAGCAAGCTGGACATAATGTAAAGCAGCAGAGAACAAACCCAAAGTGGAACACACAAGCATGAGCTGGCACCCCCAAGGATAGGCTGAAACCTTTGTCAGTTCCTATTTCCTCTGACCTTGACGGAATGGGTATTCTGTAGAAGCCAAGACACTTCATCACAGAACTAAAAATTCACACAACCTGGCCCAGGAGTCAGAGGAGCCAAAGGAGGACACAGCAAAAAGTGGAACAGTTCCAAACCCAGCTCCCACTTTGTGTTAATAAGGTGAATCCACAAAAAAAAGCCACCATGCGTTTAAGCTATAAAGTGGCAACTGCTTCATTTTGTCCTCCAAATCTCCCAAAATAAACTCGCTTGTGTCCCACCCTAACCGGAAACATAAAGGAATGTGAGTTCTCCCAATGTTTATAGCAGCAACGTCCACAACAGTCAAAATATGGAAAGAGTCTAGATGTCCATTGACAGACGAATGGATAAAGAAGAAGTAGTGTATATCTACAATGGAGTATTACTCAGCCATCAAAAAGGATGAAATCTTGCCATTTGCAATGATATAGCTGGAACTAGAGGACTATTATGCTAAGCGAAATAAGTCAGTTAGAGAAAGACAAATACATGATTCCACTCATACATGGAATTTAAGAAACAAAACAGAGAATCATAGGGGTAGGGAAGGAAAAATAAAATAAGGCAAAATCAGAGAAGGAGACAAACCAGAAAAGACTCTTAACTGTAGGAAACAAACTGAGGGTTGCTTGAGGGGGGTGGGTAGGGGAAAGAGATAACTGGGTAATGGACATCAAGGAGGGCACTTGAAGTAATGAGCACTGGGCATTATATGCAACTGATGAATCACTAAACTCTACCCCTGAAACTAATAATACACTATATGTTAATTAAATTGAATTTTAAATAGTTGTTAAAAATTTTTATTTTATTCTTTTATCATTATGTTCAATTGGCCAGCATATAGTACATCATCAGTTTTTGATGTAGTGTTCAACAATTCATTAGTTGAATAAAAAAAATTTTTTAAGTAAAAAAAAAAGAGTTCTGGGAAATGTAACTGAAAAGCAAGGAAGGAAATCAGGAAGGAAAGAAGGGAGAGAGGGAAGGAGGAATCAGATACAGGGGAGGAAACAAAACAATGAAACAGAGGTCCACAGTTTGACCCAATTGAAGATTCAAAGTTTACTAAAAGAATTTATAAAACAGAAAGATAAAACTGTACGGATTTGCTTTTGCACCTCTACAACATAGCTTCTGAATTAACTTTAATATCTGCTGAAATGCATCAACTGGCAAACCTTGATGGCCTTAATCAATACTTGGGCTCAAATTATAGTGATAACCTGAGGATCCTTCTAAATTTGAACACAAGCCCTATAACCATAGGAAGTTACTATAACATAAAATAGAGAGCAGTTATGCCTCATCTGGATTATCAGGGCAATAGCTTTGGCTAAATTCCCTGTGATGGTAGCACCCACTGCCCTAAAATATCCCATAATAAGGACACAGACGCTCTAACCCAATGGATACTAAATTAAAATCAAATCTTTGGCACTTAGAAATTGGCTTTAAAAAATGAGACCACATGCAACTTCTCCCCTCCACATACCTGTTAAAAAAAGCTACCAAGGTCCAATGTAAACTTAAATAGGGCCTTCAATGATAGAAACCCATTATATAATACATATTATATAATTACATATTTAGAGAAAGAGTGATTGTTAACCACTCCTCCTCCATTTAACAATTCAGTTTGACCTGTTCTTAAACTTGGAAGGAACAAATGGTAACTCCCAGAAGATTATTGTAGCCTTGGTGCTGTGGCCCCATTCATTAAAGCTCCCATACTCAGAATTATTGAAATTACTATCTGATCAGCAACTGGTAAATATTTTTCCATAATAGATTTGGCTCATATGTTCTGTTTAGTGTCTATTCTACTGGTAGTTTCCTTTACCTGCTAATGGACATGATACACCTTTACCTGGTTATCTATGGAGTACCACAATAGCCTGGCCATCGCACACAATCTTTGCAGACATGATCTTAACAACATCTAGATTTTTCCAGGGGCACATGTATAGCATTACATTCATGACACCCTCCCAGGGGACATTCATTTGGAACACTTGGAATACTCACAAGGGAGCTCAGCAAAGTGGATGGGCCATCGCCTCACACATAGTGCAAGGCCCTGCCATCTCTGTAAATTCCTGAAAATTATTTGGTAAACCAAGGGCCCCTCCATTCCTAACACTGTCCAGAAATACCTACAGACTCTTTCGACGCCCACAGTATTAAAACAAACCTGGGCGCCTGGGTGGCTCAGTTGGTTAAGCATCTGCCTTTGGCTCAGGTCATGATCCCAGTTGGTTAAGCATCTGCCTTTGGCTCAGGTCATGATCCCAGGGTCCTGGGATTGAGTCCCGCAAGGGGAATCCCTGTTAAGCGGGGAGTCTGTGGCTCCCTCTGCCCCTCTCCCCCACTGCATTCAAGTGCATGAGCACACACACTCTCTCCCTCACTCTCTTGCATTGGCCCACATGCAAACATAAAAATTAATAAAATCTTAAAAAAAAAAACAAGCCCAACAGCTTTTAGGCCTTTTTGCATTCCATAGGCAACATATTCCTCATTTACAAATTTTCCTTCAAGTCCATTTCTGCAGTTATTTGTGAATCAGTCCACCTTGAATGGAACCCCTTCCAACAAGAGGCTCTAGATTCTGTCAAAATTGCATTACAACAGCCACTCTCATTAATGCCCCTCCACCAGACTTCCTTCATGGTAGAAGCTTTAGCCACCTTCTCTCATGCCCCCTGGAGTCTCTGGGCCACCCATACTGGCCATAAGTTACTGTCCTCTGCAGCCCTGTGCTGTATACTATAGGAGAGGCAATTGCTGGCCATAGTCTGGGCTTTCCCACAGGCCCTGAGCGCATGTTCCTCCATACCCAGCCGCTCACTATGCACTGGGTCATGGGAGAAGCACCCATGAGTTTGCCGTGACCACAAAGGCCTCCTTTGCTACAGGATAGAACCAAACTTAGGGGGCGCCTGGATGGCTCAGTCGGTTATGCGTCTGCTTTTGGCTCGGGTCATGATCTCAGGATCCTGGGATCAAGCCCCACATTGGACCCTACTCAGTGGGGAGTGTGCTTCTCCTTCTCACTTTCCTTCTGTACTCTCTCTTTCTCTCTCTCTCAAATAATAAATAAAATCTTAAAAAAAAAAACAAAACCTAGGCCCCCTGGCATATCCCATCTGCAGGAGGGGTGGCCTCCCCCGTCCTCAGTTCTTTTTCAGATGGCATGGTACTGGAAGAAACCACCCCTCTACTAGACCCCTTGGCTACTTGGGGAGCCCCTTGGGATCAGCTGAGTGAACAGTGGGAGTTTACATATTTTAAAGATGATAATGTCCATCACATGTGACAGAAGTTCACTGGAGGGCTATTGTTTTCATCCCTTAACCAGGACATTCCTAATAAAGGGTAAGACAAAAAAGTCAACACAGTTGCCCAAATTTCAAGCCTGCATCTCAAAACTATTTTTCCTGGCCAAGAATCAGCCCCATCTGCACCATTTTACGGACTCGTAGACTGTTGCCAGTGGTCTGGCTCTCTGGTCCAGCCAATGACAGGAATAATAATTCTTTACCTGGGGTTCTCCCCCTTGGGGTAAAGAACTTTTGCCTCACAGACACCCCACATAAAATCAGGGTCACACATGCCTGTACGTATACTGAAACCACGATAGAAGGCCTTACCAAGACACTCTTTATCCCCTTTGGAGTTTCAAACATCACTGATAGTGACCAAGGCACTCATTTTGTTTCTCAGAAATAAAATACTGGGCTCTTGAACAAGATATTCTGTGAAACTTTCACTTTCCTTACAGGCTACAAGCTTCAGGCCTCATAGAGTGCCATAATGGCTTATTTAAACAAGTTCCAATTCGATTAAATGAAGCATGGTACATTTTTGTCATCACTCAAATATCCAGGGTGAATTATAAATGAACAGCCTGACTCCATTTTTTGATGTTTTACTGCTGACAGCTTTTAAGCCTCAACCCGCACTCTCTCCCTGAGTTCCACATGTGGGCAAGTTAATAAGAAGGCCTAAGTTTTCCTTTGGTGGCGACAGGGTTTTCAGACCATACCCATGCAGGTTTCAAGCCCCCGCCCCGTGCAGGAACTGTCAGCCCAGCCCTAACTCTAACCACCATTAAAATCCCAAACCAGTCTCCTTTCCTTACTGTCTTAAGCCATTTGTGGAGGCCTAGCTGCTCTCTCCAGAGAGTCCCATTAGGTAAGTAGTAAACACGTTCATACCCTCTTTCTGATTGTCATCAGTCTTGACATCTGAGTCAAATTCTGGGTGGGAATTCACCTTGTTTCTGCATGATGTTCACAACATATGTCTGCCATGTACCTCTTCACGGTCTCAAGGTCTGACAACAACACCTCCTCATACCAGCATCCCAAGGATGAGGGCTTGTAGTAAGGTTTTCATTTTATTGCTCCTTTATCACAAAGGAGCATCTTTCACTGGAACCACCAGGAAATTTTCTGTGTCCCCCTGACCAGCACAGCGGAACATACCCACCCCTAAGCCAATCACTGACAAAGGGAAACAAGATGGCTGAGACCAATTATGAGACACTGCCCATATCTTAACACATCACTGTCTAAGCAACGTAGAGGCTGTGCTGGCAGGTGAGAGAGGATGGTTTGCAGTTTGTTATTAACCAGCAATATCTGCCACCGGAATGCTGATATAGTCCTTTTTCAGATATTTAATGTAGAATTTTTACAGATGGGCCGGTATGTTTTATACTATATTATTTTCTACACTATTTTTTTCTGATTGGCTGTTACATTTCATTGGCTTCACAAAAGGAACTGGGAAGCTATCCATCTTTTTCTATGATGTGGAATATACATCTTTAGCTTATCATAATATACCTTTAAGAGTCATCATACTTCTTCATATATAATGCAAGAATCTCAAAACAGGGAATTGCTTTTGGATATTAACCAAAAGTAGCATAGAAATGTTGGTACAATCTCTTTGCAGCTATACTTATAAATGAAATGGGTCAGTAGCATTCTTTTTGAGGTAATGTATTTTTCTCACTGGATACTATAGTATAATGGCTACACAAAATGATCTAGGGAGCTTTTCATATTTCTCTATGGTTGAAACGCCATATGTCATAATCATCTGATTTTAAAGGCTAAATAAGAATTAGCATGGAGGGGCGCCTGGGTGGCTCAGTGCGTTAAAGCCTCTGCCTTCAACTCAGGTCATGATCCCAGGGTCCTGGGATCCAGCCCCGCATTGGGCTCTCTGCTCAGCAGGGAGCCTGCTTCCTCCTCTCTCTCTGCCTGCCTCTCTGCCTCCTTGTGATCTTTGTCTGTCAAATAAATAAATAAAATCTTTTTTAAAAAAAGAATAGCATGGAATCATGTTTTGTGCTTTTAATAACTGACTATACTCAAACAATGCTTCTATAGGTTGGACTGCTCCAGGACTCGGTCCTCTGTTTTCTACTTATCTCTTTTCCTAGGGGATCTCAATCAAGTCCATTGTTGTTAAATCCCATCAACTCATTGTTTTTTTTCCCCCAAAATTTATATATCAATCCAATTTCTCCCCTCTGCTTCAGACCTGTATATCCCAGAAGGTCTGCTTGAAATCTCTACCCTAGTCACAAAGAGACATCACAAACCACATCTCTGAAAAAGTACTCCTGTTTTTTCCTTTCTTCCCCTGTTCTTCCCCGTCTTAGAAGTGGTACTATCAACCACCCACTTGCTCAAGCCTAAAAACTAGGGGTCATCCTTATCTCCTTTTTTTTTCTCAATCTTTACAACCCTCATACAGTCTAAAAATACTTGTCAATTTTACTTTTTTTAAATAGAGATTTTATTTATTTATTTGACAGAGAGAAAGAGAACCCAAACAGGGGGAGTGGCAGAGGGAGAGAGAGAAGCGGGCTTCCCGCTGAGCAGGGAGCCTGATGCGGGACTCAATCCCAGCACCCTGGGATCAGGACCTAACCTGAAGGCAGACGCCCAACTGACTGAACCACCCAGGCACCCAATTTTACTTTCAAAATATGTTCTCTCTCCCTGTGTCCATATCCACTAACACCACTTTAGACTAAGCCAAATCATGATCATTTCTTGCTTAATCCACTGCAATAACTTCCAAACTGTTGTCTCTGTTTATGTAATTTCATATAATGTCTATTCTATAATATCCAGAGTGAAACTTTTTAAACCTGACAACACTACCACAGGAAATACTACGACATTGCTCCTTCATACTTAGAATAAAATTCAATCTTCTTAATATTGCTTCCAAGGCCATTGCAAGATGGCCCTTTTGTTTATGTTTCTAACATCATCTTACTCCACTCCCTCCCTCACTTAGCAGGCTCTTGCCCACTTGGATCTTTTCTACTCCCTAAAGATTTGAAAATTTTCTCCACCAAGACTTCTGCCACTGGAATTCTGGGTCTCAGTTCAAATGTCCCCTTCTCATAGAGATCCTCCCTAAACTCCTTATTCACAAGGGACAATTTCAAACCCCTGTAGAGTCTCTAGCTCTCACATCAACTTATATATTAACTTGATAGCACATACCACAATTTACAATTATTTTGCTTATTTATTTACTTTTTTCATTTATTATTCCACCAGTGGGATATAAATAACAGGACGGCCGGGAACTTTTCCATATTTTTCACTTTTTGTCCAATGAGCTTACTATGTGTTTAATAACTATCTGTCAAAGGAAGAAAAATATATGGATCCGATGATGAAGAGAAAAGTCTAAATTGGAAATACAGAGCTGTGATTTGAAGTACTGTTTAAAGTTACTGGAGTGGATAAGCGCAACCAAAGAGGAGGGGTCTGAAGACAAAACTGGGAAAACACCAACTCTGGGGCTGTGGGCTTTAGAACAGGCAGTTTGAGGAAAGATAAGCCACAGAGCTGAGAGGAACGTCAGTAGAATTTGGTATCACAGAAACCAAGACAGTATGGCGTCAAGAAGGGAATGGTCAACAGAATTATACACTGCTGAAAAATCATGTGAAAGCTAACTTTTGGGGCGCCTGGGTGGCTCAGTTGGTTAAGCGTCTGCCTTCAGCTCAGGTCATGATCCCAGGGTCCTGGGATGGGACCCCGCCTCCGCTGCCTGCTGAGCAAGGAGTCTGCTTCTCCCACTCCCTCTGCTCCGCCCCACTGCTACGACCGCGCATGCGCAGGTGGTCTCTCTTACAAATAAATAAGAACTTTAAAAAAAAAAACTAACTTTCAAACTATCCACTTGTTTTGTGTTGAGGTAGGGACTGCTGGTGACCTTAACAGAGAATTTTCACTGAGGTTTTGGGAGGTAAGAACCAATATGCAGCAGGCTGAATGGTAAAAGGAGCATGATGAAGCGGACAGCGAGTAGACTATGTCTAATGGGACATAGTCAATTTCTCTAAGAGAGGAAGGGAAGGATATGGGGTAGATGGAGGAAATTATTCTAAGCATAGAGGGAACTTGAACAGGTTGACTTTATAGGAGAAAAAGATTCAGTAGCCCAGGGGATGCTGGGAAATATGGGGGGCGGGGATGAGATGTATTGAAGCGGCTGAGGAAATGGAACAGGAGGGACTAGGGTCTGGGGTAGGAAGATAAGGTTTAGCAAGGCAAGCTGAGGGACTTCACGGCTCAGTCACTTGATTTTCTCAAGGACAGGAACTCCAAGGTCACCTGCTTAGAACCAAGAGGGCAGAGGACGGACAGCTTGGGACTATAGAAAGTTTGAGATGGAACCTGAGAGTTATGGGAGAGGGCGCTAAACCAAAAAGCGCCCCCCCGCACCCCCTGCCCGCACTCACCCGATCCCAGGTCAGAAATTCATTCCGCGCGCCTCTGGGTGCTGTCCAAGCTCTTGGGAACGACAGGCGTCCTCTGGGCTCTCGGCAATTTCCAGCACAGTCGCCCTCCCGAGGCGCCCTGTAGGAGGCGCTTGCCAAGGAAAGGGGGGCAGAGCCCAGTGCCGCAGCCCTCCTGCCAGACAAGCAGGGGGCTCTCTCCCGAGAGGGGCGGTTCCCAACAGGCCTTGCGGTCGTGACTCAGAGCCCAGATCTCTGACGCGCTAGTTCGTCGCCCCGACCGAGGGCGGTGTGGTGAGCCGGCTTCACGCTTCGTCGGGAGGACGAGTGGGTGAGAGAGGAAGCCCACGGAAGGGGAGGCCAGGACCGGGCAAGGACTGAAGGAGGACCGAGGCGGGCGGGGGTGCGGAGTGCGGGGCAGACCCGTAGGCCGCCGTGGTTTCCCAGCGGCGGGAGCGGCCGGGTTCGCCGACTAGGCCGCAGCGGCCATGGCCGTAGATTTCGGGGACCCCCGGAGCGGGTTCCGCCACAACGAGGTGGTGGTGTTCATCAACGAGGAGGTGCTCAGCAACGGCGGCGGTCCCGACTTCTACCTGACCTTCTGCTCGAGGCCCTGGAACGAGGTAGAGGACGAGCTACTGTCCATCGTGGCGGACCCTCAGGTGCCGCGCGCCGTCAAGCGGGCTTACTCGTGGAGCGCGCTGGCCTTGAGCGTGCGCGCGGCCGCGAGGCAGCAGGAGCAGCAGGCGCACCGCGTCCGGCGGCTGCAGGAGCAGCTGGAGGAGCGCGAGACCACCACTTGGGCTCTGGCCAACCAGCTGCAGCGGCTACGCCAGGAGCGCGAGCAGGTGGTGTCGCAGTTGCGCCGCATGCAGCACGACCTGCAGCATGTGCTGAATGAGCGCGAGGCGCTGCGTGGCCAGCTGCTCCAGGCCCAGAGGCAGCCCCAGCAGGTCGGGTCTCGAGTGCAGCGGCTGGCGACGGAGGTGTGGCCCCTGAATGCAGAGGAGCGGAACGAGGTGCTGGCCGCCACCCGTTCGCAGCGTGAGCGGGATGCGGAGACCCAGAGAGAGGAGGCCCACATGACCTTCGCGACAACAGGTGTGCTTTACGCGCCAGGATCGCCGCCGCCACCGCCGAGTCCCTGGGCCCAGGTTGTTCAACCCTCTCTGCCAATGCCGTTCCCCATGCCATTCCAGGTGGCGTTCCCCTACCCACCACCTCCCCAACCCAGAGTAGTCGCAGAAGCAGCAGCAGGAGCAGCGTTCACACCCCAGATGCCTGCTGCAGCCATCTACCCACCTGGCACGTGGCCTCCGTTCAGGCCTCTGGAGGAGATAGCCATGTGGTGGGACCAGAGACGCCAAAGCCAAGAGGAAGGTGCTGCCAGGCTCCACTTTGGCTTAAACCCCGCAGGGCGCAGCTGGAGCCAGGGAGACCTGATGAAGCAACAGCCTCAGGGACAGATGCCCAAGCAACCAAATGGTAAGAAAGGCTTTGAATGCCAGCAAAAGGAGAAACCTGCCTTGGACTTGGGGAGGAGGGATTGGGGCTGCCTGTGGTGTAGAGCATGATTCATTTTTCTGGACACTTGGCTAGTGATAAATGCAAGAAAATCTAGATACTAACTTTGACCCCAAACTAGCTCCTCCCCAAACCTGGGCATGCAGAAAAGAATGGGGACAGACTCCAAAGAGAAACCAATTTTGGCAGGCCCCTTTCTGATGAAAAACTCACTCTTCTATGTACATCTTCTGTTTACATCTCTTCTATTTATATATTTACAGAAAAATTTAAAATGCCCCAAATTTTCAGTATCCTACCATCCAGCAATGACCATTTTTAGCACATTGATATAGCTGTTTCCACAGGTGGCTCTCTTTCCCTAGTTGCGTATTATACGTGTATTTGTGTCTGTGTTTAATGTGTATTGCTTTAAAGAAAGATGAGACTTTAGTGAATAGTTAATGAGTCGTTTAAGGGAAAATTTTTCCGATTGTGTTTGAGTTCACAGGTGGTGGACTCTGGATGGCGGCTACCAATTGGTTGACCCCCTGGCAAGGCTGACATGATGAAACGTTTTTTTCTCGTTTCTGTGTTCTCATTAACTTCCTCTCTCCCACAGTAGCAGGTCTTTGGCTAAGAATAATCATGCTTTTAGAACACACGCCCATTACATTCTAGGAACACCATTTCTCCTGCAGAACGCGATTGCTGGGCTGTAAACTGCAGCAGTGTTCCTATTTGTTTCTTGATTTATTTTTACAAAATTCATAGCCGAGGACCTGTTCTTTGTGTCTCTAAGCTCCAGGAACTTTGTGTGAAGCTGAAGAAACTCCAGCTCCCAGTGTGCGAATGAATCCTCCCAAAATACCCTCTGGCTCTCAGCGGGCTTCACCTCAGTGAGACCTCAACTGGCTGGAGCTAGTAGAAGTGTGAAGAAATCAGGGAAAAGGAGACATTCTGGCACACATCTTGAAACGGGGGAAGCAGACAGATTTTGTTAGAATTTGACCCTTCTCTTATGGAAAAGGGATTGGCAGCAGATTTCAAAAGGTGGATGGGAAGGGAGTATTAAATGTTAGAGGTTATAGCAAGCTTGTTGAATTTTGTTTATTAATTCATTGAACAAATAGTTACGGATTGCCCCATAAGGGTTAGGTACTACAGTGATATTTTATTCTCTGGTGCATACATTATAGCTCAATTGGATGAGTCTGGTTAGATGACAGAAGAGCCTTATTTGGGATACAGTGTACACTGGGGTTGTTTTTTTGTTTGTTTGTTTTGTTTTGTTGCCTAGCATGCAATATGGCTTTTGGGTAGACCCAACTGAAATGACACCAAGATCCATTTCTGTGATTCTGGAGGCAATGTCAAAGGCACTTTCATGGAAGGACTTGAATGACTAAACTGCTTAGCACATCAGTCCCCACAGAGACAAAGAGGCCGTGGCAAAGACTGGCGGAAGCAGCCTCACCAAAGGATAGGCGGGACTTTTCTGAGACTCCTGCTGATTTCCTCCCTTGAAAAGCACTGCTAGTTTTCCGGTTGTCTGAAAGACCACTGGGCTCTCTTGAAGAAGGAGAGTGTTGGCTACACACTGGGTCCCTCAGCTTGGGGCCACCATCTTCCCGAGCTCCTTTCCAGTCAAGATGGATGAAAAACAAAATGGATTCCAAGGGCGGACATCGTGCTGTGAATGGTGCTCCTCTTGGAAGACTGATTGGATTAAAAAAGAACTGGACTGGGGCAAGCACTTTTGGGAATGCCCGGGACCCCTTCTCTTCCATTTGGTGTGTTCCCTGCAGGCTCTCTGCTCCCCCGAGGCGGGTAGAGCCCAGTGGGTGGGAAGTTAGATGGTCTCCTGTCTGACCTGAAGGTGTTCTTGAGATTCCCCCATGAAGTCCCAGCTCACCAAGCTCGGCCTCTGTCAGAGGCTTCCTGGTTGTGATAATAAAGAGTGTGCACTTGCCCTCTGGGTCTTCTGTGTGGTGTGCATCTCGGGGCAGGTTTGCTCCGGGACGGCAGTTTAAACCCACATCTTCCTACCGTCCCACCAAAGCGAAGGAAATTTTGATCTTATTCACTGTTAGAGGACCTCTCCTCTTCCAGTGAGTTACCCAAGGCTGGGAGGGGGGAGCTTCTATGGGACCTTCAATCTATCATGAATGTCCCTGTTCCCCTCACTGTCCGAGTCCACATGGTCCCTTGAAGGTGGGCATCTCCGCTGCTCTTGAGCCCGTGGGGCACTAGAGGTGAAGTGGGGAGGGGGCTTCTGTCTAGGCTGGGAGCCCGAATGCCTGGTGTCCAGCCTCCCTATATGCACTGAGAAGCCATTTACCTGAGGCCCCGTCTCCCAGAGGTCCCAGCAGAAATTTCCGTCCTGCATTTCTGCCCTGCAATGCACAGTCCCCTCCCTCCTATGCATAATCCCATGAAGGGGCTCAGGATTCTGGAAAACATCCAGGTTTAGATAGCCTGTTAATTAGGTAAATGTTCCCTGAGGCAAAGGGGGGGTGTGTGGAACCTGGCTGCTTGCTTGGTTTAGGGACAGGGATGGGGCAGAGAACTGACCCTACCCCACCAGCTTTCTCTCTCTCCTCAGTCCTGGTAACTGAGAGGACTTGCTTACTAGAGGGCAGCACTGGGGAGGGAGAGGACCATCAGGGACATCAACCTAAAGCTAGGTTTTCTGGGCTTTCTAGGTTTTCTAGGGGCTGGTTTTGTGATACTCCTGTGTGTGCTGATAGCTCCCCAGAATTTGGGGAGGATGGGGCACAGATGTGACTTGGGAATGTTATAGGATATTTTTATCTGGTGGTTCTCAGCATGTTTTCTGGATCAGCAGCATCAGGATGACCCGGGAACTTGTTACAAATGCAGAAGTCCAGGGAGTGGAGCCGAAACAGCAGAAACAGGTGTTTCTGATGCCCGCTGAAGTTCAAGGACCTTTGTTTGTAATCCATACTGTAACGTGAACAAATCACCCAAGATTTCATTATGGTTGGTACATTTAGGGCTTCACAACTCACTCTGATGTCCACTGGAATGTCTCTAGGTCTGCCTGAAGGCAGACTCATCCTTGGGCATAGCTTTTCCACAGCCCAGTGTGATTACCCAATATTGCAAGGCTGACTTTTTTCATAAAAACCTTCATAAATCTTTGGCCAGAATTACTGAGGCTGGCTCTCAATGATCCCTTCATTCTGGTCTTGGCACATGCGTGTAAAACCACTAAGTTTGGTTTAAAGAAAGAGCCTGGGCTTTGGGACCAGAGACACCTTGGTTCATGTATACCCGTTCTGCCATTCTCTAGCTGTGTGACCTTGAACAAACTACTGAATTTCTCGGATCCCCCAAAAGTGTTGTCTCCCTTCTCCTACCCTTATCGTTCTGCTCTCTGATGATGGGGTAACGGGTATAACAGATACCCACCAAGTACCTCCTCGTACCACTGAGTGCCTACCATGTGTCACTTCATGGCCATTATCCCACTGTGACTGTCACAGCTCTGTGACATATAATAGATCCCTCTACTAATAGTTCTTCAAGGAGCATATTGTATTCCCATTTTACAGATATGGCAACTCAGTAACTTACCCTAAATCATTCAGCTGGGAGTTGGTGAAGCCTCAGTTCTCACTCCAATCTGCCTGGCACCAAATTCCATGTTCTTTCTACTGTAATAATTCAGTGCCTCAAAATTCTACCCTTTCCAGTCAACAGCAGTTAACAGGGTCTGTCAATGCTTGGACTGACAGAATTAACTACAATGAAAGGACTCGAAGTCACAAAGGTAGTCTGGTGGGGAAGGAAGTGGGCGGAGACGGCAAGAGTCCAGCTTTGGTGGCCAGGAGTGTTGGTGAAAGAAAAGAAGGTACTGGAAGAAAAGGAGTGTGGACATACTTCCTAGAGGCGTCAGCCTGGTGGAACCTGCAGAGACAGAAGTCCGGAAGATGGAGCAGCATGCAGTGGGGACTTGTCCCCAGCGCCACCTGCACAGAGCCCCTGGCCAGCTACACTTCTACACCCATTCACCTCCGCTGCAGAAGGAATGGCTCCAATCCCACCCTTTCTGGTGGGGGCGTCTGCAGGCAGCATGTAGAAAAGTGCAGAGATGGGGAGAAGCAGCTCTCGGATACCACAGGAGGCAACGACAGCCTCGTGAGAAACATGCCTCTGCATTGCCCTGGAGGGTGACAGAGCTGTGCACGGAGCGCAGTTAAAGGCCAGGTGCCCGGACTCAGGAACAGGATAAAATAAATGCATTTTTCTTTGAATTAAATATGCTTTAAGGGGCACCTTGGTGGCTCAGTCGGTGAAGCTTAAGTCCCTAAGCGTCTGCCTTCAGCTCAGCTCACGTCATCCTGAGATCCTGGGATCGAGCCCCACATCGGGCTCCCTGCTTAGTGGGGAGTTGGCTTCTCTCTCTCCATCTCCCTCTCCCCCTGCTTGTGCACTCTCGCTCTCTCAAACAAATAAAATCTTAAAAAAAAAATAATAAACGTGCTACAAATGAGGGGAAAGTCCTGGTAGGAGTGGAGGCTTTGTCCTCTCATCTAACTTTCATCTCTCTCACATGAGCTGGCCCTCGGCTCAGAGCAGAATGCCAGAGAGCACCATGGAGATCCCAGACCCACCACCCTCTCGGGGAATTATCTTCCTGAGGCCCTTTTCTGATTATCAAAGCAAACTCGGCTGACCCAAAAAGAAGCCTGAAAAGCTGTTAAAACTGCCCACAATCCCCAAACCTGGAGGTGACTGCTGGTTATACTTCAATGTCTTTGTTTTATAGCCACACAGGCATATATACGTCTGCACATACAGATCTACTGAACAGGATAGAGTACATGCTTTTTTCTGGAGCCTCCTTAGCTGCAGAAGTAGTGGTTCCAATCCGGACCCCTCTTGTGGGGGACTCTGCACCCAGTGCGGGGGAAGGTGAAAGAAAAGGGAGAAGCACGTCTTGGGGGCTAGGGGGAGTAGTGATAGATACAGATAGATAGAGATTTATTTACCAAATCAGAATCGTGGCACATCTTTCTTTCCAACATTTGTTTTTCACTTAACAGTTAAGACCTGAGCTGTCTCATATTCATGTTGAGAATGTGATTTCAAATGACCGTGTAACATTCTGTCACGTCAACGTTTCAATTGACTTAACTAGTTCTTCTATCTGACTGGGCATTTAGATTATTTTCAAATTTTTATTTTCACATTCAACATCGTATCAGTATGCACAGTCTTCTGAACCACGGCCAAGAGTGAATGTCACCGTTAAAAATATCCTAACTGGGGGACGCCTGGGTGGCTCAGTTGGTTAGGCGGCTGCCTTCGGCTCCCATCATGGTCCCGGCGTCCTGGGATCGAGTCCCGCATCGGGCTCCTTGCTCGGCGGGGAGCCTGCTTCTCCCTCTGCCTCTGCCTGCCTCTCTGTCTGCCTGTGCTCGCTCGCTCTCTCTCCCTCTGTCCCTGACAAATAAATAAATAAAATCTTTATTAAAAAAAATATCCTAACTGGTGTGAAAGATCTCTTGTTTTGATTTCTATTTCTTTACCTACCTGGACAATGGAACCTTTTTTTCAAGTTACTTATTCAGTTTTTGTTTCTTCTATCATGATTTAGCTATTCACATTCTTATTCAAGTTCACTTGTGGAATATTCCTCTTATCTTGTTTTGTGTTTGATAGTAAGGATAGTAACCCAATCCTTTGTCATACTTACGATCGAGAGTATTTTCTCTTGTTTGTAGTTTCTCTTTAAATTTGTGCCAGGTGGTATTTCAATGATCAGAAATATTACGTTTTTATATATTGAGATCTTTTCCATTGGCATGTCTTCTTTTTCCTTTATTCTCAAGAAGGTCTTCTTTATTTTGAGGTAAGATCTACAGCCATCTATATTTGATTCTATATCTTTTATAGTTTTCAAAAAATTAAGTCTTTAATCAACCTTGAATTTATTTTGGTACGTATTGTGAGGTAGGTGTTTAAGTGTAATTAACCTTGTGTCTCAGCTTCAATGTATACTCCTTCCCCACTGATCTGAAAAGAATACCTTTATCAAAAACACACACACAGAGTTTGTATGTTGCCTGTTAAAACTGCTGGTCTTGGGGCACCGGGTGGCTCAGTGGGTTAAAGCCTCTGCCTTCAGCTCAGGCCATGATCTCAGGGTCCTGGGATTGAGCCCCGCATCAGGCTCTCTGCTCGGCAGGGAGCCTGCTTCCTCCTCTCTCTCTGCCTGCCTCTCTGCCTACTTGTGATCTCTGTCCGTCAAATAAATAAATAAAATCTTTTGACAAAATAAAATAAATAAAACTGCTGGTCTATTCTTATTCCCATCTAACATTTGATTCTGGCTTTATAACACATTAATAAATGCAGTGCAAGTTATCACTCATCTTTTTCTAAACTTTCCAGGGAGTCATCACCTGTGTATTTTCTCAGTTGAAACGTCGTAATTTAACTCTCTGCTCCTTTGAGTCCCGGATGTACTCCCCTCATTTGGATTCTGAGAGACTTACCCTGTAACTTCGTAATTCACTCCTCTTTTTAAAAACCTAGTTTGAATGAATTTCCATTCCAAAGGTTTTCTCTCAGCCCTAATCTTTACTTCCTGTGTCTGTGATCTTGTCTAAACCTTCAACATCTATCATCTTTAGAAAGACCTTGCTCTGCATCATTAAAAAAAGCCCATGTTTATTGCCTTACTATGTATTTGGGGGCACTGTGCTATTTAGCTCTCTTTAAAGCCCGACAAGATTGGGGCACCTGGGTGGCTCAGTCAGTTAAGTGACCTGCGGTCCTGGGATGGAGGGGATGGAGCCCCATGGCGAGCTCTCTCCTCAGCAGGGGGCCTGCTTCTCCCTCTCCCTCTGGCTGTTGCTCTACCTGCTTGTGCTCTCTCTGTCAATTCAATAACTAAAATCTTAAAAAAAAAACCCTAAAAGATGGGTAACAATATCATCTCTATTTTACAGATGGAAAAACCTTGGCATAGAGGTTAAGTCCAAGGTCATACCGCCACTCTGTGTTAAGAGCCAGGATTCAAATTCTGTTCTCGCACACCTACAATGCTCTACCATATAGCATTTAAAAGAAAGTGAAGGCTAAATATTGTTTCCTTTAAAAGTGAAAATTATAGGGGCGCCTAGGTGACTCAGTCATTGGGCGTCTGCCTTCGGCTCAGGTCATGATCCCGGGATTGTGGGATCGAGTCCCCCATCAGGCTCCCTGGCTCAGCATGGAGCCTGCTTCTGCTTCTTCCTCTCCCATTCCCCCTGCTTGTGTTCCCTCTCTTGCTTGCTCTCTCTCTCTCCCCCTGTCAAGTAAATAAATAAAATCTTAAAAAAAGAAAGTGAAAATTATAGCAACCGGAGACGGACTTCTGGTTTTGGAACTGAAAATGATACAAGAACCAGCAGGTCATGCCAAAGGGAGGCTGCTATGGCAGAGGACTGATGGGCTTCGACTACTTGGGTCTGAATCCCAGATGCGTTCAATGGACGAAAGGTAGAGGGTAGAATCCATGTCCAGCACTCTTTCCCTGACACGTATCAAGTCTCCTCTTCATCTTCATCTGCATCTGTTCATTTTTATACCTTTATACCTTTTATACCTTTGGCACCAATGGGGTCCTCGCAACCAGTTTATTTTTTTATTTTTTTGAGATTTTCATTTATTTATTTGAGAGAGAGAGCATGAAAGAGAGAGAGAGAGAGCACAAACAGGGGGAGGGGCAGAGAGAGAGGGAGCAGCAGACTCCCCGCTGAGCAGGGAGCCCGATGCAGGGCTCCATCCCAGGACTCTGGGATCATGACCTGAGCCAAAGACAGATGCTTAACAGGCTGAGCCACCCAGGTGCCCCTCACAACCAGTTTAATTGTCATATTTATCTTACAACGGATTGCATCTTAGAATTGATGAAATAAAATATTAAGTGCATAATAAATGTGTAGCTAGGACACAAGATGTCCACTCATACACTCAAGCACTATTTATTCCGTGTGAACTATGTGCCAGGCCCCATTCTCGGGACTGGGACAGAGTAGTAAACATGGCAAAAATTCCAGCTCTCGGAAGTTTCCCTTGTAGGGGTAGCAGCCATCCATGAAACATAGATTCACAAGCAAAATGTGTGGTTTGCAGATGGTGATAGGAGATGAGCGGTAAATGAAGCAGAGGAAGGGGAGCGAAAAGCGGAGGCGGGAGGGGGGTGCTATTTTTACGGTGGTCAGGGAATGCTGCACTGACTGGGGGACATTTGAAAAGAGAACTGAGTGGGATGGCAGGGTGAGCCTTGAGGGGAGCTAGGAGAAGATCTTTCCAGGTTAAGGCAGAGCAGGTGTGGGGGGCCTTGAGCACCCTTAGGGACTTTGAGGAAAAGCCCGAGGGCCGGTCTGGCTGGAGCTGCGTGAGTACAGAAGAGCAGTGGATGAGCTGAGAAAGGGGGGCACTGCAGAGGGGGCTGGAAACTTGAAGTATGTGGGTACAGATTTCCTGAAATCCTCTCGAAAAGGCTCTACATCTGAGAGCAGGAACCGCATATGGGAGCTCAGAACCACCTAGAAAGGACTGCTGGGTATCATGGCTACAGGGCACTTGAAGCTGGGGGACAGCTTGGGGGAGGGATGGCATTAATTTAGGCAAAGTGAGGAGAGAGACAGTTCCATTTAGTCTCTTAAACACACTAATGCACAGTCAAAATGATTCACAGTGCAGAACAGTTTGAGAGCAGAATGATGATACGTGATCGGAATAAACTAGACGAGGCTCCTCTGGAAGAAAGTGACATTCAGGGCTTCCCATTACTAAGGAGGCATAGCACAAACGGGCCTTGGCTTGATCTTTCAAAAGCCCTGTGGCCACAGCATCCGTCCGCCCCGTGAGTGGGCTGGACAAAACTCGTTATTTTTAAGAATATTGAAGAACATTTCTAGGATGACCACACACAGGATAGAAGAGTACAGGAGCCAGATTTCTCTAACCATTTAATATAAGGCATATGGTTGTCGTGTTGTTGTTTTAAATCTATTGTTCTTTAGAAACCAGAATGCACAGTGGTTAAGAGCATGGTCTTTGAAGGCAGACAGAGCTGAGCTCAAACGTCAGGTTCGTCACTGACTTCCTGTGCGACTTTGGTTAAGTAGCCAAGCTTGTCACCTCATCTGTGAACTGGGAACCACACTGCACCACCTCAGAGAGTGGCTGCGAGAATTAAATGCAATAACGTGTGTCAAGTGCACGGCTCTGTAACGGCTAACAGCCACTACAGCTTTTTCCTACTAAAAATGCATCGTGTTCCAAGAGGCCTCCTGTATCTTAGGCAGATCTCTTGAAACAAAGGGACTCAAGTTTACGCCACCACCAAAATACACACAGAGAGTAAAAGCAAAGAGAAAAGAAAGCATTTCCTCAGAGTCCGAAAGACAGTTCTAGACAGAGGAGACACACTGGGCTTAAAAAGATGAACCCCCCATGTTGACTTTTCTTCCTCCAAGTGGGCTTTGGAGATACACAGCAACCCTCCCCGCCACGTAGAGAGAACCAGTCTTCTGTCAGCCGCATCCAAGTGCTTGTTTTTTTCCGAGGTCCCACGAGGTGCGGAACTGTGAAGCAGTCAGTGAAGACAGCTTCTACCAAGAACACCCTTGCCAGTCCCTCAAATGCAGGTAAGGCCTTTTTCTTTTTTTAACTTAATTAACAGCCATTAGACATCTAACAGAAAGCGAAGCCCTATTACTCGGGAGCTACAGCGAGAACCAGTGTTCAATTCCATCTGCCACCCGCAGCGCGCCCAATGTAAAAAGGAATGTGTTGTCATTTAACCCAATGATAGAACATGTGGGCATCAGACTGGGTCACAAGGAATTTAAAGGAACCTGTGGAAAACGGGTAGCTTCTCCTCTGCTGCCCCTGCCATATCCCCGAGGTACATCTTGCTCCAAATGGAATGAACTTCACAATGAGTGCTGTTCGTTTAAGGAAAAACAGATACATGCTGTAAGTCCATTTATTCGGAAGCTCTTACATTTGTTTGATTTCCACATTTTCTTTTCAGTGTTTTCTTGGAATTTTCATGACCACATAGGCCCCCATATTTGAAGTGTCTATACTAAAGGTCCCTAATGCCTTCTTCCTGGTGGCACTGGGTTAATTTGTAGACCTATGAAATCATAGGATTCTTACTGACAATCCAAGAGACTAGAATTTGAGGAACTTAGATCATGCAAATCAATCCAAGCTCTTAAGGCTGAGCACACGGAGTAAAAATGAAGTTATCCATAGTGATATGGATTGTGTAACCTTTATTATCTCTGAATCCACTGGTCTAAAAATCACACAAATCAGATTAAACAGGAATACCACAGTATGCTTTATTTTGCCAGTATCCATTAGTTCATCAAATTGATATAGCCAAAACTTTAGGTCGCAGCAAACATCAGTTCTTCCAAAGAAACTTAGGTGAAAAACAATCCTTTTGTCCGTGAGTTCCAAGTCCTACTGTGTGATCCACTGTCATACTGACGGAAAAATGAACTCAGTGAGCAAAACTAATTGAATCCTCAAGTTCACAAATCTGGGGCCTTCCCATATTTTATTGTAATTAAAGCAGCTTTTGTTTTAACCCTCCACAAATATTTTGCATTTTAATCTTCATTCTCAAGCAAGAATTAAACACATCTGCTAATTACCTAAGATAATGCCATGATACCTAATGAAAAATTAGTGCTCTTAGCCTCCTACCCAGAAGGTAGGAAACTTTTAAGTGAAGCCTTCATTTTCTATGTATCTGAATTTCCAGTTCCTATACTTAGCAAGGTCACAAGCTGATTTACATAATCTGGCTTCCTAATCATCTCAAAAATATTTACTGAAATTAAGCCACTGTTCTTTACGGTGCCATCATTTTGACCAAATAACAAAGAAGCAACTGTTTTCACAGGAGAACATTTTAAAAGAAAACTTTCTATACCTTGCAAATAGAGGAGAGCTTGAATCTGCAAGTCAGAGCTGGAGAGTTCTAAGGGGATGTAACTGAGCAGTCTAACCCTACGCCATGTTGGAAGAGAAAGATCTTGATGAAATCCCTTCCTTTTTAACCCAATTTTCTAATTCTAGTTATTGGCAAAGAGTTCTGGCATCAGTTAACGGCAACAACACAGTGGCGAGCACTGCACTGGGCTGAGAGGTAGACTGGGACTTAATCCTTGGATTTAATAGCAAACTAACTTTATTTAAGGTTTAGGCTTCATTTTGTAATCCATGGAACACTTCCGAAGCGAAGGCAGATCTTTGGAGACTTCTGTTTTTAGTGAGAGAAAAAACAGCCCAGTAAAATCAGCATCTGCCTTGTACTAATAACAGGTGTGCAAAGTAGCCATTTGGGCCCTAGAGAAATACAGCCCTGCGCTTCCAAATCGAAGGGCAATTCAACAGCCTAGCCAACCAAGTGGCCCTGGGATGAACGGTCTCCAGTACCTTACTCCGGAAGCCAGGCCATGAGAGGTCCCTAACGGGATATAAGTCTCTATCAAGATCAACAAATTTACAGTGTATTCGGAGTCTAGCTTTGGCTAGGCAGCCATCTGACTGATGACACTTCAGGGCCCACTAGCCTCTAGAGTTAGCACTTGCTGCTGCAAGAAAAAAAGAGATCAATACATTAAAAAATGTCAATTAGAACTTATTCATATAGGGAATGGGAGAGTGCAGGAGACCCAGAAAGTATAGAAGTGTTTTGGGGGGGGGGGTTGGTGGAGGATGAATTCACTTTCTGAGTAAGTTAAGGCTCTAAGGGAAAAAAAAAATCTAAATTATAACCCTAAAAAACCATAACCCATCCTATAGCAATACTTTAAAAAAAAAAAAAGCTGAAGATCTTACTTCAGCCTTCAGCATAAATATCAAGTCTGAGATAATCAATATATTCCAAACTCCAGAAGGCAAACAGAAAAAAAAAGACATCCTTATTGAAATAGAGCTGCCGCTAACGGTAATGAAGAAAACAGACGGACTGTTGCTATTAAGCACATACTGTGAAGCCATTTCTTTCTCACTTTTTTTGAACAGAAAAATACTAAGCAGATTTAAATAATCCTGATCAGGAGGTGAGGAAAGGAAGTCTTATTATGAATCAAATTTTATGCTTGCCACCAATGAAAAGGAATTCATGATGTTCTTGAATTTATTTCCCCAAGCAAGTTAAATTCTCTAACAGCTTTGATTTTGTAAACACTGTCAACCAAAGTAGCAAACACAAGTAGCTACAACATATAAAATTATTCTTCAGTAAAAATGCTTTCGTAATTGAATCCAGAGGCTTAAAATCATTATTTACTAAAAAACAAATTCTAAGCTACAATTTTTCTTCTGATAACACTTTAGCAAAGGAAGAAAAAATAGAAAAAAAAAAAGAAGAAATTGGTCCTAATACTTTTTTTTTCTTACGTAAGTGCTACTCATGCCCAGGTTAGCTAGCAATTCACTGAGGTTAGTCAGCAGATCTTAAACAATTGGCTGCACAGAATTTCCTGGCATCTGGCCAATGGAAATGTAACTTCTGAGAGCAAAAAAACAGCACTAGATTTAATTGATTACACAGACTGATAACCAGTACGACTTTTCCTTCTTCCAATCATATAGGAGATAAAGACAACAATTATAAGGAAGCCCAAGGCCACACCCACTGCAACAGGAATAAGAAAGTTGAGGTCAGAGTCAGCAGAACATTCTTCAGCTGTTAGAAAAGAACAGACAGAGAGCAAGGAAATTAGTAAGGCAGGCAATTAAGCAGCAACAAGTAAACAAGCATTTCAAAAGTGAACACAGATAAGTCTTTAACAGCATTACCTCTATGTCCCTATTTTCTCGATATCCACCCAAATATTTCTAAGGAACCAATCCTCCAATATCTCCCATTATTATTACTTCATCTCAGATACCTAATTTCCTCAGTACAAAAAGCAGAAGGGACGAACAAGATCTGTGCTCGCCTAACATGGAAGATTTTATGTTTTGTTGTCTAATGACACTGTGGAAAAGAACCATCATCTACACTTAGCACCCCGCCTGCGCGTTTTCCCACTCCCGTTCTCCCCTGCCACAATTATCATCAACATAGAAATAAGAATTCTGCAGGAGTAATAAAATTTAAGTTAAAATGGACTTAGGATCAAGAAAATGCAGTATAGTTTTTTCCCCCACATGGGCATTAGGTTGCCAGCTTATATGTGATTATTTGTAGCTGAGCAGGGACCTAGAAGAGTAATAGAATCCAACACATCGTAGTCCATTCCAGGACTGCCAGGAAGGCAGTGTGTATGTAGATTTTGAGCTCTGGACTCAGACAGAACCGACTTTGCATCTCGACTACTTCCATAACTAGCTAAAGGACTTTGGTCAAGTTACTGAAACCGGGCTCGTGTTCCTCATCTGTAAAAGGGGGATAATCATGCCTGTACTTAAGGTATTTGAGGACTAAAGACAATTCTATTTCTAAAGCATCTATCACACATCAGGTGGTCAACAGGTGATCTTTCCCTTTTCCTTTCCTGCCATGTCTGTGATGCCATCCAAGGGTTAGGTTTTGAAGTAGCAAACAGAGATCAAAAGCCAATATTCAGTACTTTCAAAAATTACGTAATTGACATCGTGTTAGTTACTGAAAGTAGTTAGTACAGAAGCTCAAAGCCCTCTTCTGATCTCCTAATTTCACGTTTTTTTTTTGTTTTTTGTTTTTTTTTAAAGATTTTGTTTATTTATTTGACAGAGAGATCACAAGCAGGCAGAGCTAATTTCACGTTTAAACTGGTTTTACTAGTGAGTGACTAGATTTCCTTGGGATAATTGCTATCAAAATGCTAATATGGTGTTGCTGCCCACCAGATATGTAACCTCCATGAAGTCACTCCCTTTCCTGTGAAATTACAGGGTCAGAGTCAATCATCTTTAACGCCCTTTCCAGTATAAGCCTAATGCGATGCACAAGATGTGGTATTTGGTGTGATTTATGACTGAGTGATAACTTGTGCTTTTTCCTCTAATTTTATCTTTTGTTCCTCTTGCACGTTTGTCATTAATTAAAAACACAACACAAAACAAAAAAGAGTTGCTAAGGTTCCAAGTACATGAATTTCAGGAAAAACCATAGCCCTTATGGGAAGGATTCACCGTATTTCACGGAAAGCCTTCAGAGAAAGACAGCTAGCTGGGTACCGAGATACTGTAATCAGTGGGTTACAGAAATTCTGAACAAGCCAATATATACACAGAAGGAATTAATAAAATAATCACTTCAATGTGAATGTCTGCTCCAATCCATTGATTAAGCTTCCTTCTTATTTGTCTATACATTCAGTATCTGAGCAGCCCTCATGGCAAGGAGGGCGCTTCCATAGAGGCTGATTATCTAGCTCATTTTCATGCCAACAGCTTTCCTCCACCCCCCATCTATGCTCTGCCCCACGGGGGCCTTCATGAAGAAGCAAGAGCCTAGTTGCTATGCTTCACTGCCTCCCTTCTGAGATTGCTGTTAGCTTACATTTCATAAGTAGCAGTCTGATGGCAACACTAAATAGATTTTAATGCTCTAGAGATCAACAAGATGAGGTAGAGAAACACAACACAATCTGTCCTAATTAGTTCATAGAATATTTCTATCTTTCAATGCTAATCAGGCATCCAAAGAAGAGAAAAACACAAGGGGGAAAAAAGGCCAGTGGTTACATGTGCTTGCATCTTCTCAGTCTCTACTGCTGAAAAAGAAACAATTTTTCTAAAACTCTAGTTCTGAAGCCAGCTCAAGTTCTGCTGTGGCCCCTTGGGGCTGTTTTTTACCTAGGGAAAAAAAAATCACAAGCCTGAGATAGGGACTCCATCCTTAAATTGAACTCAAAGAAAACAGAAGTCATATAACCTAAAAAATGTTGATGGTCCTGAGGACGTTCAACTGAAAACCAAGTTTGAGCATATCTGATGGGCACTTATGTCACATCGACATTTATTTAATGGACTATACACAAAAGTACTGTGGTGAGCTTAAATCAGGATAGTTCTCATACATTAAAACAGAACACCGGTGGTGAAACAGTATTTATTAATTCCATTGAGAGACAACTGCATATTTTATTCTTATAATGGCCATGTTTATAAATTTAAGGCATCTTAGGATCAAAATCTGGCTGAGGCCTCTTAGGATAGACCTTAACACATTGCACACCGATGTGTTTTTAACCAGTTCGTCTTCAGGACCAGTAAATATAGTATTTAATTTTCAGCTGAGAAAAGAGAACAGTCTATTCATAGAGACGTCTCTCAAAATGCTGGGACTGATTTCAGAATTACAATTTCAACATTATCAATCTTAAAGAGCAACGTGTTTCAAGATGGAGAGGCAAGAAAATCTCATGCGCGTGTATTTTTATGTCATCGATCAGACTGCAGGTTCTAAAATTGCTCATATCCAGCGTGATGGCGCTTCAGACCAATAAAGTAAGCCAGCAACACTAGAATAAGTACTCCTGCCAACGCTGCTCCCACCGCAATGGGCACAAGGAAGCTGTCGTCATCTGCACTGCAGTCTTGAGCTAGACGTGGAGAAAGGACAATTGAGAACAGGAACAATGGCACAATTTCAAAGCCACAAATGTTACGTTAACACACAGCCTTGCCTTTGACATCACGGTCATCAGGCTTTGGCCTTCCTTACCAGCGAATGAAAGGTTCCACGAAAGTGATCCTCCAAGGAACCAAATTATACATTTTTAGGTACCCCGCTCCCCACCCCCCGCAAAACACAATCATTTGGGATGAAAGACAGATTTTCAATTGATCACCGACTTCCCAGATTCCTAAAACAAAAGATAATGGGTAAATATAATGAATCTTCCCTTGATGATCGCCTGTAGGCTCTCAGGGGGCAAACTGCTGATCACGTAGCAGCAGCACAGCGCCCAGAACACCGCTGATTGTGAGGTATTCATGAAATGAACCGAAGGAAACGGAACAACACCAAGCGGACATGCGAACTCCACGCCCCGCACTCGAGGGTGCTTCAGTGGAGAAAGGGCTAAGCCGGCGTGGCTGGCATGACCGCTTGCGTCCAGCATGAGTCAGACAAGAGAAGCAGTGGTTATAGTCTTGGAAAGGTGCTGTCACAGGGTCAGGCAAGGCGCAAAGTGTCACGGAAGCATTTCGGAGAGACACTCGACTCAGCCTTGTTACACAAGACATACTTTGAGAGGGGACACTGGAGCTGAGCTGTTGAGGATGAGTAGGAATTCACCACCCAGGTAATGGGGGAAGCGTGTTCCAGGGACAGGAAACAGCACAGACAAAACGAGCTGGAGGGGAAATGCAGGCAGAGCTGGCAGAGCTGGCAGAGCTGGGACGGACCAAGGGGTACTCGTGGCTGGAAGAGCCAGGAAGAGGGTACTAGGACCAGCTCACAAAGGCACTGTAGGCTCTACGTATGTCCGCCTTATGCTGATGGGAGGAGTAAAGAGTACAGTGGGATTTCAGGCAGGGCGGAAGTCATTCCAACAGGAGACTGGAAAGGAGGCGGCGCCTCTACTGCTAGAGGCCAGAAGACCAAGAATTCTGTCCTGACCTGAGTGACCTGGGTGAACCAAGCGCAGATGCAGAAAGGGACAGCCTAGATGCAATAAGAAGGCAGAACGGACCAGGTGGGTGTTGGAGGAGTGGTGCGAGGGGATACGATGGCTTCCAATTCCCCACTTGGGTGACTGCGTAGATACCGGTGCCGTTCATCCCAATAGGGAGTACGGGAGGGAGAATGTATGTGTTCAGTTTTGTCGGTAGTTATTTGTGTGAGGGAAGGGTCAGGAGGGATAAGTGCAAGAGGGAGATGTTCAGTTTTGGACCTTCTGGGCCTCAGATGCCTGTGTCCCGACCGGGTGGCAGTGAAAAAATGATGAACCTGAGTGGTCATAAAAACCAGGGACACGTGTGTTTCTCAGCAAGGGCAAACAGAATCTAAAAAGGCTCAGAGACACAAGCCTCGGGGACACTCCTACTTGAGGAATAAAGGAGCAAGAAAAAGAAAAAGGCAAGTAGACAATGGTGCCACAGAAGCCAAGGAAGGGAGTTTCGATTAGTACGGGGGAAGAGCGAAAGCTATTAGAGAGGCCACGGGGTCTGGCGAAATGGAGGGTACTGGCTGTGAGGCAGATCGCTGCTGGTTTAGGAGCAAATGGGAAGCGATCGTTTAGGAGACCAAGAACTTGGGTTGGGGAACATCCAGTGGTCATCCCGAGAAGTTTAGAAGAGAGGGCACGAGGGAGTCAGAAGGTGAACCACAGGGTCTAGAAAGTGTATCTTCAGGGTGGAAGACTCAGATGCGCTTGTAGAATGAGGGCAAGAGCCACAAACAACTGACCGAAGCCAACAGTAAGAGGTCTCCCGGGAGGTAGGTGAAATGGGATCCCAGAAGCAAAGGCAGGGAGAGTGGAGAGGAGGAAGGGGTGGCGCCTGTAGACGGGAGGCAGCTGGGATGTTGAACCCCCACTTCTGATTCCCACGTCCTTGCCTCTTATTGCCCTAGTTCTCCTCCGAGCTCACAATCTACCAGGGGTGGATAAATCAGATAATCATGCTTATTAGAACTGTGTCAAAGAAAGAATGAATAGGCTGCCAGGCAATTCTGATTGTGCCCGCATTTAAGAAATGTGCCAGGCTTTTGCTAGCCTCTGCGTAATAACTGGGAACAAGATGCAATCCTGGAGTTTATGGACTTTATGATATCAGCTTTGGCTGCCAGCTCAGTGAGCTTTTTTACTTGCTTCTTGTTCTGTTAGAAATCCAGATAGCGGAGACTGCTAGATGTGACTTGGTATTAAGAGCACCCAGTTAGCGGACTCCTCCCCTTCAATTTCCCAAATTACCACCCACCACATAAACCGTTAGGTGACATGAACCATAAAGTATTATGCCTTGGATTTAATGTAACTTGGTTTTTAAAAAATTCATTAGTAGATTAATTTCTTATTCTGGCAACAGATTCACAGTCCTCCTTTTCCCAAATTGGGTTTTTGACCTAGTACTGAAACAACTTTCATAAATACTGCCAATAAGGCTTTCATGTAAGACAAATATTCCCAGAGTAGATCAAAAAGGCAATTCCACTAATACAAAGATCTTTCTAGATGCTGTCACTTACTTAAAATGCTCTCAATTAGTATGTGAAGTATTAATTTATAATAACTATTGATTTTATGAATTCAACCTTTAAAAATTCTTTAGGTAATGGAAAGACACTTTGGAAAACAGTAATTTTAATAGGATCACATCCTGAGGAAAAGAAAATCTCATTCTTTAAGTCATTTCCACCTGATTTGCATAATGTACACTGGAAACCAAACTGAAAGTATTGGGGGGGGGGGAAACAGTGTATTTGTGGAAGAACTTAATGATTAATTGCAGAAGCAGTGAAGATTTTTAAAGATAAAAGTTTTGTGGCCATTGAAATGTCAATGTAAAGTTTCATGAAGATTAAAAATACTGTTAATCCTCATTTTTCTGTTAGCTCAGAAATTTTTCAGATACAATTTTCAGTGTGAGTTGGAAAGCTGAGATACACATTTGTAATAAAATATAAAACAAATTCATCTTTTTGCCAACTGTATCAAAATTTCTATTTGGAAGAATCAGCATTAAGAATCATATTCTTGGGGTGCTTGGGTGGCTCAGTGGGTTAAGCCTCTGCCTTCAGCTCTATCAAATAAATAAATAAAATCTTAAAAAAAATGAGTCATATTCTTATGTGACATCTTATTATATACCTTTTAGATCTACAGTCAAACTGAAGTATAGGACATGAATCTGAAGATACTTGAAGCTACTCAGTATGACCCAAACATGTCTTTTACTAGTTTTAAAAACAAAATATGGTAATTATTGATGCAGAAAGTTAATTACCAGAGTAAAGGAGATGGGTGGGAGAGAGATGAGCCCAAGACAGTGTAACCTTATCTACTTAAAGAAATGGGGATGAAATGCTATCATCTTAAAAATATTTTGAGTCTTACAAGAATTCTTCCTGAAACATGCAAGAAACTTCAGATGGCACATGTACACTGTACATAAAGTATGTTCTTGATTTTAACTAGTAGCTTATCAGATTCCTTCTGAAAATCCTCAAATCTTCATTGTAATGGAAACTATCACTCACAGAAATTAAGAGGAACAGGATTATAAAGACCTCAGTGGGCCCCCAGATGAAGAAACTGAGACCCCAGAAGTTAAGCTGCTTGGCCAAAGTCACGTGGCGGCCAGTTGTAGAGCTGGGAGGATTAACTGGCAGTCAGGGAGCTTAAGTGGGGAGGCCAAAGGAAAGTTACTAGCCAGGCTGCCAAGTTTTTGTGTGTGGGAAGCTATGGGAAACTTGGAAGGTTCAAGTTGTTTTAGGGTGATCTGACAGTGACTGCACACAATCCTATTTTGGTTTAGATCAACAGCCGAGTCGGTATGGCAGCAATGCGCACCTACTGGGGATCAGCCTCAACTGAGAGGGGCTGAGGAAAAGTGAACGAAGAGATACTCTCAAGCTTTTCCTATGAAATACATATTCTAGATCACTGGTTTTCTGATCTACATACCAGATCCCACCAGGGAGCTTACGCAACCCCCCCCCAAACACGTGCACATCCGTGCTCACACACGCAGGTACATGCTTGTACACACACACATGCCCAGACCTGCTAAGTGAAATTCTCTAGGAATGGAGCCCGGCATGTGCCTTTTTCTAGCAAGCTTCCCAGGTGATTCTTATTCTAGCCAGCCCAGCATCAGTATAGACCTATCTATGCATAGGACCATTTTTCTAGATGGTAACACACAAAATATTCTGGAAATAATTTAGTTCCACTTCTAAGCTTTTCTAAAATTCTCCCTTTTGGAAGAAATTGTCATTATGTAGCATACAAAATTTTTACTTTAACCAACAGGAAAAAATGTGAGCAAATATCCTTAAGAAATAAAAGAATCTTTATTGTTTGTTTTAGAAGCAATATGTTAAGCAAATGGACAGGCAAATATCTAAAAAGAAACACTATACATCGACTAGTGGTTTAAACATTTGAAGAAAAAAAAAACCATGGAAAGTATTTACATGGACCAGTTTCTTTATACAAATGCTAAAACATGAAAAACACCCAGAACCAGATAGCAATGTTAGACCATCAAGGTATAAACCCAGTAAAATGAATAAAACTACAAAAGGTACAAAGAACATGTGGCTACAGGAAATAATAGTGTGAATAAGAGTATATAAACTGGCCCATGTAAAATATAAAAATACTCAATGAAGTCAGAGTTTCTATAAACAGTGCTAATTAGAGGTATTTTAATATGAATTAAGTATATAATCTAAATGTAAAACCTTTAAGAAACATGAACAGCATTAAGCTAGTCCCACCTGCTTGTGCTTCCAATTTTTATTTTCCAAAAAAAAAAAAAAAAAAAAGGCTGCTCTGTTTCGACTCATGAGAAGTATCTAACGTTTATATTCTTCTAAGCATTACCCATTCATATAAGGTTAACAATCCTACACTAGAGCATTATTTAAGTAAAAAATAAGTTTTAAAAATCAGATTTATATTTAGTCCTCAAAAGGTGCCTTAAGCTGGCAATGCAGCTCAATGTAGCTGTAGGGGAGGGGCTGGTCAGGAATCAGATTCCGAGCCAGTAAGAGTTTCAGGCTACTCTAAGCAGAGAGCAAATTTAAGTGGAAGAAAATTTTTACCGCTCCAATATAACTTGAAAGATACTTACGGACATACACATGCTAGCATGCAATTGTGGTGTGTAGAGCTAAACTACCAAATTAATTCAGCATCAGTAATTGTTTGAAACCCAAATGTCCCATTTTCTAGTGAATATGGGGGCACATCATCTCCCCCCTAAAACACAAGCACCTTCCACATAGGGGTGCATATTAACAACTCTTTAATATTTACTTAGCCATTCCAACACCAAAAAAAAAAAAAAAAAAGATCTCCTGGAAGCAGCGTGAAATCCTTTATGTGTTAACTATCAAGCTGAAATGTTTTGCTTTCTCATATAAACATTAGGTAGTGCACAGTAAATGGACAACTGGTGCATCTCCCAGGGCACAAAACCGATCACAAAGTACATGAATGAATAATGATTCTACCATAATGAACAATAATAATGCTAAGTTTTGATTAGCACAGAACCATTTAACGGTGAAAGCCAATTTAGTAAATGCTGTGAGTGTCCATGCAAGCTGGAAACAAGGAACAACTTTTTAATGGGGTAAGAGAAGACCAAGACTTTTGGGTTAGGTGCAAGTTACTTGCTAAGTAGAAGTGCGCTTCTTTAGCAGAGTTCTAGGACATCCTGGCATTTCTTCTTTAAGAAAGAGAAAAGGAAAAGAAAGGAAAGGAAAGAAAAAGAAAAAAAGAATACAACATCCTACCACTAGCAAAGATACTGCAAAGCTGAAGAGAAACTACATTCATTTTAGCAGGGTACCTTAAGGCCAATTTACAGGTACGAAGGACTAATGCCCCAAATTGGCACGGCCTAGCAATTATCTCTAAAGCACCTAGAAAACAGACTGAAATGCCCAGTTCAAGTCTTGTGTCTTGCCATTTAAAAGACGGAAAATTCCAGGTTTTTTTTAAAGGATTAAACAAGATTAACACCTATTCCAAAATGTATACAGCTTTTGTACCTTTTGTCATTACAGCCACATTAAATACAAGTATATTCCAAAGGCATTAGAAAAGCATTCGTTGCTGAGAACATAATACCAGACTCTATGCAAATCTACTGCCGTAACTCTCATAGGTCAATTATGCAGCAATGCCAAAGTCGCTAAGTTCACCTGCAAACAGAATCACAAAAAAATACAAAAGGAGCAAGTACAAATCCACTGTAGGGTGCACAGTCTCAATTTGGACTACATGCAGGGGGAAAAAGAATCGCTTTTTGAAAACTGTTTTTCCTCAACTGTTTGCTTCTAGTCAGAATACATAAAGTGAAAACACTGAAATCCTAACTCAAGACAACAGAATGGAGTCAATCATCCAGGTGACTTTACACATGCGTTTTCCCATAGAAATTAACGTTTTTAAACTCCGTGGTTGAGGAAACCAAAATCAGGGGACTAATTTGTAGTTGATATTTTCATGGTGTTTTTATTTATTAAAAGTCTGAAATCCCCCACACCACCCATTCTAAAATGAGAACTGCAGCTAAATATACCTGAAATTGAACAGTACTGCACGTTGGAACTTGTACTTGCTTTATTATTTTATAACAGAGATCACATGGATTAGTATTACAGAGTCTGATATCCGGCATAGCTTTTTCTTCTGCCAATTAGGTAAGCAATCACTATAACGATAATCAAGCCTGAAAGACCAGCACCAACTATAATTGGTATTAGAATGGTGTCATCGTCCAGCGAACACTCCTGGGCTGTAGGTGAGAAAAAGTGTGTAACAAATAATGAGTATAATAAAAAAATGAATGTCCAAAAGTAAAAGATGTTGATTCAAAAGTCAGAAATGCTCTTACAAAATCAACTTTAAGGAACTAAGACCAGTATATTTCAATGATAAAGCTACAAGAAAGTATGGATTGCTCTAGAATTAAAATCCTAAACTTATTTGTCTTTTCTTTTGTGTATGTATATTCATATATATGAATACACACATACTCATTTATATCCAGGAGTAAATACATATGTATGTGTATGTATTTCATATTCTAAGTCCCTTCCAGAATAAAGGAGTGAAGAGGGGCATCAGGGTGGCTTAGTCCATTAAAGCATCTGACTCTTGGTTTTGGCTCAGGTCATGATCTCAGGGTCCTGAGATCCAGCCCTGCATCAGGCTTCGAGCTCAGCAGAGTCTGCTTGAGATTCTCTCCCTCTCCCTCCACCCCTCGCCCAGCTTACGTGCACGCTCTCTCTCTCAAATAGATAAATACATATAATTTTTTTAATCTTTTTTAAAGAAAAGATTGTATTTTTTTTATTTAAGAGAGACCAAGATAGCAACAGAGAGGACAAGTTGCAGATGAGAGGGAGAAGCAGGCTCCCAGCTGCACAGGGAACCCAGTCTGGGGCTCTATCCCGAGATCATGACCTGAGCTCAAAGCAGACATTTAACCGACTGAGCCATCCAGCCACCCCAATAAATAAATAAAAACTTTTTTTAAAAAAAGAAAAGAAATGAGGATAGCTAATTCTAACCCATCTCTATATAGTCAGATTAGCCTCTTAGTGCTAGAGTGAACGTCTTTTGGGAAACTGAGAACAGATCAGAAAGGTTTCATCAGGGGATTAGAACCACGCTGACTCTGGAATCTTTCAGAGCAGAGAGCAAACTATAGACTGGAGGCCCTATCTGGCCCAAGAGCTAAAAATGGCTTTTCTCCATTTTTATTTAAATGGCCAAAAAAACCCCAAAAAAACAAAAGAAGAAATTCTGTGATACATGAGTATTATATGAAATTCAAATCTCAGCAGCCATAAATAAAGTTCTATTGGAACCCAGCCACACTCATTTATTTATTGCCTGTTTATGGCTGTTTTCGTGCTACAACAGGAGAGCTGAATGAATAGTGGTGACAGAGCTCTTATGGTCTGCAAACCTGAAACGCTTCCTGTCCATGACTTACAAATGAACTCTGTGCACCCCCGACCTAGAGTGTATGATCTTAGTGGCTACAGAAGTCAAGAAACGGGGACCTCTTACTGATCTGCGTTGTGTTTACTACATTTATTAACCTGGCCAGAGCTGGCAACCCATGGGGGCTAGCTTTTCTATTTCCAGAGAGTCGTCTGATCCAGTAAAATCCATTCAACGCTCTTTGACCTGATTACAAGTCTACTTCCTCCTTCTGCACAGGCAAGTGTCAGCAGTGTGTCTTATCTACAGGTACCCAGGGTCGGGAACCTAGCTCTGCGAACACATTACACGTTCATTACCGCTATCGAATGCTGCGTATTCCTTTGGGTACCATTTTTAATTTGACATACATAAAAACCAAGGTTTCAAATTCGAGAAAAGAACACAGCTCATCGCTATTACGGCTGACTAGATAAACAGACTCGAGCTGGTATCACGCTGCAAATGATTTTCAATTCTAAACACTAATCTGGACCTAAAATTAGGGTAATAACGGAGGGGAGCTAGATAAAGACTCAAAAATAAAACTATGAAAAGGATTAAAATAATTGTAGTACATAAGCAAAACCGACACGAGGGAAAATGAATTCTTGAGAAAAATTTCTAAGTGTGATTAACCTCTCTCGTCACGAGAATGGTAGGATGAAGATCCCAACTTACCCGGGCCTAACCAGGTCAGGCTGGGGACCCAGAGCCACTGCAAAGGTGGCCACGTGGCTCACGGCAGCACACAACTGCCACACTGCCTTCTAAACCATAGAATTAATTATTAAAAAGGAGGTGGATGGTTTGAAAAGCTCTGCTCAGCAGAGCTGTGATCCACAAAGCCCCAATTTTAAGTAAGCAGTTTAAAAGGACAAGTCAATTAAGGAATTTTACGGACTTTTTTTTTTTTGCCTACGTGCAAATTTTAATCTGGTAACGGCAAATGCATCTTTCATATTCATATAAACACACTACCATGAGCCCTCCACAGAAGGTTTCATTAAAAATCTAATAGATACCACCATGAGCCCTGAGCAGATCTTCCAAAACGCCTCATGCACACTGGTGTTATGCTTTTAAAATGCTCCAAGTCACGTGGGATGGCCAAAACACTGTCCATGATATTTGAGGCTTTGCCTAACCGTCACCTTCTGTCTTAACAAAGTAAGACCAGACTGCTTTTATTTGTGTATGAGAATATTTCCAATGAGAAGAGGGCCCCCAGAAAACAGATCCCGGATGCTCAAAGTTGCCATCCTTCCTACAAACTAAAACCCAGAAGGGAGTGTCTATGAAGTGACGCTCACTGAAAGCTTCCATTGGTTTTAAGAACTTGGTTGCAAATGGGTTTCCAATTCCCACACACAAAAAATCCACTTTGAGCAAAATGATGGGCCATATACGGAGTTCACAGAACTCGCTCAGAGCCACGTGAATGCTCCAACAGAGTCACAAGAGATGAATTCGTATTTCTCTATTTCAGTGCTTAAATTTCCATAAGTCAAAGGAAAAGCCACCTATTAGTCAACATAAGAACATAAATTATTGATAAAACTTGCCAGCTCTTACCTGTAGAGTATTTTCCTTCCATCACATTGAAAGGCTGAACCCTTAGATCAAAGGTATTTATCTGAAATGCTCCAGACACTGAAACGGTCTGCTCTTTGTTGCACATATAAGAACTTCCCAGGGGGGCATCCCAGTAGCTCAGATTGTTATTTGCGATGCTGAAAACTTGAAAGAAAACAAACATGTTAGGAGCTTTTTTTTTTTTAAAGTAGGTTCTACACCTAACATGGGGCTTGAACTCTCGTCCAAGATCAAGAGTCGCACATTCTACCCACTGAGCCAGCCAGGCGCCCGTTTGTAACTTCTTATTCTACCAACAGAAGAAATGGGACAGTCCTCAGAATTTTTCAGTGAATATGGGAATTTTTCAGTGAAGTGACCCTGGGGTACAGGGTCTACCAAAAAAAAAAAAAAAAAGGCGATTCTTAGGATCACTAGGTTTCCTATCTTTCTATAGCTGTTCCTGTGGTCTAAAAATCAGTCATCCTTAACTATTATCCACCCTATTTGAAAACAAGGGGTACTGAAAAGATAAAACACTGTAGTTCTCAGTTACTGATTTTCAGTTGTGGTCAAGGGACCATTTTCACACAAATTCTTCTGTTCCATGAAATAAAAGGCACTATTTGGTAACAAAATAACTACGGTTTCTATGTCTTCAGTGTAATTCACTCTTCCCCAAGGCCAATGCTTTGCTTACCAGAGCCATTAAGCAAGTACACACTGACATTCACTTCCTTCAGATAGAATCGGTTTTCATTTTTCTGTTAGAAAAAGAGCGTCCAGTTAATCAACACATCCCAACCGTCTACAGGTACAGTTAATATCTACAGATGAAAAGCAACCTAATACTATTACCCAGAAGATAAAACCAAGGATTAGACCCCGGACCAAAAGAACGAACTGCAGCTAAGCAAAATTAACAGAATCCCTTTCTCCTCCGTGTTCTGTCTCCAATTTTCGGACCAAGGATGTAGTCATGTGGTTCTTCGATACTCAAAAATTCGTTCCCTCATTTTATTCCTCCTGTCACTTGCTAAGCCCCCACCCCCTCTAGCCTGGATCCTGACAGTCTCTTAACTGGGCTCCCTCCCTGCCTTACAGCCTCTCCAGCTGGGAGCTTTCCTTGCCACTATTATCTCGGTGAAGCACGCATCTAATTATGTCAGTGCTTAGCATGTACAAGGCAACATATCTAAGTGCTCCAGGGAGCTAGCCAAATGATCCAGGCTTGGATCCTGCCCCCACCGTGTTTGCAATCTGCCAGGGAAGATAAGATAAATACATAAAGAAATAACCATATTGCAAAAAAGACAGCAATCAATTATAAAAATTAAAAGGAGAGAGATGACTTCCATGTAGGGGAGAAGCAAAGCGATGCGAGCTTAGGGCTGCGTCACTTGAACTCTGCCAAGTCAGGGAATGAGCAGGAAAGGGTATTCTGGAAGGCAAGAGCATGAGTAAAAAGTATCCAGAAAATAAGCACTATCACAAGTACACCAGCATTTGAAAATTTAGTGCCAAGCGATGTTCCTAAAACTTTACATGTAAGGTGCCTGGGCAGCTCAGTCAGTTAAGCCTTTGTCTTCAGCTCGGGTCATGATCCCAGGGTCCTGGAACTGAGCCCTGCATCAGGCTCTCCACTCACTGGGGAGCCTGCTTCTCTCTCTCCCTCTGCCTGCCTCTCTGTCAAATAAATAAATAAAATCTTCAAAACATTTTTTTGAAGATTTTATTTATTTGACAGAGAGAGAGACAGATCACAAGTAGGCAGGCAGGCAGAGAGAGAGGGGGAAGCAGGCTCCCCACTGAGCAGAGAGCCCGATGTGGGGCTCGATCCCAGGACCCTGAGACCATGGCCTGAGCCAAAGGCAGAGGCTTAACCCACTGAGCCATCCAGGCGCCCCATAAACAAATAAAATCTTTTTAAAAATTTTACATGCAAGGTATCACTGAATAATTGTAACATGTTAAGTGATTTTCCCTAAGACTATATGGTCAGTGGTCAGCGAGGTGGGATTTGAACCCCGGAAGCCTGGCTGCAGAGCTGAAGCACTGGTTGCTACTGTGCTCTCCTACCTCACAGAACACGGCAAGGGAAGCATGGGCTTCCTAAGTGAAGGGAAAGGAGGAGACATAAAGTCAGACATGCAAGATCCGCCGTGCGGCGGGGGCGGGGGGGCAGCTTGGGGAGAGAGATTTGAAATAACCTGCCGTGGAGTTTAGAGGTTATCTTGTCGGTAAAACAGAACCGCTGAAGCTTTCTGAGGACGAGGGAAGATTAAACGAATGCAGAAGAACACTGAGGGAGGAGAGGAAGAGGACAGACTAGTTGGGAGGCTGGGAGGTAAGAGGTCACGCAGGCTGGACTCAGAGCAGAGGCAGTGGGGAACAAAAACGGAAGGGACAGATGCAGAGAAATGTCAGGAGGAGGCACAAAGGAGGACTTGACCACCTCATTACACCTTTCCTCGCCTGAGGCTATGCCTCGGCTTGGCATTCAAGGCTCCTTGCAATTTGTCCCAACTACTTTCCCATACCTGTCTTTCCCTGATTATGTCATGTGCCTCATTCACCAAGGTGGTCTTGATTGCATTCCTTTTTCCAGAAATAATCTGTACTTTTCTGCTTCCTCCCCTTATCCCCACGTGTACAAACCTATCCTTGAAGGTCCAGCTCAAATGTCATCTCTTCCATTAAACCTTCCTAACTCTCCTCCACCCAGAATTAACCACTGCCTCCTCTAGGCTCCCACAGACTTTGTCTTTTCTTCTGGTCTATCATTCATCCAACTGGAATGCACCTTCCACCGATCTCTAATTGCCCACAGAATCCAGTTCTGAAGTCTCAGCATAGCATTCCAGTTCTTCCACAAAAATGGTCATTATTTGTACATTCCTATCTTTACCACTGAACTGTGAGATCTTTCTTCTTTGAATCCCCCGCCATGGCATCTAGCACTCAACACACTCAAACTCAAGAAATTTTCCTTAGAAGCGCCTATCATAACAGGGTTGAAGATGGGCCCCAGTGAGGTCTGGTGACATTACAGGTGTTTCTTCATTTTTTGAAGTGCCTATGGCATGGTTAAAATGCCACCATTTTGGTTTATTTCATTTTTTTAAAAGATTTATTTATTTGAGAGATATAAACAGAGACAGCAAGAGAGAGCAGGAGCGGGGAGCCTGATGTAGGGCTCGAGCCCAGGACCCTGGGATCATGGCCTGAGCCAAAGGCAGAAAAGGCAGACGCTTAACCCACTGAGCCTCCCAGGTGCCCCAAAATGTCACTGTTTTGAACTGTAATCAAAATAATCTGTTGGGGGCACTTGGGTGGCTCAGTGGGTTAAGCCTCTGTCTTTGGCTCAGGTCATGATCCCAGGGTTCTGGGATCAAGCCCCACATCACATCAGGCTCCCTGTTCAGTGGGGAACCTACTTCTCCCTCTCCCTCTGCCACTCCCCCTGCTTGTGCTCTCTCATCAAATTTTTTAAAAAAACAAACTTTAAAAAAAAATAAAATAAAATAGTCTGTTGGGAAAATTAAATATTATAATTATTAAATATTTCCCCACAACAGTCAGAAGAAACCATGCTCCTTTTAGGACCCGACCACAGCTAGAAAAATCAAACTCAATCACTCCAAAGGGAAGGAACCTAAAACACTACTACTACTTTCTTCATTCTTATAGTATAATCTCTATGAGGTAACTTTAAAAGAGAACACGTCCAGGGAGGCCTGCTCTTACCTCATCGAAAAGGACGAGCCTGACCAGACATTTTTAATACTAATCCTCTGGTCCTATGTGTACTGTAACAGAGGCAAGCTTTCAATGCTGGTAAAGGGAAGATCCTTATAAACCTTTCTAAACTGTAATTGCCTGATACAATCCTCAATCACTCCACATATATTCTAGAGAGAAAGGGGCTTCAGACTAAAGATACTAAGTTCGGACTTGAAACAAACTCCACACACCTAATTTTTTTATGTATCAGATGTTGAGAGTGTTTCTCCATCCTAGAAAATATAACCTGATTTGAAAGCAGAACTGTTTTTTAATCTACCTATACAGTAACTCTCAGTTTGAGAATTGCTGACAGCTTAACGTTTTCCCTGATGGCTGTCCCCTTTCCCATTCCCATTTGCTAAAACACGTGTGTACACACACACACACACACCCTCAAAAATTATGAGGGTAATAGCTGCTTCTGAGAAGGGAGAAATAAAAGTCCTCAATGATGAATTTATGCTTGCAAAAAGTACAAAACATAGGCTTAACCTGGAACCTTCTCTTTAGGGTTCAGCCCTTCATGCAAGCATGAACAACAAAAACCCAAATGCTACCATTATACACTACGTTGATTTAATGAATTTATGCATGGTAAGTACTTACACAGAGCCTTGTGGGTGGCAAGTACCCAATGAACGTTAACTATTATTATTCCTGATACTATGACAAACAGTATAGCTTCCAAAAAGCCTAAAATATTCGAGTAAACAAACATGAATTTTCTAACCAATAACAGAGAAACATGTGAGGGAAATTACTTTTTATCTTTTATAACATGTAATATATAAATATATACACTTTATTATTAAGTATTTCTATAGCGGATAGATTAGAGATGATTTTTTTTTTATGTGGGTTAATTCTTGCTCCTACCCTCAAGTCTACATAAGGGCAGAACAGTCGCTTCTGGTGAACATGAAGCTAAGAATCCAGCCCACAGACCCCCGAGGTGACTGAGGGATTAAGAGGGACTTTATCATGAAGCAGTGCTGAAATGGAAAACAGGGCTAAATCCCCTGCTACACACACACAGCTATTTAGACTTTCAGATGTGTTTCTAAGAAAACGGCCCAGATCTCAGGGAAATCTGTTACTCACCACAGCGAAGACGAAGTCAAGATACTTGATGTTGCTGCTGTTCAGGCTGAGCAGGGCACTCCGAGGCTGGCAGCTCCCAGTGAAGTCCGTGGTGTTGGGGTTGATGTTAATAATTGAAACCACCTGGAGGGGAAGAAGAGGGAGAAAGTACAGCTTACCCAGGCGAGTCCACAGCAAAACTTTATGCTCTAATAAACAACTTCAGGTGGGGGGGGGGCAAAAAATGCTTTTGGTCTGGATACTTAAGTTTATGGTGTCTTACTTTTTTTTTTTTTTTTAAAGATTTTATTTATTTATTTGACAGACAGAGATCACAAGTAGGCAGAGAGGCAGGCAGAGAGAGAGGAAGAAGCAGGTTCCCTGCAGAGCAGAGAGCCCGATTCGGGACTCGATCCCAGGACCCTGAGATCATGACCTGAGCCGAAGGCAGCTGCTTGACCCACTGAGCCGCCCAGGCGCCCCCTATGGTGTCTTACTTTCAAACGAAGTTGGCCCAGGCCCTCAAGCTATGACTCAGACAACTTTAAAAAAAAAAAGGAAAGAAAAGAAAAACAAGAAGGTAGCTTCCTCAGTAGTGAGCCAAATGAAAAGACACATTTTTATGGAGGCACAAGAGCCATCTGTGCCGCCTATGGAAGGGCAAGACTCTGGAAATGAGATGCGTCCGTCGGCACGCCCCCTGGAGGCGCAGGGGAACACTGCAGCCAAAAGCGCCGCGGCGGACGCAAGCCTGGGGTGCGCCGCCACCGTCTGAGTCATGCAGAAACAGCTGCACTTTCCCCTAAGTCAACCTACACTGCGTTCCAGATACAAATGTGAAGGAGTTATATTTTAAACGGACTGAAATAAAAATCAACTGTCTGTACTCCGATCTACTGATGGTAAACAGAATCTAAACCCCGAAGAGTCCCTGAAACGGCTAGGTTTCCCACCGGCCAAGAAAACCCCTTGCCTGGGACCTTAACTCTTCGTGGTTACAGTAACTCCAAATTTATCAGCCCTCAACAAGTCAACATCAAATCTCCATTTAAAACAGAATTGGGGGCGCCTAGGCGGCTGCCTTCGGCTCAGGTCATGGTCCTGGGGTCCTGGGGTCGAGTACCGCATCAGACTCTCTGCTCAGCGGGGAGTCTGTTTCTCCCTCTGCCCCACTCCCTGCTCATGGTCTCTCTCTCCCCCCTCTCAAATAAATAAAATTTTTAAAAATCTTTAAAACAGAACCAGTCTAGCAACACTACTCTTGGGCTGGAGGTAAGATACACCGCATCTGAAAGGAGATATGAGAAGAACGTATCAATAAACACAGAGAACTATACCTTATTGTGAGTGACGTTCAGCTGCAGCCCCATGGTAGCCAGAAGACAAGTACCATTGCTGTTATTAACCGAGTAGGATCCCACCTCTGGTTTCTCCTTTGGAGTAGGTGCTGTGGTGGGGGATGGCGCAGTGGTGGGGGTGATGGGCACCACAGTGGTGGAAGTTTTATCTTTTTCACAAAGAAACTCTAAAGAAAACAAACAGGACAAAATAAGCTGAAGTGGCCTTCTTCTTAATTCTTAAGGCCAGGAAAGAGCAAAATATTTCTCACAATACAAGTTCAAAGGGTTATATTAGGGGACTCAGGCAGAGGTTCCCAAACTGCTGCTTCAGATACTGACGGGTCTCTCAGAATTATGACACACCAGACAAATGCTTTCTCTGGGGGTGCCTGGGGGTGCTGGGTGGGTTAAGCCTCTCGGCTGAGGTCATGATCTCAGGGTCCTGGGATCGAGCCCCGCATCGGACTCTCTGTTCAGCGGGGAGCCTGCGTCCCCCCCCTCTCTCTCTCTGCCTCTCTGCCTACTTGCAATCTCTGTCTAATTAAAAAAATGCTTTCTCTACTTCATACTTCAGCTACCACACACTCATCTATTTGGGCCCTTATGTCCCTTTATTCCCAAAGAGTGTCACCTGCCTCTGATGTGAAAATGAGAAATTTAAATCTGAAAACATCTCCCTCCTACCCTCTTCTTTCCTACACACAACCACTAGAAGGAAGGAGAGCAGAGGAACGTTTAGAAATCACTACAGGGTTCAAATACAAATGAACCTTCTATTTGTATCACCCTTTCAGCAAACCAGAGGCATTTCAACCTCTTCTTAGGAAGGGCTGGTTGATTTTCAGAGCTGGTGAATGAGAAATTATGACATTTCCATAAGCTATACATAAGTTATAAAAGCAGTTTATAAGTAAACTCAAGATTCAAACACAAAAATCTCATTCCTAAGCTGTGGTCTTGGATCATCAAAAGCGAAAAAGCTGATGATCAAGCTATCTGAGGATTTGTTCAAAGACTGGGTTTGATCCGCTGAAAACACTACAGGTCAAGCATCTGTAAAAAACCATCCCCACAATGTGTGCATCATCAACTTGAAATTGCCAAGTCCCACAGGAACAAGAATTATGGTTATTTGCAAAAACCTTACGGTCCGGTGTAAGCTACGAACAAGTCTTAGTGTAGAAATGCTTCCAGATAACAAGACTTCAAGGAAAGCCGGCTGGTATACTATACTCGAAGCTTAAATCAGGATCCAAGTGTATCTGTTTGAAGAACTCACCTTTTGTGCTCACTGTGCCATTCTGGACAAAAGCCTGTACGTGAACATCCCAATAGTACTGGACGACACCACTGTCCTCTAGAGTTGATAAACTATTGCATCTGAACATGTCGTTCAAAGGAATTCTGAATCCCACAGTGTCACGGACGGTCAAAATTCCTATAAAACAAGATTAACACTATCGGTTTCCAAGAAGGCAGGAGAAAAGCGATCACGTAAATTTATCTGCAGACTCTCTCGTCCTTCTGTCGGCCTGCTTCACCGCATCCACATGGGACAGAGGACATGGCATGTTCAAGAAATGACAAATTCACTGGGGCTGAAACAGCGAGTAAGGAGGAAAGCCGTGATGGGGGTTAAGAGGGAAAGATGAGTCACAGGTGGCCATGCGTTGAAGGAAACCGGAGGAGTTGAGCACAGGTTAGGCTTTATTCTGTCAGCAGTGGAGGGTGAGCTTGAGTTTTTAAAGCTGGAAATAAATAACACACATATAATTTATTCTAAGGGAGAGGACAAAATTGCAGGGGCTAGGCAGGGGGAATAACTTCTGAGGGAAGTCATTAGTAGTTAGAAGGCTGCTGCTCTGGCTGAGGTAAAAGGTGAGGGGCTGCCTAAGTTAAGATGGTGAGAGGCAGCAGACAGATGGCAAAAAGGCCAAACGGAACACACAGCTAACATACGATCAACAGGGCCTCACGACCAAAGGAAGGAAGGAAGGAAGACGGATTTGGCAAGGACTTCAGAGGAAGTCCTTACTTTTGTGCTACTACCCCCGAAGTAAGTTACAGTTACTAAAATGAGCTTCTGGAACCTCTTCCTGGCTAGCATTTCAAAACTACTCCATTTCAGGATATCTTCAGAATGTGCAAGGAGTAAGTTACAGTCGGTCTGTATGGAGTTTTTATTGTAAGGCCCATGGTGAAAAGACGATGACCACACTATCCACACCCAAATGGCTTAGTTTCTTCCGGAGAAACATCGAGGGAGGGAGGGATACGCGGTCCTTAACAGGGGCTGCCTTCAGGGCCTCTCCATGCTGTCATGGCACCCCCTAATGGCCAAAGCGGGGAAAAATTTAAGCCAAAGAACTAGAACATTTTCCCCCAACACTGGTTTCTCTCACTGTTAACGTAAGTGAATAGGTATTTGAACTGTCTTATTAAACAGGCCTCAGAAACCATCTACAGACATACTGGAGATCTACTATGAAACGATAATTTTTTAAACTATGTATTATTTATGAACATGTACCGGTTAGTCCAATATGAACAGACCAATAGGAAGGCTCCACCCCAAGTTCCTAAGAGTGGCTGCCATTTGGGAGGCAAAGAGAAAAATGGCTCCGGGGAGTGAGTACAAAGGAAACCTCAAATGTATCTGTTAGGCTTTATTTCTTTAAATAAATAAAAAGATGAGGCAAAATATGAAAGAAATGGCATTTACAAATTCTGGGTAACAGATACATGTCAGTCTATTACACGACTCTCTGGACTTTTCTGTTCTTTAATCACGAAAAAAAATTTAAAAGACAACAGCAGCTTTCAAAATTACTCCGATTATCAGATGCCTAAAAATAAAACACTAAATCATTTCAAAAACAACAGTCCATTTAAGGAAACCATTTTAAATTCCAAAGAGTTTCAAGTATGTTATTTCACAGACGTTGGTCATTAAAAAAAAACGCATTCCTCGTTTAAAATAAAAACAAGGAGAGTAAGATGTTAATTTTAGAGTCCACCGTTTTTCCATTCAAATCTGTCACATCTGTCCTTTTATCGCCACCCCCTTGATCTCGGCACTTGGTCACTGCAGTAGCCCCTTAAATTACCGTGGGCGTCTCTGCCTGCGGTCTCCTCGCTTCCCAATGAATCCTATAGAACATTCTTTATAAACTACTGTCTCTGCTTTTGTTATGTCATTCTCCTGCCTAAAAACCTAAAATGGTTCCCCAGTGCCTACGCCATCAAGCTAAATGCCTTTCCTTGGCTTCCAAGGCCCCCTATAATTTAGACCCGCTGCGCCCAGCCAACTTGATTCTCCTGCTACACACACAGCCTCTATTTTCATCAGGAAGCTTTCCAGCGACTGCTGCTCATACTCTGCTTCCCCCTGCTGGAAAGCCTCCGCTCAAACTCCCTGCCTGACTCAGCTCGTCCTCCTCACTCCTCCAACACCGGCCGACCTCTCCTCTGACTGGTGAGGACACATTCAGACCACGCACTCTTGAACCACAGGCCCTCACAGATGGGCTCCGGAAGCATGTGGCATCTGCAAGTTTACTCTACCCTGAGCGAGATGTCCAGCAGGCTTCCCTCATGTCCACCCCCCCCCAAACAAAACCCCAGAACAACAACAAATAATCACACTGATCCACCGCTTTCTACTTTTGCCATCGAACTTGGAAAAACCATTTTCTTCCCAACTTGTTTTACAACTCCTTGAAGGTGAGGGGCAAATCGCAGACTAGTTGGAAAGGACAATGCAGGGCGCAAAGCTAAATACACAAGTAAACCGGTAACAGACTTGCTCTAGTTATCCTTTTGCACAAGATTAGGAAAGAGAAAACTAGGACTGATTTCCAAGTCTCTGTCCCTGTTGCCTCCCAAGTTTTGTATGAGCTCATTCACCTCTGGGTCCTGAAAATAGGATCTTTTGCTATCCATACCTCCAGTGAGTCATTCATCCCCAGGGCTTGCAACTAAAGACCATCTGCGTGTGTTTCTGGGGTTGAAAGGAAATACTATCTGTGAAGGCTACTTACAGACACCCTGTCGACCCAAATCTCAACAGAAGGGAAAGAAAGGAGAATTACAACCCCGACTAAACTGGAATCTCCTCTATCCGTGCCCTCAAAATACTCAGTACAAAATAAAAAATCCAGCGCGCACTTCAGTTCTAAGAGTGACAAGAACGCCTTATTGCCAATGCTTTTCCGAGTTGGTCTGGACCTGAAATTGTCTCGAAATAGCAACATTTTGCCTTTCATTTTGCCTTTAATTAATCATTTACTTTTCAGTCCAAATCCTATCTAAGTGGTAAAAAAAAAAAAAAAGATCTGAAGATGAAGCATTTCTGCTGATCTCAGGTTACTGAACTTGTACAGATTTAAAATCTCGATTGGGGGGGGGGCGCCTGGGTGGCTCGGTCATTAAGCGTCTGCCTTGGGCTTAGGTCCTTATCCCAGGGTCCTGGGATCGAGCCCCGCATCAGGCTCCCTGCCCAGTGGGAAGCCTGCTTCTCCCTCTCCCACTCCCCCTGCTTGTGTTCCCGCTCTCGCTGCCTCTCTCAAATAAATAAAATCTTTAAATAAAAAATAAAAAATATCTATCCCTAAAGGGTTTTTCTCACTCATTCAGCATTTGTTGATGACCCACTACTGAACGAAATAAGTAAAAAGAGTAAAGCCCACAAACGCTGCAGCTTAACAGACTGGTCCGAACACCAGCTTACCACTTAAAAGCTGTGTGACCTTGGGGAAAGTCAATCTCATCAAGACTCACTCCCTTTACCTATAAAGCTGAGATAATTTCTACTTCCCAGGCTTGCTGTTATGGACTGAGACGCAGCTAGTCACACACTTAAGGTACTCCGTGGTACAAAGTAAATCACTCAAAGAGGGACAGCAAATTACCATTACCATGTCGAACACTGCCATACATTGGGTGGTGGAGACACAAAGACATGAACTTTCTGTTCTAGTTAGGAAGACATACGTGTGTGCAGATGATTTTTTAAAATTACTTACATTTGTATTATTTTCTAAATGTGTATATAGATACATACACACTTTTTAAAAATATTTATTTATTTATTTAAAAGCGAACGAGCGAGCATGAGCAGGGTGAGGGGCAAAGGGAGAAGCAGACTCCCCGCTGAACAAGGAGCCCGATGCGGGGCTTGATCCCAGGACTTTGGGACAATGATCTGAGCCAAAGGCAGGCTGCTCAACCCACTGAGCCACCCAAGAGCCCTAAATTTGTATTAATATAAGCAAGAGAGGGGCGCTGGGTGGTGCAGTGGGTTAACTGTCTGACTCTTGGTTTCAGCTCACATCGTGATTTCAGGGTCATGAGATCAAGCCCCATATCAGAGCCGGGAGTCTAACTGGGTGTTTCTCTCTCTCCCTCTGCCTCTCCCCCACCCCGCACATTCTCTCTCTCAAAGATTTAAAAAAAAAAAGAGCAAGAAAGCGTAACACAAATCTAATTCATAAGCTTACCTTTATCTTTAGCATCGGGAAACGTCACCTTATCACTAGTGTTGTAGGAAAACGAGATGCCGTCAATTGAGTAAGTAGACTCCTCCTTGGTAAAATTCACAGTCCAGGAAAAACCAGATCCAAACTGCACCACTATTTTGGGATTGTTCTGATCATCCCCACAAACGCTTCCATTATATGATGCAGTGCCGAAGTCGGAAATGGTTACAGTTTTCTACAAGAAAAAGTAGTGCGGGGGTAAGGAGGAAACAGGCAGTACCGAGCACCAAGCATCTGTAGAGGACGCACCAATTGGGTCTCTGTCACCCGCCCCTGACCCCGGCCCCCGCCCCCCGCCCCCCACAGCCAGGCTGCCCCTGACCTGCCCCATTGCGTAAACCAGTCTCAGATTCTTCACCTACATCCCAGTCCTCTGGACAAATTCATGTATGTCAGAAAGGAAAAAGGAAAATTGGCCTGAACGTCTGCTCTTGATTAAAAAAAAAAATTAGGTTATAAGCAGGCAGGACCTTAACTAAAAGAAAACAGGAAGGCAAAAGGATTGAGAGGCTACCCCTCAAAGGAGATTTTAATAGCAAACTATTAAAACTGGGAAAGCTTTGATGTGTACATATTAAGTGTTACAGATGTAGTCAGACCTCAACGCCATAGTCTTTGGATCATTTGCCCTTAATCAGCTGCAAGAAGAACTCCAAAGAACCCGGGAAATAAAATATTCCTTTCAACACTAAACAGAACACCTTCAAGTATCTACGTTTTTGGTTTTTTTTTTTTTTAAGAAACCGACAGAATTTAAATGTTAAGTCAGTTAACATATGCAATCTTATTTACGTGAATATATACAAAGGATAAAGGGTAGAACTGAGTTCCTACTGTAAAACTCAAAGAAAAAGAAAAGCACTTACATAAGTTTTGTTTGTAGTCTCATAGCGTATTGTGAAATTCATCTGCCATTTTGCATAAAGGCAAACGGCTTTTTCTGAGTCTGTCACATTTAATTCCAATGCATAAGATGAGACCGCTCCTAGATTAGAAAGAATCAGACTGTAAAATTGTACCACAACAACATATCTAAAAGAAAAAGCCCTACCCACCACTCAAGTTCAACCAGCTCTAAAATGAAACAAAAGGCTCTGAACATATATGGCATCTTGGTAATGGTTTTTCTTTGTATTTTTAGCGGAATCCTATTGATAAAGTCAGCATCACCCGTTCCAGAAGGAATGGTTACTTGACCTAGGATGCTTAGGTAATGGCACAGACTGGTGACATTTGCCTTTTGCCTCCTAACAGTCATATATACACATTCATCTGTGCCTTGCTAGTTTTGCCTGTCAGGACTTTTGTTTTTAAGGCAAATGTACTTAAAGGGGAAGGCTCGGGAGGGGTGTTAAACTGTCCCTCTCTCTCCTTTACAACAAGGATAGAACTAGAGAGTATTATGCTAAGTGATGTAAGTCAGAGAAAGTCAAGACCATATGAAAGTCAGACCATATGATCTGCTCAGATGTAGAATATAAAAACCAAAACAGATAAACATAGGGGAAGGAAGGGAAAAATAAAATAAGACAAAATCAGAACGGGAGACAAACCCTAAGAGACTCTTAACTGTAGCAAACAAACAGGGTTGCTGGAGGGGAGGTGGGTGGAGGGATGGGGTAACGGGGTGACGGGCATGAAAGGGGGCCCCTGATGGAATGAGCACGGGGTGTGACACGCAACTGACGACCCCCTAAACTCTACCCCTAAAACTAGTAATACACTATGTTAACTGACTGTTTTTAAATAAAAACAAACAGGGACGCTTGGGTGGCTCAGTTGGTTAAGCCGCTGCCTTCAGCTCAGGTCGTGACCCCAGGGTCCTGGGATCGAGTCCCCAGGTGGGCTCCTTGCTCGGCAGGGAGCTTGCTTCTCTTGCTGCCTCTGCCTGCCGCTCTGCCTGCTTGTGTGTACTCTCTCTCTGACAAATAAATAAATAAAATCTTTGAAAAAAATTAAAAATAAAAACAAACAAAAACAAAACAACCCTGTCTCCCTCAAACCAGCCAGTGGAACTTTCTCTGTCAAAATAATGATAGATCGGATGTTCTATGGTCTTGTTGCTTTCAATCCTACCGAAAGCTATGTGACCTATGACACACAGATGTCTTGGCATACTATTTTACTCTGATAGGAAGGTGTGGGAGAGCTTTGTAAGCAGGTGTACCATGTGACCAAAAGAACAGAGTTTCAAAGGTTGTTAGGTCTAAACGCAAAAGGTTAATTTTTTATAAATGTAATATTCATCACTTTGTTTTATTTTAAAACCCAGTCGGTTAGGAAGGCTGACGAATCTTTTGATATGGACTCAGAGACATTTCCCATGTTTGGAGCCTGCTACTTCTTTTGGCAGAGAAACCCTACAGGGTCAAAAGCCTTGGGACTTTTGAGCTCACGTGGCTCTGATCTACACCAGGATACACGCAGGGATATAACCTGTTAACCTGAAGTGCCCAAGGACTCAAAATGCTATGTGCCAGCAAACACGCCAGCAGCCTAAGTGACTGACAACCATGTAAGGGTTTTCTGCACTGTCTCCCACATTACCCAAGGGGTGAGCTGTTTCCTGTTAAGACACTTGCGTATCCTTTAATGATACCTGAGCAATGCGGCGTCATCTGCAAGCAGGGACATGCTGCGGACTACAGAGCAGAAAGTCCTAAGAGGAATACCAAGAGGGCGCGCCTCAGCAACACCTTTCAAGTTGTACACAAAGGCCAACCATGGGGATGCACCCGAGACCAGGCTGCCTTGCCAGCCCGAATATTATGCTAAAGCTTGTGGTTACTGAGTGCCTAAATGTATTGGTTAAGGCTGGAAAAGACCTCGAGAGGCCTAAGTAGGTTTCATCGCCATTCTTTTCTAAGTTCGATATGGAATGGAGGAGCTGTCAGCCCTGACCCCAGGCTACCCAGGAGTGGGGCTGAGGACTCTGACTTCTAATGCTATCAAATGGAGGCCTGCTTTTTATAGGCTGTCTCTCTGCACCTCATTTTAAGTGCCCCAGCTTTAACATAACCTCCTTGTAGTCAAAGGATTCAAATCAGCTGGAAATAACCAAGAAAAGCCTCACATTCACTTTCCAAACTAATCATTTACATTCCAAACTAATCATTTACTTTCCAAAGATATTAAAGTGACGGAAAGAAAATGGCAGAAGACGGTTAACAGCCCCGCCGTGCCCACGTGGACCTCAAACCTCATGAAGCAGAAGGCACAAGTAAGTTGTGGTTCCAATGTACCACTACAGTAAAGTCAAGATAGTCTAGCTGCTGACCTGAAAATGAGAACTGAGAAAGGCCCTGAGGGCTCCAGCACTTTCTGTTCTGGTGCCTTCGCTGCCTTTCTCCCAGTGAGAGCTACTCCTTTCACAGAGCTTCCCCACTCCCTTCCCTCTGCCTCTCCCAACTGCACTGGAAACCACTTTCACTCAGTATCTATCACCTCACACTCAACGATTCCAAAACTGAAAGTCACTCTTCTGCTTCTTCTAAGCTGGTCCCCTTCTCAGCCTCTCTAGCTCTCAAGGAGAGATGGGACCCAGTAGAGTCATTCAGGCACAGAGGTTTGGGAATTAGCTTCTACTTCATTCCCTTCCTGAAGTCCTACTGGGTTTTTTTTCCCCTTCAAATCCTCTCTTAAATCCAACCTTGGTCTTTTATTTCTACTCCCAATCCACCGCCCCACCCCTACATTACTACAGATGCCTCCCTGCTGTCCCTAGAAATGCTTTTTGATTAATGGTCCTTAAATACCTCTTCCTCTCTGGACACTTGTTCAGAAACTTTTACAAGCTCCCAAACTCCCATATTAAATTTAAATTCCTCCACCGGACTTTCAAAGTAATCCTTAATCTCATCCCACCCTATTCCTTCAACTTCTCTCAAACCATTTTCCCAGAACACACCCTTTAATCAGGTTAAACTTGTCCCGCTGGACCCAAACAACCATGCTTTACTCAATTTCTACCCCTAGGCTTCGACTGTCCCTACCATTTGAAATTTATGGCTTTTTTTACTGACCTCAATGTTCACTTCAGGAAGGATATCCCTCTCCATCTGGCTGCCCCCAAATACGAAACACCCCCCCTCGCTCGACCCTGCCTCTTCCTAATCATTTCTGGTCAGTATCACCACCCACTCTAAGAGCTGAAAATGCCAGATACTCGCCGTCCCATCCTCGCCTCCCTGGCAGCAAGGATGGGCACTTGGGCTCGGCTCTGCCTGACAGAGGCATCCACCCCAGATTTCAGATAGGACGGTGGTGGAATCAGAGCCACGAATGGAACTGTCTCCCTCAGGCGGAAGCTGCCACCACAGGCAGGATCCAGGCGGGACAGCCGGTTCAGGCTTGGCGCCCTGGGCGCCGCTCGGTGGTGTGATTTGGAACCTCAACCAGGCTTCAAGATATACAGGCAGGAGCTCTGACGATTCTGACTTACCTGATACACGTTTTTTCATCAAGTGAAACCGTACCAATGTGCGACATACACACAGAAGCGTACACACTGCAACACACGAAAGCAAAAAGCGCACTAACACAAAGCGGACAGCTCCAAGAATTTTCGCTAACTGAATCCACTTGTGTCAAGAAACAGAACATTCCAAGAGCCCCGTAAGCCCCTGCTGTTCTCCCTTCCAGGTACCTTTTTCCCCCTCCCAAGGGCATCCACTATCCTGACTTCTCTAACTGTATTAGATTCATTTTGCCTGTTTTTCAACTTGCGATCAGTGGAATCATTCAGCGTGTCCTTCTGTGTCTGGCTTCTTCGACCGCGCCTCATGTCCGTGCCGTTCACCCAGGCTGCTGTGTGTCACTGCGGTCTGTCCCAGCTCACTCTGTGTATGTACCTTTCTGTTATTGGGCAAATACTGCCCTGCTGAGGGATGGTAGATCACAGATGGCACATGGATGGTTTCCAGTTTGGCCTTACCACACGTGGACACGTTGGCAAACAGACATGCACGTGTACCTGCTGGGTGTGTATCTAGGGATGAAATGGTGGGACCGAAGCCTACACATATGCCCTGGTATCTTTTTTTTTTTTTAAGATTTTATTTATTTATTTGACAGAGAGAGAGATCACAAGTAGGCAGAGAGGCAGGCAGAGAGAGGGAAACAGGCTCCCCGCCGAGCAGAGAGCCCAGAAGTGGGACTCGATCCCAGGACCTTGAGACCATGACCCTTGAGCGGAAGGCAGCGGCTTAATCCACTGAGCCACCCAGGTACCCGCCCTGGTATCTTTTTAATAAACTCCTTTTCTGCTTAGAATTGATCAGATTTTATTCCTGGTGCTTACAATGAAGAACCTGGACTGGGGCGCCAGGGTGGCTCAGTCAGCTGGGCGTCTGCCTTGGGCTAAGGTCATGATCAGGTTCCTGGGATTGAGCCCCCGCGATCGGGCACCCCGCTCAGCCGGCTTCTCCCTCTCCCTCTGCCTGCCGCTCTGCCTATTTCTGCTCTTCCTCTGTCTGTCTGTCAAACAAATAAATAAAATCCTAACAACAACAACAAAAGAAACCTGGACAGATTAAGCTACCCATTTTTCAGCAGCCATTTTTCTCCACCAAGATCTCCTTAACTGTAAAAGCCTCAAGGAGCAATCATACATGGTGTATACCCCCACCTTTCTGTATATTTTATACTATCCTGAATTATTCAGTTATTTTATGCCTGGAAATCCTGACCCCTATATTGTCACAAGACTTAAAACAGTAGTTTTCAACTATAACTTCACAACAAACTGATGTGTTATGGTAAATTATAGTATACAGCAGGTAATTTGTTAACTAATAAAAAAAAAAGGACCTCAGTCTGTGAATGGATGATATATATGGATTTAAGATTCCCTTTTGGTAATGTCTCCACCACTCATTTGAATTCCAATATTCTCCCTTCCCAACAGAAGATATAATCTATGCCACTGCTCCTGGAACGAGCCCCTTAGATGAAGGTTCATCCATTAAGGAGGCCATGGTTGGGGAGACCATGTCTATCACTCTCCCTCCATCTTCTATCATTCCTAATAGTATGGAATACATAATAGTTTCTCAGTAAATCCTGGTTGATCATATCAAGGTAAAAATACTCTGCAATAAGGACCTGAAATATAGTTTAATTACAAAAAGGCCAGTGTTTCAGCTCTTCCAAATCATGAACCTAACCTACGTGGCTTCTAGATACTCCCTCAACCCCCAAGTCAAGTTTTTGCTTCAATAAACTGTGACATGTATTTCAAGCTTGGAATAATCTATTTCCTATAAGGCAAGTTGATAGTTGAAACATTTACACTTTGCTAAAAATGTCTCCGGGCAAACCGTTTCTATCCTTGTTGCTGTATTTGATTTTAGCACAGCTAAACCATTTTTGTTTAAGTCTTTATGACACTAAAAAAAAAAAAAACAACCCCACAGCTGTGTCAACTATACTCAAATTTTAAAAAAATAAATTAATTAAATTTAGTTAATGTTTTTTTAAAGAAACCCCACACCGCTGACTATATCCTTGAGTGTGTAATTATAGAGCTAGGAGTTTATTCTCCACAAAGAAAAAGGCATGCCTCAAACTCAACTTTTTCAAATTTAAATATCCTCTCAATCTTATTTCCAGAAAGTTCATGTATAGGTCCTTTTAGAACTCATTAACTTTTCTCGCCAAGCATGAGATGCTGCAAAAGTGGCTAGGTTTTTACAAATCTGACCCGAAGTGTAGTTGAAAAATAGACATTTGCAAACAAAGGGAGGGGTGGGGTGGGAACATAATAGCAGTGGTAAAACAAAACCAATAAAAAACAATGATCTAAGAGCACTGAAAAGCTAGAATTCAAATCCAGTCACAGTCCAATTTACTATCTGTGAGACTCTAGGCAAGTTATCCTCGCTAAGAATCAGAGCATTTCTCCAACAGGTTCTTCGAAAGCATGGAAGCCCTTCAGAGCTAAGCGAACTTCGCCAAGCCCGTTGGATACTCCCGCTTACAAGCTTCCCTTCTAGTAAATATAGTAACTAAAGGAATCCTTCCTAAATTTTAGTTCTAAACATACTTTCATCATATTAACTTATGAACTCCTGAACTCAAACTCATCAGCTCAGAATGAGGTTGGGTAAAGGGTCTTTAAAAAAAAAAAAAAGACATAGGCACACAGTACTTATTTATTCCTTCTTTGCTGTTCCCAGGTTTAATAAATCTGATTAACTGTTCCTCATTTACAAGTCCTCGTTGATGCTTCCTAATATAGGTACAACTACCCATTCCGTTGCTGATACTCCTGATTTCTGGTAAATCTCTTTTAAAAAGAAAAGTAATGAAATGATTTTAAGCTACAAAATAATTTATTTTTAAGATCAGACAGTGGGTAAGGAAGTAAGATTCAACACTATTCAACTAATGGAAAATGCTTATCGCTGAGTGAGTGGTGTTTGGCAGACCTCCAGAATTCTTCTGCAATGCACAGCAAGACACCAACAAGTACTCCTAAAGCACACTTTTGGATCGCAGGAGATCTCTGATCACTTTAATATGAAATTATAATCGGAATGCTTTTGTCACTGCAGGAGAAGAGCAGACTTCCTGCACTAAGGATCACTTGAATCAGCCACAGTGCTATGAAATAATTGTCAATCGCAAACTCCACTCAAGGATGTAGGAGAAGAAAGCCTCACTCCTGGGAAACATGTGAATATATATATTTTTTTTTTTCTATAAGATTTTATTTATTTATTTGTTAGAGTGAGAGAGAGAGCACAGGCAGGCAGAGACAGAGGGAGAAGTAGCTTGTGAATATATTTGAATATAATCCTATCAGATATGATAACCAATGACTAATGGACAAATAAAACAATTTTAGCAGAACCTTGAAATCAAAGTTACCAGCTTAGCAAAATGTGGTTAAGGTTAGAGAGCGATCGCCCGCTTACCTTCTCTCAGATCACCTCCAAAACGGGAGAGATTGGTTCTTTGTGAAAACCTTATTCTCCTTCCCACCAAGGACTTCTTAGTTCTCCCTCTTAACCTTGCCTCTTATGGAGGTACAGCTGAAGGGGTACGAGTAAGATACTAGCATTCCATATGGGATCACACATCAGTACAACAGTTTATAATCATCTGCACTGCTCAGCACTGATCTTGAAGTTCTCAATCCAAAGACATAAAAAACACTTCTTGCAAAACATAATTTAAGGTTCACAGAAGAAACAAGCTGCTCTAACTGACAGTCCTATCCCCAGTGCCCACCACTGAACAGCCTCCATAAAAATCTACTGAGGGTTGGGATGCCTGGGTGGTTCAGTTGGTTGGACGACTGCTTTCGGCTCAGGTCATGATCCCCGGAGTTCCGGGATCGAGTCCTGCATGGGGCTCCCAGCTCCACAGGGAGTCTGCTTCTCCCTCTGACCTTCTCCTCGCTCATGCTCTCTCTGCCTCTCTTTCAAATAAATAAATAAAATCTTTTTAAAAAAAATCTACTGAGGGTTAAAACCATGTACCAGGCACTGTGCTAAGTAGGCAATGGGAAATCACCGTGCCTAAGATAGTCTTGGCTCTCAGAGACCAATGCCTTAGGGGAGACTTGACTGGCAATGGGATTTTTAAAAGAGTGGAAAACAGGCCAGCCTAATAACCTTAAGAGCTTGGGAATGGCCAGATGGTCACCTGGCCAGCCTCCCTGCAACACTCTAGTCTCTGATAGATAACCGTTTCTGGGAGGGAGGGCCTCCTCCTACCAGTGAGGTCCACACTCTGGATATTTGTATGAGGTTTCTCCCACCCAGAAAAGCACCAACCCCATAAAAACCAGAAGTCAAACTAGTTGTAAAAAATCAGTAACTACTGAAGAATTCTGAAATCTCTAATGCCACAAAGAAAAAATACTTAGACAACGATGCTAGGAAATGATTTTTAGCCACTACTCTCTTTATGATGCATCCTAGAGCTTTTCTTCAGGAAACTCATAGAGCTTTTCTATTTTACAATGTTCTCTCGTCAGTTTTAAGTCATTCAAATAAAGAGCATAACTTAATCTCTGTGGAAAGGACCGATTGACACATAACCCCTAAGAACTCTTTTCTGTACTGGCTCTAAAGCAGCTATTTTTTTTAAAAGTTTCCGTGGAGCTGGGATAGTTACAAAGTGAAACTGGTACAGCTTGAGCAAATTCAGGACAGATCCCCCTTCAATGGTAGCCCAGAAGAGCAGAAGATTCGCAACAGGTACTTTACAAATATTTACAGTTCTTAAAAACCTACTCTGGGTATCCACTGTGATGGATGCAAAACCCACCAAGCAACTCAAGACAGGCTCAAGTCTTAAGGGAGAGAGCCACATGGAAGGAGTCTGAGCTCCACTGAACCAGCAGATGCCAGAAAAAGTAGCTGTATGGAAGAGATTATTTCTTTTTTTTTTTTTTAAGATTTTATTTATTTCTTTGACAGACAGAGATCACAAGTAGGCAGAGAGGCAGACAGAGAGAGAGGAAGGGAAGCAGGCTCCCTGCCGAGCAGAGAGCCCGATGCGGGACTCGATCCCAGGACCCTGAGATCATGACCTGAGCCGAAGGCAGCGGCTTAACCCACTGAGCCACCCAGGCGCCCCTATTTCTTTTTTTTTTAAGATTTTATTTGTTTATTTGACAGAGAGAGATCACAAGTAGGCAGAGAAGCAGGCAGGGGGAGGCGGGGAAGCAGGCTCCCTGCCCAGCAGAGAGCCCGATGTGGGTGGGACTCGATCCCAGGACCCTGAGATCATGACCTGAGCCGAAGGTAGAGGCTTAACCCACTGAGCCACCCAGGTGCCCTGGAAGAGATCATTTCAATTTTATCCTGCTATCATCTGAAAAATCTAATCTAGGTACATTATGAACTTTTTACTCCACCAAACCCTGTTCTAAACCTGGAAGTGGAGGAAATCGATTTTGGAAATCTTCCAAGAAGATGAATCTAGTTAGTCCCGATCAATAAACGGCAAACTAGCAGATAGCTGACGGATTCTTTCATGTGCTTCTTTTTGCCTGTTTATTTTCTGCAATGAGCAAGCATTGCTTTTGTAAAAACAAAACAAAAAAGCTTTCATTAAAAAAAAAAAAAAAGACACACACAAAAAACCCTAATGACACGAAAGCCAACAAGTAGGACAACTATTATTTTTTTTTCACTTTCTCTAAACAATAACCATGTTGTGTTTGTGCAGATTCAACTGGCAGGGAAGTACTGATGAACAGATACCTGGGTCAGATGTGTTCTAGCCACTGATAAGGTGCTTTTCGTTGTAAACAATCCTCTCTTAGGGTCACTGGCCCCTCACTAAGTGCTTCATGGCAGTGTCAGAGCTTTGAGTTGTGTTTGAGCAAAGTCTCCCTGGCCCCCTGTCAGAAGGGCTATGGAAGTGGTCTTCTGTGCTATGTGGACAGCAGCCCTGGATCGGAGACTCTGAGACATGTGGTATCAGGACCCCTTCCTCACTTACCCACTGAGGACTTCAAAGAGCTTTGGTTCATGTGCATTCTGTCTACTGGTATTTACAATGTTTGAAATTAAAAATGAGAAGTGAATGAAACACAACATCGGAGCCATCAGTGCTGATGTCATTCCACATCATGAAGCCTCTGGAAAACTCCACTGTACACGGGTGAGAGTGTGAGTGAAAATGACAAATAACTTCTTGGTGTTCTTTCAGAAATTAGTTTTTATCTGACAAGCACCCCCTCCCAAAGCTCCCTGAGAGTCACTAGGTGAGATCACCAAGAACCCTTCCCGCACAGTCGCTCTGGAGCGAGACTGCTCAACTTTAGCACTACTGACATTCTGAAGTGGGTAATTCTTTTTTGGGGTGGGGGAGCCCTATGTGGAGCACTGTAGGATGCTTAATAGCATCCCTACCCTCTACCCACCAGATGCCAAACAGCATCCCTACCCTCTACCCACCAGATGCCAAACGTAATCCCCTGATGGGACAACCAAAGATGTCTCCAGATATTGCCAAATGTCCCCTGTTTGAGAATCCACTATTTCAGGGCGCTGATTTTATTCTACCAAAATACGATCTGCAGAATGCGCACCTCTCACTGCCTTTTCAGACCCCAGATAGCTCTATTTCCTCGCCACTCCCATCTGGGTCTGTCCTTTGGGTTTATTTGGTCACAAACAGCATGTCAGTGGAGAGCAACAAGCACAGGATGAACCAGGTCAGGAAGAGACATTCTGGTCAAAGTTCACCTTTCAGGCATTACAGCCCTGGGGACCCAGTGATCTTTGGGAGAGGGCAGGTAAAATACAAATCAGCCAACATTCATCCAGCCATTCTTATGACTGGGTAACAACCCAGTCTTTGGCAAGTTACCTATCTTCCTCCTCCAAAAAATGAAGTAAAAGGCCAGCTGTGCCACTGAGAAGAAAAAGGGCTTCTGAAGGCAGAAGGCACGACTCAGATACACCACCCGCAAAACCTCACATCTGGGAGGTCCTCCCAACTGAAATACCTGCAGACTTTTTTTTTTTTTTAAGGCTTTTAGTTGTTGTTTTTAATCAGGATCTGGCTGGGAGGAAATAGCAAAACTGACATGAAAACGACATCCTCAACACCTCCAAGGCAGATCTTCACTCCCCATCGAAGTTCCCCCTCATCCCTTTCGTCTCCAGAGGTTCAGTCCGAGTTTTTCCTCCCTGGAAATTGCCCCGGGGCCACCTTAGGTCCCTACCCCTCAAAACTCCCAACTAACAAACTCAAATCCAGCATCTCCTTCCACGTCTCTTTATTCACCCTTTCTCCACGGCCTCAAATTCCCACCCACAAACCGCCCCCCCATCCCTCTCGCTGTCCCCCCGACTCTACTGTCATATTTACCTGTACCCCTCCCCTTCCCCCAAGCTTCTTCATGCAGGCGACAGTCTCGTCCCTCCCCAATTTTCGCTCTCATCCCATAGTTGCCCACCATCTTCAAAACTCTTCTCTGGTCCTAAGACACCAGGACTCTCCTAATGGTCTCGGCCACCTCAGAATCAATCGCACTTACGTCCGCTCTCCACTCCTCAGTATCTTCCCCAAGTTACTCTTCCTACCCAGGTCGCCTCCACGCCTCGCTCTTCCCCACCTACAACCTCAGCGCCCATCCCCCCTTACTTGCCCCTTCTCTCTCTCACGGGCCCTTCTTCCCCGCCATCCCTCGGTCAGGCCTTCTCTAGGTCACAGCTCGCCTCCTCGGCCAAGCGCCGCCGCCCAGTGTCAGCTGCTCAGCCTCTCACCCCCGCCCTGCCCCGGACCAGTCTTTCAGGTTGTGGCCTTTGAACTGGGCTCCCGGGGCCCAGGCTGAGGGACACAGCAGGAGGGCCCGACAACTCACCCAGGACGAGGCAGAGCAGAACGAGCCCAGAGCCCGGAACCGGGGAGAGACGGAAGCACACCATGATTCCGCAAAGCAGGCGGCGGCTGGTCGGAGTAGAGGTGGCGGCGGCGACGGCAACAGCAGCAGCGACACCAGGGGAAAGGCTTGCCGGAACCCAGCCGAGAGGACCGCAGACCACCGACCACAGCACTGCCAACGCCAGGACTCGGCGCTTCAGCCGGGGTCATAAGACTAGGGGCGGGGCTTTTTCTTGCTTTTAGCCAATCTCCGCGCTTGAAGGCGGCAAGAGGGGTGGTGATGAAGGGGCCGGTGGGCGGGGCGACCACGCCCTGGCTTTTTGGTTCACAACCATTCTTATGCGCCTAAGAGATATGTGCGGTCGGGCTTTTTCTAAGGCTTAAGAGAGGATTAACTTTTCGTGGTGTAGGTAGTCGAGTTCATTTCAGTTCCAACCCCTTGAGGAGGAAGAGAATAATTTTGTTGAATTAAAAAGGTTGCTAAGCATCACAACGTAATACATATAAAAGTAATACACAATTATTCCAAGAACACTGTTGTTATCCCTGCAGTTCCTGTGATTAGATGGATAAGGGAGCTGGGGGTAGTGCGTGGTGGCGGACCTCCAGACCAAGACGCGGCCTTGAAGATTGCCTAGTTACAATGCCCTGTTTTTGCATATGGAGGAATTGAACTCAGAAAGAAGAAGAATCTTCTTGAAATACAAGAAAGAAAATAGGAAAGAGAGAAGTAAGATAGGAGGATAAAGGGGAAAAAAATCATCCATATTCCCACTACCCAGAGAGATGGTTATCTATCTATCCTTCCAGTTGTTTTTCCACATTTCCACATGGGAATATATTCTTTAATGAGTTTGTACTAAACCTATTTGGTACACTTGACAAGTGAGCAGATGAAAACTAAAATAGTCAATAAAGGAAAGCGTTCAAAAACTACTAAAAAATCTCAAGTTGAGATAAAGCACTAATTCTCAAATGTGAGTGTCCGAAAGAGCCATCTAGGGAGTTTTAATATCATACAGACTCCTATACCTCATTCACGGAGATTCTGAAACAGTAGGTCTCTGGCTGCCCTTGGAATCTGCTTTTTGAACAAACACCCCAGGTGATTCTGATTTCTATGGTTCCTGGACCACACTTTGAGAAACACTAAAAAATCGAGCCCCAAAAGCATCTGATCCAAGAGATCTTAATCTGGTGTCAATGGATGAACTTGCCCAGAGTGGGGGAGGGTAAAGGGCACCATCTGTGAATCTCCAGAAATTACTTGCAACATTTATGTATGTGTGTATTTCAGGGGGAGAAGGGCTATAGCTTTTACCCGGTCTCAAGTGGGACCTGTGAGTCCTCACCCTAACACCCACCTCTGCTCAAAAATTAAGAGTTATTGATATATCCTGTCACTTGCTTTAATATGGTTAATTCCTGAAAGTGCGAATACTTATTCACGAATGTCTTCTTCATGGGTGCAACTGAGTTATGAGCAGCAGACTTGCTCTATGAGAAACTAATGTAGGCTACAGTATCAGGCAATGCTTTGAGCAAAGGAAGGCCATTTGACTGTCCTACCACCAGTAAGACTTGAAAGGAGCCACGTCCTGGAGAATCCTTGATTGAGTGGAGTCCTTACAAGTTTCCCCACCCATTCTTACTGATGGACTCTGTCCCTTCTCCCTCAACTGTAAATCACCTAACTACAATGTTCAGCAAAACTCCAAGTTCTAGAAGAAGACACGAAAAAGCATAGTGGAAAGAACATTGGATGGGCAATCAGAAGAGTCAGGGGTGAGATACCATTTCCTGGCAGCGTGACCTTGGGCAAATCACTTCATCTCTTTTAGTGTGTGTGCTGCCAACGTGAGTGCAAGTCACTTCATCTCTTTAACTTCTGTATTTTTACCCATAAAATAAAAGTGAGACCAGAGCAGTTTCTCAATCCTGGCTGGATTGGAATAACTGGTGGAACCTTAAGTTGCCCCTTGGTCTCAGCCCTTGACTCTATTCGGATTCAGTTGGTAGGGAGTGGGGCCTCGGCATTGTTTTTTTTCTCAGAACTCCCAACGTCAATGTTAATGGGCCAGAGATGATCTCTAAGCTGGTCCCAGCTAAGATTCTATAAGAATAAATGTTCATTGGGTTCCTGGGTGGCTCAGTTGGTGGCAACTGCCTTTGGCTCAGGTCATGATCCTGGAGTCCTAGGTTGGAGTCCCATATCGGGCTCCCTGCTGGACAGGGAGTCTGCTTCTCCCGCGGACCTCTCTCCTTTCATGCTCTCTCTCTCTCTCTCTCACTCAAATAAATAATAAAATCTTTTAAAAAAAAGAATAAATGTTCATTTATTGAAAATATAAGGAAACAGTGTCGCAATTAGTCCAATGTCCGGTTTAATAAATCATTGCCCTTAACTTTCTGCAGGTATCATCAAATAAAAAAATGGAAGACAGTGAGATCTAAACAGCCTTGTAAGCTAAACCTCCCCGTCACAACCTTTCCCCCTGACCAAAAATAAACATTAGTTCCCTGACTGGGACGGGAACCTCACAGGACAGAAAAATGTTTTTGAACTAAGTAAATGGTGGGTGTGTTGTTAGAATGAATCAATTAAACATTGTCAAATCTTCATTTGGTCTGAGCTTCCTTACCACCATTTTGTATGAAACACTGAGAACCACTCCCTTTCGTAGGCAGGAACCATGACCCCAGCCCAGCTGAAGGAGCTTAGCTTGTGAGTGGGACCAGCATCCGTGTTTGAGAAACTCTGTGAGATCCCTTCCCCTCTGAGCTTCACATCTGGTGTCATGATTGTTGATACTGCTGAATCCCGAGCGCTTTTATGTGCACTTCCTCTCCTACCACACCACCTACTTCCCCAGTGTGCAGAAATCCTCAGCACACCCCTCCCCACCCTCTACCCCCATAGGTAGTTCATGACTCTTTTCTTTTTTTTAATTTTTTTTTAAGATTTTATTTATTTATTTGACAGAGAGAGATCACAAGTAGACAGAGAAGCAGGCAGAGAGAGAGGGAAGCAGGCTCCCCGCTGGGCAGAGAGTCTGATGCGGGACTCGATCCCAGGACCGTGAGATCATGACCTGAGCTGAAGGCAGCGGCTTAACCCACTGAGCCACCCAGGCGCCCCTCATGACTCTTTTTTTAAAGTTTTTATTTATTTATTCGTTTAAGCAAGCTTTACATCCAGCATGGGGCTCGAACTCACGACCCTGAAATCAATGGCCGCATGCTTGACTGAGCCAGCCAGGTGCCCCTGTTTATGACTATTTTTAATTTTTTTTTCAAGATTTTATTTATTCATTTGACAGAGAGACACAGTGAGAGAGGGAACACAAGCAGGGGGAGTGGGAGAGCGAGAAGCAGGCTCTCCACTGAGCAGGGAGCCCCATGCAGGACTCGATCCCAGGACCCCGGGAATCATGACCTGAGCTGAAGGCAGACGCTTAACAACTGAGCCACCAGGTGCCCCTATGACTCTTTTTAAAAAAAAAATCTTCTTCAGGAAGAAGATTTTATTTTTAAGTAATCTCTACACCCAGTGTGGGGTTCGAACCCACAACTGCGAGATCAAAAGAGTCGCACGCTCCACTCACTGAGCCAGTCAGGCACCCCTATGACTCTTTTGAGCAGCTTTGAGAGCTCATGACTTTTTGGCCAGGGAGCAGGGCATCGCTGGCAAACACATCCCTAAGTGTGAACACTCTGAATGGCATGAGAAATAATGGTCCCATCAGATTTGGTAAATGATAGACAATGAAATGTGTGGCTCAGAGGAAGGAAATAGATGTAAAGATACAGAGATTCAGAATGGGAAAGCGATAAATGTTTATGAAACACAGGGGGTACAGTCGATGGTATTGTGATAGTGTTGTACCGGGTCAGATGGTAGCTACGCTCGTGGTGAGTGTAACATAACATAGATTTGTTCGATCACTATGTTGTACACAGGAAACCAATGAAAATTGTGTGTCAACTATACCTCAACTTAAAAAGAAAAGTTTTGGGACACCTGGGTGGCTCAGTCAGTTGAGTGTCTGTTTTCTGCTCAGGTCAGATCCCAGAGTCCTGGGATGGAGCCCTGCATCTGGCTCCCTGCTCAGCGGAGAGCCGGCTTCTCCCTCTCCTCCCCGCTTGCACTCTCTCTCCCTGTCTGTCTCTCTCAAATACATAAATGCAATCTTTTTAAATTTACAAAAAATAAAAAGTTTTCTCGGAAAAAAAAAGGTTGATGAAATAAATGAATGAGTGGCCCTGGGGTATCAGTGTCACCTCCCGGCCATCCTATGGTTGTTTTATTTGCTTTCTCGCTCTGCCATCTTTCCTTTCCCTAGCCCTCCTCCCTTAAGTTTCTCCTCCACTCCGTTTTCCATTTTCACTATAGCATGTCCCCTTTTCTGGATCATGCCTCCCAACTGTGATAATACGGTCCTCACTCAGCGCCAACAGAGGTCACCGTGGACTCAAGAGGCTGCCAACCTTTGAGCCCGAGCTCTCTGGGTGAATGGAGACATGCTGTTTTGAGTTCTTAGTTTCCACCAGCGGGATTCTTCTCAACCACCCCCCTAAAGGTATGGTTTTACCTGCTAAAACGAAATGGTTTGAGCACGCATCAAAATAACCAAAAGAACCTTTTAAATCACAGATTGCTAAAAAAAATAATCGATCAATCAATCAATCAATCAATCACAGCTTACTGAGCCCCACTATGGAGTTTGAGCAGGTCTGGGGTGAGGCACAAGAGTCCGCTTTTCTAGCAGCTTCCCAGACGATCCTGCTGCTGCTGTTTTGGAAACTACACTCTGAATAGTGAGGTCCCAAACTCGCATCTGTGGCTACCTATCCTCCGGGGAGTGGAATTGAGAGGTGGGGGAGGGGGAGCAGAAGGGACTTTGATTAACTTTGGCAGTATTTAATTTACATTTTTACAGCAATTGCATTGTTTTTGCAATAATGATTTTTTAAAAATTTTTTTAAATTTTATTTTATTTTGTTAGTGTTCCAAGATTCATTGTTTAATAATGATTTTAAATTAATAAATGCAAATTATTTAAAACGTCAAAAATTTAAAAAGGGATAAAACCAAAAGAAAACATCCTTTCCCCTTCCTTAAGCCCCAGTCATACTCCTCAGAGTAATAACTGTTAACGTTATTTTTTAATGCTCTCAGGAAAAAATTATTCATGTACCTGCATATGTATTTATATTCTTTTTTTAATTAGACAAATAGGAGCATGCTCTACACATTGCTTACTGACTTGCTTTTCTCACTTAATGGCATATCTTGAAGATATTTCTTAAAAGCCATATAGCTCTATCTGATCCTTTCAAATGGCTGCTTAATATTTAATTGCGTAGCCATATCGTAATTCGTAAAAACACAAATACGCTTAAACCTCTCCCTTCAAACAAACCCCTAGATCTGTCTGCAGCACCACCTTGTGGTGCACATAGGAATTGCATCACAGAACAGCATCAATATTAGGGAATTTTAATAAACCACCTAGACTGAAGTCGCTCGTGTGGAAAACTGGAAACTTGGGGCACCTGGGTGGCTCAGTGGGTTAAAGCCTCTGTCTTCGGCTCGGGTCATGATCCCAGGGTCCTGGGATCGAGCCCCGTATCGGGCTCTCTGCTCAGCAGGGAGCCTGCTTCCCCCTCTCTCTCTGCCTACCTCTCTGCCTACTTGTGATCTCTGTCTGTCAAATAAATAAAATCTTTAAAAAAAAAAAACTGGAAACTTAGCACAAGATAAACATTGCTGGTGTGGCCAGAGCAAAGTGGGGTCCAGCAGTTGTGATGCTGAAGTGGATTTTGGGAACCCATTCAGCCATCAGATGATTATGCAACCTTCATGTTTTGCGCATCTGATATCCCTCTCCACGCCCAAATGAAGACTTTCCTCTGTTCCCCCCCAGCCCGACTTGGAGAAGACAGGAACATAGTCAGCTGATGGCAAGAAGTTGCTTCTTAGAAGAGGGCGAAGTTAAAACACTGGTCTCCTGTGTGTATCACTTTACTCTTTTAGGGAGGGGATAGCTCAGCCTAGGAGGGAAGAGCGGGAGCTCTGGCCTTGGACTGCCTCTGATTCTTGCTTCTTCCACTTCCTAACCTTGTGACTTCTGGACCTCAGTTTCCTCATCCGTAAAATGGAAGTGATAACAGTGTTATCTATCACGTAGGATTAGTATAAGTATTAAGTGAGGTACGTGGGAAACGCTCACATATAGAAAAGAATTAACAAATATTTCCAATACTGTGATCAGTGGTACTCATTATAGTGTTCCCTTCTCTCCCTGTCAGCGTGTCACAGACCTAGGCAAGTTCTCCTTGGTGCTCACTGATTAAGGGAGAGCCGTTGCTATCCTTTAAATTCTAAAATTCCTTCTATCTAAATGTGACATATTTCCAGTGAAGAATATTTGTGAAACACTGCTAAGCACAAAGAAAAAAAAATCAAAAGCCTGTAATCCTCCTGCCTAGAACATTCCTTCTCTTCCCACCTCCTCCTAGAGCAGGTTGCCTTCTGCTTCTCCAGGTGAAACAACTTTCTCCAAAGAAAGTCTTTAACCTTCTTTAACCAGCCCAGGCTGAATTAGGGGGGTTTCACCAACGTGCTCCCCCCCCCCAATATCCTGGACTCCCCTCATCATGGCATCCATCACACTGTAATTGTTCATTGGCCCAGACCCCACAGGAGCCTGCGAATTTCCTCAGGGCAAAGGACGTGGCCATTTTTTTCACCAATCTCTTCTCATAGTAAGTGCTCGGTAAATGTATATTGGATTAATGAATGAAAGGCAGATCTAATAATAGGTTCTGGCTTTTGGAGACTATATGACCTAAGTGCTGAGCTGGAGGAATGGTCTCCCCAGCAGAATACTTCCCCAGTTTTTTTTTCCATCTGAGTCACATCAGGGAAAGTGGCCGTCTTCTTTCCATTAGACCAGCCAGCTGACAATCGACAAACGTCTGCCTTCTACCTTTACCACCTTCTCCTTGTCTCTTGGTCTCTCTTTCTGAGTCTCATTCTCTCTCTCTCTCTCTCTCTCTCTCTCTCACACACACACACACACACACACACACACACTTACATGCCGCCTTACATGTCCCATGATCCTCACATTCTCTTTTTTTTTAATATATGTTATTTATAAATTTGCTTTTTTAAAAGATTATTTATTTATTTATTTGACAGACAGAGATCACAAGCAGGCAGAGAGGCAGGCAGAGAGAGAGAGAGAGAGGAGGAAGCAGGCTCCCAGCTGAGCAGAGAGCCCGAAGCGGGGCTCGATCCCAGGACCCCGGGATCATGACCTGAGCCGAAGACAGAGGCTTAACCCACTGAGCCGCCCAGGCGCCCCTCGACACAACAGATTATGCGGGAGAGCGACCCCAGAACAGTATGACCCACAAGCTGAAATGATGTATTGCTTAGGAAATAATGTCCCATTTCCCTTCCTTTTCAGTAGGGGTTTGGAGGAGAAATCCTTAACCCCACCTGGTGACAGTATTCATGGTGACGACAAGCTGACTCTGCAGGTGTAACTGAGAAGGCCGAAGCCGGCTCTTTGGCACAAGATGGCGGTCCCTTGTTGCAGACCCTTGATTTGAAGCGATGGATGTGTTCAAATCAGAAGGGCTCTTGTCTGCGCCAACCTCTTCATTTTGCCCAGGAAGCTCGTCTTGCTTACCCAGGTGTGCAGCCAAATGGGGACTAGAACTCTCACCTCTGTACTTCTTGTCTAGTGCTCTATTCTTGGTTAGCTCACCCTGGGCTCTAAAAGGCCCCACTCAGGGGCACCTGGGTGGCTCAGTGGGTTAAAGCCTCTGCCTTCAGCTGGGGTCATGATCCCGGGGTCCTGGGATCGAGCCCCGAATCGGGCTCTCTGTTCAGCAGGGAGCCTGCTTCCTCCTCCCTCTCTCTCTGCCTGCCTCTCTGCCTACTTGTGATCTCTGTCTGTCAAATAAATAAAATCTTTAAAAAAAATTAACTTAGTAAAATAAATAAATAAAAGTCCCCACTCATCGACGTTTCCTGTCAGTGAGAGAGGCCCGGAAAACTCAGAGGGCAGTGCTCAGTGCTGATACAGAATTGATCAAACAGAGACCTTAGCACTCTTAGGAACTGAACCGTGAGAGTTTCCTAGCAACTTCCCTCGTCCAGATGTTATTTACTCGCTTTTTCCAGCTGACTGTTCCTCTAAGCACTTGCCGGCTTTACCATGGGCTTTAAGGAAGGACAGCCCATCGGCCTACCCCCGCACTAGGGATTTAACAGAAGTCCAGAAAAACAAGTCCATGTCCCTTTGATTCCATCCCTATCCATCGGCGTCTCTCTGTCCCCCACACACAGTGGTTTCTGAGAGCCAGGGTGGCTTCCAGCGGTAGACATGTCTACCTGAAGACCTGTAAAGCAGGATGAAGTCACCAGCCCTCCAGATAATACCTAAATGATGGGCTTTGCAGGGCCCCACAGAGATTTGACCGTAATGCCCCATCTAGCCCCTTGCTCCCACCGCACATTCGCTCACTCTCCTCAGCTTACAAACCAGGAAAGCTGGTTTCTGATCCCAGTGGCCTTTTTAGGCCACTTCATCTCTTTGGCTGCCTAATCACACTTTACTATGTGTATGAACTCCTGTCAGTGTTTCTCGAAGTGTGTTCCATGGCACCCTTGGGTTCAGGGGAGGTATCTCAGCATGTGTAAGGAAGACAATGGCTCCAGATTTCTTCGTTTTAGAGCATAAGTTTTCATGGCCCTGTTGCTAGAAAATTACAAAAAAAAACACTGCAAGAAAATCACCGTGTTCACTTTCAGCGGTACTAGTCTAAAATCCTAGGTTCTTTCTCAGTGTCCAAGTTAGGCCTGCCTTATGATGAAAGACTCTGGTGGATTTTGTTCTAAAACTAGAAGCTCGGGGCGCCTGGGTGGCTCAGCTGGTTAAGCATCTGCATTCGGCTCAGGGGGTGGACCCAGCCACATCGGGATCCCTGCTCGGTGGGAAGCCTGCTTCTCCCTCTTCTGCTCCCCCTGCTTATGTTCCCTCTCTCGCTGTCCCTCCCTCTGTCAAATAAATAAATAGAATCTTTTAAAAAATAAAATAAAAATAAAAATAGAAGCTCAAATGAGAACACTCAAAGAGCACATCCATGAGTCCTCTAGAATCACCTCTAAGCCGGGGACGCCTGAAAAGGAATAACAGCTAGCAGGTGCTATATGCCTCGGACTGTTGTAAGACTTTTTTCCATGCACTGTCTCGCGGGATTCTCATGACAGCTCTATACAGCGGGCACTGTTATCTCTGTTTTACAGACGAGGAAACTGAAGCACAGAAAGTTTAAATAACGTGCACATCTTTGTCAGTTTGAATTGCTATAATGACTTATCATAAGTTTTCATTCATTTAGTGCCAATGCTCATTGTGTCTGCGGCAGACATGGCTTGTTTCCTACTAAAGAGGCGTTCAGCCTACTTCTTTAGTGACACGACTTTGATTATGTTACAGGTGACAATATGCTGAGCTCCAAGAGATGAATCACAATTGTTTTAAGCCAGCCATGCCAGTCTTTGCTAGTGGTGGCTATAAAAGGGACCAAGTGACCTAGTTCTGACTGAGACAGGAGGAGGACCCCGAGGGAGCTCTGAAAGAGATTTTTCCCTCTCTGAAAAAGAAACCAACGTGACAAAGGCCTGCGTCCATCTATTGCTTGGGATACTAGAGTCAGGATGCAATGTTTGGTGCTGTGGCAGCCATCTTGGAACCATGAGGGAAGGCATCACTGTCGCTCTGAGGATGTCAGAGCAAAAAAGACAAAAATATTTTTAATATTGCTGAGTTGCTGCACAATTCCCACTGGGACTGCCCACCTTCCAACTTCTTGTTAAGAGGGATAATACATGTCCGTATAAACTTAAGTTACTCTTCATTGGGGAACTTAATTGCCTGACCTGAAGTCATCTGAAAGTAGTATCTTTCAGCCAGGAAGCTATCCATCTGTTTCACCATCATTCAGATATTGAAATGTCTCCAAGATGCACCTCAAACCATACCTGCAGACCCCACCCACCTCTTTCTCTGTTAAGATTCTGGACTGGTGGGACACCTGGGTGGCTCGGTTGGTTGGACGACTACCTTTGGCTCAGGTCATGATCCCGGAGTCCCGGGATCGAGTCCCGCAATGGGCTCCCGGCTCCCGGCTCCGTGGGGATTCTGCTTCTCCCTCTGACCTTCTCCTTGCTCATGCTCTCTCTCACTGTTTCTCTCTCAAATAAATAAATAAAATCTTTTAAAAATTTTTTAAAAAAAGATTCTGGACTGGTATTTACCTACCATGTGTCCTATTGCTCGATATTTTATTATGACGGGGTTTTGTATGACTTTTCACTCTAGGTTCTCCCAGGTTTGTTTGGACTCGCCAACTAGACACAGTTCCTTGAGGGTCATGCCTTCTAGTAGCTTATCTACTCCCAGCACGGCCAGCAAAACTTAACGCTGTGTCACACACATGGCAGTCACCAAATTTCCTTGCAGGAATGAAAATGATGGCAATTACTACTGACGTTTTTAGTGCTAAGAGGCACCTCACGTCTCTCCTCACAATAAGTCTATTTTTACTCTCGGACAAGTAACTCGAGGTCCAAAGTAAACAGGTGACATTTTATGAGCTCAAAGGGTTTTTCTTGAGATTTGACAGGCGGCTAAAGATTATTTGACCCTCAAATCTCTACTGAAGAACATAGAAATCAGTGGTTCTCAGTATCGACTGCACGTTAGAATCACCTGGGGAACATTTTTAAACCTGCAGATACCAAGGTTCTAGCCCCAGAGAATCTGACTTAATAGGAGGTATGATCTGGACATGAGAGGTGGTAAGAGTTGAGACCCGTTGCTCTAGATCGCTGTGTGGAAGTCCTAAAGCAGGAGGTCAGACTCTAGCATCCGTAAGAATGACCTGCGGTTTAATGTCAGATGATGATTCCTGAGCCTCACTACCGGAGAATGGGAGTCTGAGTTGGGCTCAAGGGTCTGCATCTTTAGAGAATAGCCAGGTGAGTCGTTTGTATGTGGTCTATGCGCTACATTTTATATCCAGAAAATTCTGTGGTGCATTTTTTACTTGCTTAAAAATATACTTTTAGAGGCTCCTGGGTGGGTGGCTCAGTCGTTAAGCATCTGCCTTCAGCTTGGGTCATGATCCCAGGGTCCTGGGTTCAAGCGCCCGCATCAGGCTCCCTGCTCAGCGGGGAGCCTGCTTCTCCCTCTCCTGCTCTACCTGCTTGTGTTCCCTTTCTCGCTGTATCTATGTGTCTATGTCAAATAAATAAATAAAATCTTTAAAATATATATATGTGTGTGTGTTTATGTATATGTATACACACACACACACACACACACACACACACACACACACACTTTTAGAGGAAAATTAACAGAAAAAAAGTAGCTGTTACAGATCATTAAGGGGAAAGGGCGCCTGGGTGGCTCAGTCGGTTGAGCATCCAACCCTTGATTTCGGCTCAGGTCGTGATCTCAGGGTCCTGGGATTGAGCCCTGTGTTGGGCTTTGCCTTTAGCTTGTAAGCGTGCTCTCTCTCAAATAAATAAAATAATCTTTAAAAGAAAGAAAGTTCAAGTCAAAGAAGGTGCTATCTCCCAGTGGATTCTGCCCCGAGTCATGTATTCAGTTCTGGGTACCGCAGTTTCAGGGCACTAAGCCAGAGAGCCTCCAGAAAAGGGAGACCAAGGTGGTTAGGAACCGGAAAATCTCCCCATGGGCACATGCTCAGGCTGGACAACAGAAGTTTAAGCAGGGGTAGCAGTCTTCAAATACCTACAGGGCGAACACGGGGAAAGAGAAAGACTGTTCTCTGGAGCTCCAGAGAGAAAACGGGATGGTTTGTTCGGACTTCCAAGGAGCCAGGATTCGGTTCAGTAGGAAGACTGTGGACCAGGAAGACCTTAACAAGTACTAACTCATAGTGACTTGTTGTGAGTTGCCCCAAGTGTTTAAAAGAAGCCGAAGGAGCATTTGTCCAGAAAAATGTAGAATGAGTTTCAGCACCAGCAGAAAAGTTCGATCAGATGACCTGTATCAACTTGGATCCCTCAGCTTTCTGAAATTCCTTGTGCCTCAGAAGGAGACAATTTAGAGGAGGGAATTTACAATAAATGAAAATCCAAAGGACAGTGATATCACGAAAAGAAAGGGACCGCAAGATAAGGAATGCCGGCAGCCTATATAATGCAGAAAAGGCAGGGAAACAGAATCCGCCCCTGAGCCTCCAGGGGAAATGCAATCCTGCTGACACTTTGATTTTAGGACTTCTGGCCTCCAGAACTGTAAGATCATAAATACGTGTGGTTTTAAGCCGCCAAATTTGTGGTGATCTGTCAAAGTAGCCAGTAGAAAACTAACAACACAACACCTGTAGGAAAGACTCGCAGATTTTAGGGACGAAGAGGTGGATCCCTGAGTATTTTGCCCTTAAAGCTAGCCTTTATAAGATCTTGGTGGAAAATGTAGTTTGTTGTTTGTGGGGTTTGGGTCGGTTTATTTGCTTCCTTTGCCACTTAAAAAGTCCCAGAATAAGAGCAAATGCCAGTTTTCGATGGTCTCCAGACAGGTTTCTCATGTAGCCTTCTAGAAACCTGCCAGTCTTGGTAACAACTATGGGCCAGTTTGAGGGCACGGCTCCACTGTCTGAGCCCTGTCTGCCCGCCCCACGCTTTCCACCAATCACGTCTCAGGGAGCCCACCCGGCACCTCCGTCTGGTAACTTCTTTCCCAGCTCAGCCGCTGTTCAAGCCCTCATCCCTTCGATCTGCCCTGCGGGTGGGGTTGCTTTCGTCCTTGCTAACACCTTGCTTTGTAATCCCATATCCAACCATTTACTCGAGGAAGCAATAAACTTGGCCCTTTCTCCCTGTGCGTTAGCCACTTTGCTGTTCTTGTACAATCCCACTCCGGGCTTTATCCTGGCTGTTTTCTCCAGAACATTCTTTCCTTAGATATCCAGATGATCAACTCTCTTCGTTTCTCTTCCAAGTCTTTGCTTACCTGCCACTTTCTTCATGAAGCTTACCCTGGTTACCCTATTTAATACTCTCTCTGCCTCTCTCATTCTCTCTCTCTCTCTCCCCGACACACACACTTTCAACTCCCTTTTCTGGCCCGTTTTTTTCCCAGCACTTGTCTCCTCCTAACATAAAATAGAATGTCTTTATTATTATGTTTATCGTCTAGGGTCCGTCTTCCCCCACTGAAATGCTAAGGACCCAGGAAGTACTGTTGAGTGCATGAGTGTATTCTCTTCTCTGTGCTCATGCTCGGCCTTATCCTGGGGTAGAGCTGTAAGAGGAAGACATTGTGTGGCTCAGGGTCGGCCTGCCCAGGGTGGCACACAGGCTGCATTTCACTCGGCCTGGGTGGGCTGTTGACACCTGGGGGTGTGTCCCCTGGCGCTCAGCCCGCTCCTCCCCTCCTCAGCACTGACTGCTGTTCCAGCGGTTGCCCATTCTCCCCACACTTCTCTCCTAGCCTCAGTGGGCAGGAAGTGAGTGGGAAGGCAGTTAAACCACTCTTCCACTGATCTAGGCGCTTATGGATGTATTGAAGCGCTTTGGAGGGGCGCCTGGATTGCTCAGTGGGTTAAGCCTCTGCCTTTGGCTCAGGTCATGATCTCAGGGTCCTGGGATCGAGTCCCACATCGGGCTCTCTGCTTGGCAGGGAGCCTGCTTCCTCCTCTCTCTCTCTCTCTCTCTGCCTGCCTCTCTGCCTACTTTTGATCTCTGTCAAATAAAATTATAAAAAAAATTATGAAGCACTTTGAGGGAAAACACAGATGATTAGAACAACAGGGTTGGGGCTGGTCCAACATACATTTGCAGGAAAACCTCCAGCAACTGCCAAACTTAAGCAAAAGTTCCGGCGTGGTTTGCCTTACATAAACCCAATAAAGGAGAACTCAAAAATGGAGGAAGGTGAGCAGAATGCAGTACCCCAAAGTGTGTCACTTGGGGATGTGGAACGGTTTGAGCTGAAGGCGATTAAAACCCAGCAAACTCAGGAAAAGCTTTTTACCTCTCGCCTTCACCACTTAAATGAATTTAGATAGGATGCCTGTACCTGGAGGAGAGCTGTTAACCTGAGATAACTTTTTTGTTCTTCTTTTTGAGAGGGAGAGAGAGGTAGGGAGAGGCTGAGGGAGGGGAAAAGAAAAAAATCTTAAGCTGGAATGCAGCACCACCTTGAGATCACGACCTGAGCTGAAATCAAGAGTTGGATGCTTAACTGACAGCCGCCCAGGCACCCCCAGGGTTAACTTTTTCTATCAGAGAGATGTATGGCATGGCAAATATTTGTTTACCCAACATTAGCTCTTCTCTTCTTCCGGTGAATTGTCCTCCTCCCGCTTGAAGCAGGAGGCTGCGACTCCCTTTCTCCTCAGCCAAGGATGACAACGCCAGCCTCTAGGACCTGCCTGCGCCTGGGGGGGGTCTCATATTTTTTTTGTTCATTCTCTTCCTGTTAATCTGTCTTATGTCAATTTGATTATTAGGCCAGGCCAAGAATCACAGAAGGGAAAAAGGGAAAAGTTCTTCACCCCTACGCCTTTAAGAATAGATCGGCTCTGAGAGTGGAAAGAATTTATCTCTGGGTTATTTTAAAGAGTTTGCTCAATTGAAAATTTTGAGCCAGAACGTCACCAAATGGAAGATTAGATGATGCCTGTTACATGAATACAGTGGACTATTAAACGGTTATTAAAAGTTGTGTTCTTTGGGCGCCTGGGTGGCTCAGTGGGTTAAAGTCTCTGCCTTAGGCTCAGGTCATGGTCCCAGGGTTCTGGGATCGAGCCCCGCATCCCATCGGGCTCTCTGCTCAGCGGAGAGGCTGTTTCCTCCTCTTTCTCTCTCTCCCTCTCTCTTTGCCTGCTTCTCTGCCTACTTGTGATCTCTGTCTGTCAAATAAATAAATAAAATCTTTAGAAGTTGTGTTCTTAATATAATGGGAAGATGCCATTGTTGTAACGAGGGGGGCAAAGTTGGAAAGGAAACTGTATAATTATGGAGGGGAGGAATATTCGCCACCCCAAAACGTCTCTTTAGCATGTGGATAATTTTAAGCTGATTATATTGAAGAAATGGAAGACTCAAGAAGTTTTTCTTCTCTCCCTCCCCTCTAACTGCCTAAAAGAATTGAAATAGAAGATCCACTCCAGGAAGGGAAGAGTCCCCTTAGATACCTACATTATACTATGAACTTGGGGTGGTGGACACAGAGGAAGTTAGCAAAATCTGTTAAAATTTCTCTCTATGTCCCATTGTTTCTGTATGACCCAGGAAACATTGTTCACCAAACATTTATTCTTTTTTCGTCTTCCTAGGAATTGTCTTCTCTTTAAAGATCCAGAAACTTAATCCTTCTCCTTAATGCTAGATGGTATGTAAACCTCAATTGCGTAACTGCCTGGGGTCTCATATTCTTGGAGATGGAAAAGTGCCCCCTCCTGTTAACCTGTTCAATCTGTCTCTTGCCAGTTTAATTCTTAGACCAGCCAAAAGAGAGCCTTGAGTGGTAAACAATTTTCCTTTCCAACGATTGAAATTTTTTTTTAATTCCATAATAAAGAGACTGGAAAGACACCAAATCATTAACCAGAATTGTTCCCGAGCGTTGAGATTGTAAATAATAGCCTTTTTGTCTTTTGAATTGTCTGACTGTCCACATTTTCTATAATGAGTATTATTTTCATTATAAAAATTAAAATGAGGGGCGCCTGGCTGGCTCAGTCCGAGAAACATGTAACTCTTGATTTTCAAGCCCCACACGAGGTGTAGAGGTGACTAAAGCAAATAAAAAAAACTTGAAACAAAATAAAACAGTAAAGATTAAAATAAACGTTTAAAAACAAAAACCAAGCTTTGTATTCTAAAAATTGAATTTACCCAAAACTTATCTGCATTGTCGTTATTGGGATGCATCTCAGGGGGAGGGAGAAAAAGTTCCGGGACAACTGTTTATGAAGTCTTTATCTAATTCTTTCATTTACTTAAGAATGGATCTATAATAATCCAGAACTAAGGTAGAAGAGTGAAAGAAGAAAAAAAAAAAAAAAAGCCCGATGATCCTTTGAAGAAAACGTGTTGCGATTATTTAAAACCCCTAGCTTCTCATTTTGGGAGCTTGAAACGAATTGGCTAAATGAATCGAACAGCTAATTTGTTCGTTGTATCGAATGGGAGAATTCCGCTTAAATGTTCAGAATTGGTAGGTAGCACTGTACAAGAAAAGGTGAAGGCGGTGATGACAAACCAATAAATTAAAGGAGGCTGTTTGGCGAAATCGCTGAGTCAAGAGTCGGGCAATCACGTGAAGTTTTTAATAAAAACGAAACTAAACCAGAAGTGGTGAGCTTTGCCTCCCTTCCCCACCCCTTCTTGGTATTGTTACAGGCGCGGGGAGCGTCTTTGGCATATCTCTTTTGGCTTCTCCGCGGGGTGGACCGGGCGGGCGGGAGCGGAAGGGGCGGTGGAAGGAGGGGGATCTGGGCCGGCGGGTGCGCCTTTGCACTTGTGGGTCGGCGTTTCGGGGAACAGCGGCGCATAGATCCGGACGAGACATTGGCCTTTTGTGTCTCTTGCGTCTGGTACCTTTGGCGGGCCGGCTGCCGCTGTGGGAGGCTGCGCTCGGTGCCAGCGGTCAAGGAGACCTTGCTCGGCAAAGCGACTATTGTACTTTGAGCGAGTGACTCCCGGAGGCTTTGCCGCTTTCTAGGCATTTCTCCAGGAGCTTTCTCCCCCTGGAGGCCTAGCTTCTAAATGCAGCATGTTTTTGCCTTGTGACGCTGTTTTATTCTCGGCTTTGGCGCCAAGAGTGGAATGCAATCCTTACCAGTTAATTATGGCTTCTTGGAGGAAAGAACAATAAAGTGTTGTCCTTTATGTCTAAAGTCTGTACTTCTGAGTTCAATCGCAGTAGTTGCTTTGAAGTCTTTACCTGGCGTAATTACTCACCTGGTACCCTTTATGAGCGCAGGAGCCTGCACCAAAGTGTGGGGCTCTCTTGGGTTGGCTCTAGTCAATTTCGACATAAAGAGACACCCCACTTGTGTCGCGTATGTACATATGTCAAACCTCATCAAATTGTACACTTAAAATATGTGTAGTGTATTGAATGTTAGTAATACCTCAACAAACCTTTTAAAAAGGAACACATTCAGAGAAGTAATAAATGGTAATCAAAATTAAGAACTGATAAAATGCAAAAATTTATTTCTTTTATCAATGTCACTGAGTAGTGAAAAAAATCATTATCTCTTGCCTTTTCTTGGTGAGTTGTTACTTATTTTAAAGCCTTAAATTTCTGTAAATATAGGCACATGGTTTTACCTGTGAAGTTTTTCCTAAATGAGGACATTTCATTAGTACTTTATTTACTATGGTTGTGACACCTATGAAAGCACAATGCCATCGGGCATCAGAAACAGAGAAGAGGCGTGTCTGGGTGGCTCAGTCAGTGAGCCTTTAGCTCAGGTCTTGCTCAGTGGGGAGTCTGCTCTTCTCCTTCTCCCTCTGCCCCTCCAATCCCACCATTGGTGCTTTTTCTCTCTCTCAATAAAACAAAATCTTTAAAAAAAAAAAAAACCCAGAAAAGAAACATCACTGCCCGGGGGGCACCTGGGTGGCTCAGTCATTAAGCAACTGCCTTTGGCTCAGGTCATGATCCCAGGGTCCTGGGATCGAGCCCCACGTCAGGCTCCCTGCTCATCAGAGTGTCTACTTCTCCCTCTCCCGCTGCCTGCTGCTACCTCTGCTTGTGTTCTCTCCCTCTCTCTCTCTCTCTAAAATGAATAAATAAAATCTTAAGAAAGAAAGGAACATCACTGCCCAGTAGAGGTAACACATGACCAGTGTCAAGAAACAGGCTAATAAGAGTCAGGCTGGCCTAGGTCTGAACTCAAAATCTTGCCACTCAGCTGTAGGAGCAGCTAATTTTCCCAGGGCCTCAGCTTCTCACAGGGTCCTAAGTGAATCAGGGTCAGCAGAAGAGGAACAGAAAAAGAGATCATTTGGCCTCTATTCTGGAGTTGGTGTGGGGGGGTTGGCTCGAATATGGGCTGCTGCATGGTAGTAAAGTCTTGTGAAATTGCTGGTAGAATGGTTATCACAGAAGTTAATCCTAAGTGAAGTCCATGGAACCCCAGTGCTAGAGGGTGGGAGCTGGTGAATGTCTCCAAAATCTGAAAACTCCCCAGGCCTTGAGGACCCTTAAGGAATAAATGAGATAGTAATTGTTAGGGCTGATTTAATGTTAAAACCTGTTTAACTATTAGGGCCTGCTTAGCCAGAGCAACTCCATATTGCCTAGGTAGCCATATTGTTGTTTACACCCACAGACTTCATTCTGGGAATAAACGCCCCAGTAGTTCCTGGTATGGTTCCGGGTATCGATTCTGGGAGTAAACGCCTTAACAATAGAAGCCACATACCTTGGGTCTGTGGTTATGCCCTATAAAACCAGCCTGTGAGATTGAGGCGTCGTCACTCTTCAGAGGCGGCCCTGGCCGGTCAGTCTGACTTCTAACACTTAGCATAGAATAAAACTCTACATAACTTTCACTTTGTCTCAGTCTCGTGGTCAGTCTGACTTCTAATGCTTGGTATAGAATAAGACTTTGCATAACTTTCACTTTGTCTCAGTCTCCTTCCTTTGATAACGGACCCAACGTTCTGGGGGCTCGTCCGCGATCAAATGACGAGAACTGAGTCAGCATCAGAATTTCTGGGAAAAGCCTCTAGAGGTAAGATCTTGAGATTTCATTCTGCAGGATCTGGTCTGTCTGTCTGGTTGCGGAGCTCCAGGGTATAGCCCGGGGAGAACCTGGATGCAGCATTGCTCCCCAGGGCTGGAGTGGATGCAGGGACGCCCCATCCCTCCACTGGGAGATTGCCAGGGGGTTCGAGTCCCCCTAGGTGGACAGGGGGTTCGAGTCCCCCTAGGTGGTCACCGGGGGTTCAAGTCCCCCTAGGTGGTCAGGGGACTGAGAAAATCCCCACCAGCGGCAGGTTGTATTTTTGAGTTGGGATTATATCTTGCACACCCTTAGACTTGATATCTGGTCGAGGAAGGGCTGCTGGGTCTGGTCTGCGGTTGTCTTTGTCTTGTCTTTTTGTTGTCTGTTGTGTTGTTGTGTTTGAAGAAATGGGGCAAGCGGAGAATAAGGGACCTATGACACCCCTAAGTCTTATTCTCCATTTCAAGGATTTTCAAGGTAAAACCACCCAGTTGGATGACAAGGCTTACCCAGGAAAACTCTCTAAAACTGGGAATCCTTTCTCTGCCTTCTGGCAGCACTCCCCCTTCTGTTTCTGCACCAGCTTGGATGCGGCCTGCATAATTGGCCTCTAGACCGTCCTCAGTGCTTCCTGCACCACGGCTCCTTTTCTCTTCACTGTCAAGGAGCAAAAGAACAGCCCCTGGACCTAACACCTCGCACTCCAGATCTTCCCACCCGTGTCTCAGGTAAACATTAAAAGAGGAGTGGGTCTAGGTGAAATGTAAACCACTATTTGAACTAAGTTAAGTTTGTTGGTTTAATTAAGATAGACATGTCTTTAAAGTTACAGCAGTAAATGTGAAACTTCAATCAAAATTTACTGAAGGTCAAATAAGCTCATGCTATTTGTTAAAACCTGTTATCAAAGAAATAACTAAACTGGTGGTTAATTGTCTGTCTCAAAGTTTTAATGGGTAATTGTTAAAGTAACTTTCAAAGTCTTTGGTAACCTGAAACTTTAAAGTTTTGGTTGGATGACAAATGAAATTAAATTTGTTGGACATCTAGGTCTTAACCAAATGGGATAAAATGCTAAAGCATTGAGTACTTGATGTAGGTTTGTGCTTTTGACTTCTTACTGAAAAGAAACTAAGAATATTTAAATCTGTTGGTAAACATGTTTTTTTTAAAGATTTATTTATTTATTTGACAGAGAGAGAGAGAGAGATCACAAGTAGGCAGAGAGGCAGGCAGAGAGAGAGAGGGGAGCAGGCTCCCCGCTGAGCAGAGAGCCCGATGTGGGGCTCGATCCCAAGACCCTGAGATCATGACCTGAGCCGAAGGCAGAGGCTTAACCCACTGAGCCACCCAGGTGCCCCGGTAAACATGTTTTGTGCTTAACTGATTCATAAATTTGCCATCTACAGAATTCTGTTGTAACTATTCACAATTGGTTAGTACTTAACCATCACTAGAGACTGAAGTGTTTCTAAGAATAGAAAATTCTGCTAACTGTAACTAAGACTGATGGAAGTAAGGGAAATAACCCTATATGTAAAAAAAAAAAAAAAATAGGAGATACATAAGAAAAATAAGGAATGGGAATACATTTTGTTAAAGATAAAAGATAATTTTGTCCTAAATGAGATGGTTGTTTGAAAGGAAATGGCTTGGGACAAAACCTGGATGCAAAAGAAAGTTGTAAAAGGTTTATGAAGGGAAATCTTCAGAAAAAAAAAAAAATTTAGGTATGGTCAGGATGGACTACCCCCCCCCCAAAAAAAAAACAAAAACGCCATAAGGTTTTTATTAAAAGTTTTAATGTTGTCTGAAAAACCAGAAGAAAGACAGTTGACTGATAGTAAGTTTAGAAAAAACTGTACATGCACAAAAAGAGGGCCTAAGAGAGTAAGTAGTTTTGTCTTAAAGTAAAAATGTCTGGTTGCACCAGAACGTGAAAGGAGATAATAAAAACTAAACTTGAGGGTATATAATAAGTCATAGGAGGCTTGGGGAAAATGACTTTTATTTGCCTTGGTTTATAGGTTTAAAAGGAAACAATGAAATATGTTGAAAATTTGAACATATTAGATCAGTTTTGATGGATTTATTCACAAGAAGAAAAAAAAGACGAATAAATCTTTTCCTGTAAAATGTTTCTGTTCAAATGAGGCATAGTTTTTAAGGAAGAAAGACTAAAGCCCTCTGTCATGACAAATCTATACTGATGATCTACTCAAGTAAATGTTAACTATTATGTATTAATTGATCTGCTGTTAAAGAGAATGTAAATGGTTTTCTCTTTGCCTGCCCAGAGAAACCAGTTTCTATGTTTTGTTTTATCAGATCTTAAACATCCATAATCCTATTTAAGCATGTACTTTAAAACTTAGATTTTAACAACTGTCAACAAGATTTAAATTATAAATGAGATCTCTTTGACCCATAAGGCTTTTCCTTGGTACGCTAAGTTACCCAGGAAGTACTGCTAAACCAATGATAAACCTTGGGTTACATTTGGGTAAATGTTATAACTATTATAGAGATTCTATGCATTTCCTAAAGTTTTAATGTTTTGATAAGGGTCATTACTTGATATTTAACCATATCTATTCTGAGTTTTTTTCATTTGTAATTGTTTTAATTCTCTTGTAAAATGAATTCTGCCCTAAAGGAAATTCATATGGGAGACTTTCAGGACAAATACAGGTCTTTGATATGTTGAAATCCTGGAACTGAAATGGGTAAAAATTTCCAGAAATAAGAGCTGCATTCGAACTAAACCAGAATTAGTAACATGGGACAAGATGAACTAAAAGATTGTAATGTCATATCTCTCTTTTTTTTTTAAGATTTTATTTATTTATTTGACAGAGAGAGATCACAAGCAGGCAGAGAGGCAGGCAGAGAGACAGGAGGAAGCAGGCTCCCTGCTGAGCAGAGAGCCCGATGCGGGACTCGATCCCAGGACTCCGAGATCACGACCTGAGCCGAAGGCAGCGGCTTAACCCACTGAGCCACCCAGGCGCCCCCAATGTCATATCTCTTAATGTTGTATCTGTTATTTTAAACATTGCTGGTTCTCTAATGTTTGCTCTTCCAGACTGAAAAAACTTTTTTTCTTAAAATGTCTGTGACTTACAGAAATGTAAAAATATTCATTTGTAAACAAATCAAGACATTCAACTTTTCTATCTGAACCCTCTGAAACCAAAAGGTCTCAGCAAGTATTCTTTCTTCCACAACAATCAGTCATTTGCATAAGTTCAATAAAAATCTGTTCTCTTTGTAACCGGACACCATTGGAAACACTGGTTATTTGACCAAGGCTTAGACTGGAATGTCAAGTTTGAAAAAGACTCAGATATGACTAGACAGCTTAAAGGAACTAAGGTTGACTTTATAAAACCTGGAGCAATAAAGCCCCATGAAACTGTTGGCCTGACACCTTGCTTACAGAGTTCCCAGCAGCCTCACCAGGTCAGTAAAGAATGTCACTTCCTGGCAGGTGCAGGAACCTCAGGATACATTGGGGACCCCAGAAAGAGGAATTCACCCAAATCGACAGGTATTGCAGGCATGTCTGATGGCAATTATTTGGCTTGGCTTCTGGCCTGGAGAGGCTATTACAAGTTCAACCTAGAGATTCCTTATAAGAAGTTCCAGCAAAGAGGCACCTGGGTGGCTCACTGGGTTAAAGCCTCTGCCTTCGGCTCAGGTCATGATCCCAGGGTCCTGGGATCGAGCCCCACATCCGGCTCTCTGCTCAGCGGGGAGCCTGCTTCCTCCTCTCTCTCTGCCTGCCTCTCTGCCTACTTGTCATCGCTGTTTGTCAAATAAATAAATAAATAAATAAATAAATAAAAAGAAGTTCTAGCAAAGCAGATTCTAAAAGATCTATATGATCACTCACTGTTCTTGCTGAGCTTATGTAAATAATTAGGCCAAGTTTGTTAAAACTGGACTTGTTTTTCAAATAAATTAGTCCTGATTTAGCTATCTCTGGAAATGAGGGTTATTTTGGAGAGAAAAATTATGTTTCAGTAACACACCTTTATGGATATTAAGTTCTAGATTTTGTTGTCTTTAAATGTTTATTTACCTAAGCTAGACAACTTGAGATAAACTTCAGAAAAGTTGCACAATAGCTTGTTTAGATGATCTTGCCTAATATTCTGTAGGGATAATAACAGAACCCATTGGACACAAATATATGTTAGTTTTATGGATACCTTTTAAGACTGGTAGAGGCTTTTTCCGCCAAACATGAGATGGCAGGAATAGTAGCCAAAAAGCTACTAAATAAAATAATTCCTACGTTTGGGTTGCCTCTCGAGATCAGGTCAAACAACGGCCCTGCATTTGTGAGTTCAGTCTCACAGGCATTGGCCAAGGTCATGGGCACTAATTGAAAACTACACTGTGCCTGCCGGCCCCAGAACTCTGGACAAGTAGAGAGAATAAACCGGACTCTTAAAGAGACCTTGACAAAGTTAATTCTGGAAACTGGCGGTGGATGGATGGATCTCCTTCCCTTCGCCCTCCTTAGGGCGTGATGTACACCCTACTTAAACAAGGTTACCCCATTTAAAGTAATGTTCGGGAGACCTCCTCCACTCTGCCCATGGCTACAAGAGGTTGCCCTAGCAGAAATGACCAATCAGTCTGTACTCCAGTCACTGCAGGCGCTACAGTCTGTCTTAAAAAGAGCCCACGTAGGGATCCGAACTCCCTACCCTGAGATGGAGACAGAGGTGGAACCACATCCTTACCAACCCGGAGACTTGGTTTGGATATGCCGCCACCAAGTGGGAAACTTGAAGCCTAGTTGGAAGGGACCATTTACTATCATCCTATGGAAGACCCGAAGGATTCCAACATCTTAACGCAGGAATTAAACGGACAAAGCGTGCGGTTCCCATCCTAATTCCAGCACTACTTGTGGCAGGAATAGCAGGGTCCACAGCAATAGGAACTGCAGCTTTAATAAAGAAGGACTTAACATACTATTCCTAAAAAAGAAGGGGCTCTGTGTAGCCCTGGGAGAGGAATGCTGCTTCTGGGTATTAACGCCCTAATGTCACTTGTACAAAAAAAGAGGAATTGGGGCGATAAAAATGTCAGTCCTACAAACTCAATATAACCCCTTACAACAGAAAGACATAAAACTGGCTGAAAAGTCAAGAAATTGACTAATCTCCAAAGAAAAGGGGGGAATGTTGGGGCTGATTTAATGTTAAAACCTGTTTAACTATTAGGGCCTGCTTAGCCAGAGCAACTCCATATTGCCTAGGTAGCCATATTGTTGTTTACATCCACAGACTTCATTCCGGGAATAAATGCCCCAGTAGTTCCTGGTATGGTTCTGGGTATCGATTCCAGGAGTAAACGCCTTAACAATAGAAGCCACATACCTTGCATCTGCGGTTATGCCCTATAAAACCAGCCTGAGATCGAGGCGCCGTCACTCTCTTTGGAGGCAGCCCTGGCCGGTCAGTCTGACTTCTAATGCTTGGCATAGAATAAAATTCTACATAACTTTCACTTTGTCGCAGTCTCGTTCCTTTGATAATGGATGCCAACAGTCATGAGTGGGAAGGCTCAGAACAGTACCCTACAGATAGTAAGTACTGCATTCAATCAGTGGACTTATTTTTGTTATTGGTGGTGGTGGAACCATATAGCCCACAGTGTCACTGTGAGCAGAACACTGATGAAACAGACAACATTCCCAGCAGCTAGCCTGACACGTAGGAGGTAAACTAAGTGGGTCTTAGTTCTCTTCCCCATTCTCTCTCCTTACTTTGAATTGTTCACCCCAAATTCAGGCCACTCCATGAAGCTCTCCCTGCTTCGTGTCCCCCAGGCCAACAACAGGGCCTTTCCTGTGGCTCTGGGATAGGATATAGGTGTTATGGGGGTGGATTTTCCTCTACCCTTCAGAGTTTTGGCTGATACAAGAATTAAGTTGACATGAGACAGATTAATAGGAGAAAATAAAATTTGATTAAGTACGGGGAACCCACATACACATGAGATTCCAGAGGCAGGCAAAATAGAGGTATATATGTCATCCTGAACTAAGGAGAAGGGGGTAGGGGTCTGGGACTACAAAGGGAAGGAAAGCAACTCACAGGAAGATGAAAAAGTAAACATTTGGTAAACATATGTTAGCTGGGCCATCTAGAAACAATAGGACACAGAGAGGAATCTTAACAAAGTGACTTTTCTAAATTCTTCTCTGTCTGGGCCCCTAATTCGTAATATACTGTGGTTATTTATGGTGGCCGCTCTCTTCTGGAGCAGGTCCCCTATCCCAAGTCCTTTAGGCAGTTAGGCAGGGAGGTCAACGTTTCTTCTCGAGTATTTTGGGCCTTGTTTTCAGCTCAGAATAATCTGCATGCCAAAGGTGCACATCTTGGGGAAGCACAGGGTGGGAAATCTAGGTTGGGTCACCCGTCATGGAGGTCAGTACGAGCGTCTCTGTTTGCACTGATGTGTTACCCCGGACTTTGTGGACTTTAGTTGTGGTTGCTATAAGGGCAGGAAGCGGGGTGTGACACATTGGAGTTTCCAGAAGCAGATGCTGAGGTGGAATTTGGGTACACGATATTTAGAGGTCAGTATCTATGACAGAAATGAGTGGGAGGTGGGATCGGATGGGGGTAAAAGTTGAACAGAGATGTCAGCCGAACAAAGCCACAGCCGACTTCACAGGGAGGTCTGGAACATACCCATCAGAGTATCCCACAGCAGGCTGACAAGGTTGGGTCTTTATACCTTCCTCTCTTTCAATCACGGGATGTGGACTGTCCCAGGAAGAGCATGACCCCACAACCTGGAGTGGAGGCAGACCCTAAGTGGGTGCCAGTTGGTGTCGAGCATGCATCCCACACCTGGGCGCCAGGTCCTTCCTCAAATAGTGATCTGGATGGTACATTCTGTGTCCACCACACTGGGGGGTGAACCAGCGACATAGTAACACATACCCAGGAGCTGTGGTAAGGGAAGGACAATCTGAATGGGATCCTAAGTTACAGAAATAAATATAGGTATAATAGGTTTTCTTCTAGTTAATGTCCTGAACTCCCTCACTCTACGCCAGGAGTCCTTAACCGAGGGTCCGTAGATGGAGTTCAGAGGGGCTCATGACCTGGGATGGGGAAAAAACAGCATCTTTATCCGAACCAGTGTTTTACTGAAATTGAGGATTTCCTTAAATCATGGGTATAGGCAACAACCCACAGTAAATTTAGCAAAACCTATGACTTAGTCACCAGTAGAAACTGTGGCTGTGTTTGATATCATGTGACTGTTACTGTCAGTATCTGCACACGTGCTTTATGCGCAACAGTACTTCAACGTTGTTACTTTTTAAAGATTTTATTTATTTGTCAGAGAGAGAGGAGCAAGAGCCAGCACAGGCAGACAGAGTGGCAGGCAGAGGCAGAGGGAGAAGCAGGCTCCCTGCCAAGCAAGGAGCCCGATGTGGGACTCAATTACAGAACGCTGGGATCATGATCTGAGCTGAAGGCAGCTGCTTAACCAACTGAGCCACCCAGGCGTCCCACATTGTTACTTTTTACATCTCTAGATCTTGCTATTTATTTTTTAAAAGATTTTATTTATTTATTTGACAGAGAGAGACACAGTGAGACAGGGAACCCAAGCATGGGTAGTGGGAGAGGGAGAAGCAGGCTTCCCGCTGGACAGGGAGCCTGAATTGGGGCTCGATCCCAGGACCCTGGGACCATGCCCTGAGCCAAAGGGAGACACGTAACCGACTGAGCCACCCAAGCGCCCCTAGGTCTTTCTATTTTATATGTTAAGAGAGAAGCCCATATTATATCACATATTATTGAATATTCTAATAATTATATTTTGATATAATTAGGTTCTTTTGTAATCTTATATATATTATATATGTGTGTGTATTTAAAACATTATTCTATGTCAGGGTTCATAAGCTTCATCAAATTCTTAAAGAGGTGCATGGCACAAAACACAGTAGGAAGTCCTGTAGTAGAAGTCTACGCTGCTAGAGGTGACTTACATTAGGTAATTTATACACAAACCGTCCCCCAACCCCATACAACACAACGACTCCCAACATTGCTCCCCATTATTTCCCAAATAAAACACATTAGAAAGAAAGAGAGAAAATTCTGCTTCAGGACCTTTAAGTCTTGTCATGCAGCTATTTCATTCACTCAAGGTTGTAGGTTCAAGCCCCATGTTGGGTATAGAGATTACTTAACAATAAAATCTTTAAAAAAACAAAAACAAAACCATAGGGGCATATATATCTTTTCAAATTAGTGTTTTCATTTTCTTTGGGTAAATACCCAGAAGTACAATTACTGGATCCCATGTTATTTCTATTTTTAAGCTTTTGAGGAGCCGCCATACTGTGTTCCACAGCGACGGCACCAGTTCGCATTCCCACCAACCACACACGAGGCATCCCTTTTCTCCACATCCTCACCGACACTTGTTGTTTCTTGTCTTTTTTAGCCTAGCCATTCTGACGGGTGTGAAGTTTGTCTCACACTTTTCAGCTTTGAACCAGGTATTATCATTAATAGCTGCGCCAAAACAATTTGATTTGGGCTTAATAGATTTCCACTTTGAACTTCCAGTTTCTATAGGCAGTCGCACAAGCTCTTGGCTCACCAGGTGGCGGGGTCAATGGGAAGTGTGGGAAATCACAGGGTTAGGTGTACCTGGAGTATGTGTAGGGAATAGAGACTAAGCAGCCCTGCATATAGCATATAGAGAGGGCAGTCTGAACATTCTAGCAACAATGGTTATGCAATTTATGCATGGTATGAATCTACAGCTATTTATTTTACTGACTGATAGTGCTTTCCTGTTTTGCAGTAAATCCTCTTGACAGTACTGAGCACAAATAAATGAACATACGTATTTATGAAAATGTAGGTACTGAATTTAATGATTTACATGTAACTCACCCAAGATGTCTGTTGACATCTGACACCCATGCGGGCCACAGAGATAGAACTGATCACACAAAAACCAGAAGATACCTGTCCACTGACAAAACATCAGCATCTACCTCAGAATTTAGTAGTTATTTCACAATGGAATATTACTCAGCCATTAAAAAGAACGAAATCTTGCCATTTGCAATGATACAGATGGAGCTAGAGAATACAATGGTTAGAAAAGCAAGTTAGAGGAAGACAAATACCATATGATTTCGCTCATTGTGGAATTTAAGAAACAAAAAGGAAAAAACAAGAGAGAGAGAGAGACAGACTCTTAACTCCAGAGAACACATGGATGGTTACCAGAAGGGAGGAGGGTCAGGGGGTGGGGGAAATAGGTGACAGGGATGAAGGAGGGCACTTGTCCTGATGAGCAAGGGAGGGGGGACTGTTAAATCACTAAACTCTACACCTAACATAACACTGCATGTTAACTGTACTGGAATTAAAATAAAAAAGAAGTTGGTGGTTACTTTAATAATGTGCTCAAGGATCACACACAGGTATAGAAGATTTACATATAACGCTGTAAAGCATAACTTTTCAAGATCAAACGGTTGTTCGAAACTCATTTGCTTATTTTTTATCCTTAATTTCCTTGTGTATGTATGAAAAATGAAGTGGCAGCTATTGAAGTGTTGGCTGAATTTAGCAAACAAATGGTCCCATGATACCAACTTTACATCAGGGTCTCTAGGTGCTTCAAATACAAGTTAAATTAATAATAGTGCAATGATTCCATCCAATGTGTCGGATCAAATAACAATTTTGGAAGTTAATACATTTATTTGTGGTTTTTTTTTTTTCAGTGATAATGTGAACATAAATTCTAGTGGAGGAAAATGTGGTAAAAATGTTTTACTCAATTAAGAAGTCTGTATCATAGGAACATTGAGATTGGTCATAGTACACATATAACTGATAACTGCATCCAAACAAACTGTAATATTTTTTCAAAGATTATTTATTTGAGAGAGAATCCACGCAAGAGAGCAAGCAGGGGGGCAGAGGAAGAGAATCTTCAGTCTCCCCCCTAATCATGACCTGAGCCAAAACCTAGAGTCCGAATCGAAGAGTTGGAGGCTTAACTGACTGAGCCACCCAGGCTCCCCAAACAAACTGCGATAGTATATATTTTCCCTATAGACACAATTAGTGTCTGAACATTTTTTGTATGTGACAAAGTTCACGTTGACTACCCCCCAAAATAAGAAAAACTTAGCATGGCAGCATCAGATTTTAGAAACATTTGATCTTCTGAAGAACTACTTTGTTACTCCACCTAAGTGTCCTACAATGGCACTGGATTTTTTAAAAAGAGAGTTCTCTCAATTTCAGGGTCTTTTGTTCAATATCACGTGAAAATATTTAATCAAAATATTCAACAAATAGAAGGCTAAAAGAAATCCCTTTGGCTTTTGAAGCTTTTAGTGAGTTGCGGTTAATGAAAACAGGAAGGCATTAAAATGTTTCCCTAAAAAAGGATTGGAATAGATTACAGTGAGAAACAAATAGGACTGAATCATGAAATTCTGTAATTGTTCTTTGGGATATCTTGCCTTGTGAAAAGACACTTGACTTTTTTTTTTAAGATTTTATTTGTTTGTTTGACAGACAGAGATCACAGAGAGGCAGGCAGGCAGAGAGAGCGGGGGGTGGGGTGGGGAGCAGGCCCCCCGCTGAGCAGAGAGCCCAATGCAGGGCTTGATCCCAGGACCCTGAGATCATGACCTGAGCCAAAGGCAGAGGCTTTAACCCACTGAGCCACCCAGGCGCCCCAACACTTGACTTTTTGATAGAGTTCTTATTTCTTAATTGGATAAAATTTTAATTGGGTACGTTTATATTCTGTACCTGAACAAAACGAAATTTGAGAAGGCCTATGATTTTCAGCATCCAAATGTGAAATTTCCAAAAGAAACAGAGAGACAACTTTTTAAATGAGTTTTGTCTTGTGAAAAAATTTGTTGAAGAATGACATTTTGGGGCGCCTGGTGGCTCAGTCGGTTAAGCATCTGCTTTCAGCTCGGGTCATGATCCCAGGATCCTAGGATGGATTTCCCCATAGGGCTCCCTGCTCAGCGGGGAGCCTGCTTCTCCCTCTGTCTGCTGCTCCCCCTGCTTGTGCTTTGTCTCACTCTATCTCTGTCAAATAAATAAATAAATAAAATCCTTTTTAAAAAAGTATCATTTTGAAAAGTATCATTTTTGTCAGAGAGAGAGAGAGCACAAGAGGGGGGAGCAGCAGACAGAGGGAGAAGCAGGTTCTCCGCAGAACAGGAAGCCCTATGGGGGACTCGATCTCAGGACCCTGGGATCATGACCTGAGCCGAAGGCAGACACTTAACCAATTGAGCCACCCAGGTGCCCCTAAAAATAAAATCTTAAAAAATAATTTTTAGGGGTGCCTGGGTGGCTCAGTCAGTTGAGTATCTGACACGATTTTGGCTCAAGTCATAATCTGAAGCATGTGAGATGGAGCTCCAAGTCAGGCGTGGAGCCTGCATAAGATTCTCACTCTCCTTCTGGCTCTGGCCTCCCTGTTCTCTCTGTCTCTCAAAATAATAATAATAATAAATTCACTTAAAAATTTTTTGAAAAAGATTTTATTTATTTACTTGAGAGAAAGAGAGAAAGCATGAGAGGGGAGAGGGTCGGAGGGAGAAGCAGATTCCCTGCTGAGTAGAGAGCCTGATTCAGAACTTGATCCCAGGACTCCAGGATCACAACCTGAGCCGATGGCAGTTGCTTAACCAACTAAGCCACCCAGGCACCCACTTTAAAAAATTTTTAATGGGGGGGGGCGCCTGGGTGGCTCAGTGGGTTAAACCTCTGCCTTCAGCTCAGGTCATGGTCTCAGGGTCTTGGGATCGAGTCCCCCATAGGGCTTCCTGTTCTGCGGAGAACCTGCTTCCTCTTCTCTCTCTGCCTGCCTCTCTGCCTACTTGTGATCTCTGTCTGTCAAATAAGTAAATAAAATCTTTAAAAAAATTTTTTTAATGGGGATAATAGTAATAGACTCATTGGGTTATTGTAAGGATGAAATGAGGTAACATGCATAACACAATTAGCACAGTGCTTGGCAGATAGAGCACTCAATACACATGAACTATTATTATTGTTTTTGTTACTATTATTAAGAGACTATGTTCTTGATTGCTGCTAAATTATCTTTATCACTGACTTGGTGTCCTAACATTAGCAGATTGGTGGCTTGACCTTGTCTTTACCTAGCAAAGGAACCCAGTGATCAGGAAGATTCACCATATTAAATCATAGCATTGACCAGCATTTTCAAGAATGTTTTCTTTAGAATGTTGGCCCTGGGGGCGCCTGAGTGGCTCAGTGGGTTAAAGCCTCTGCCTTCGGCTCAGGTCATGATCCCGGGGTCCTGGGATCGAGTTCCGCATTGGGCTCTCTGCTTAGAGGGGAGCCTGCTTCCCTCTCTCTCTGCCTGCCTCTCTGCCTACTTGTGATCTCTGTCTGTCAAATAAATAAATCTTAAAAAAAATATATGTTGGCCCTATAAGATGCTCTGTCAGCAAAAGGTTCTGCAGTCGACTGCCATTGGGAAGCTCTAGCCATGTTCTTGCAAATTTGTAATACTGTGTTAGCACTGTAAAAATCTGAGAAGCCTTGCAGTAAAGAAACACTTTAATTTTGTTTAACCCTCATTTTCCCAGTTTATTTGTAGCCTCTCCTCTCTTGTTTGTATGTAATCCCTCAAAATTAACAGAGTATTCTAAAAAATATATTTCATGAAACACGGATCCAGTATTTTTCATTTCAGAAATGGAAGGCCCAATTGGGGGGACTTTCCCAAGGCCACACAGTAATAGTGGATTCTAAGGCCTTGATCTGAGGTCTCCAAATCCTTATGACTTTTTTTTCTAGGAAAGTTGTTTTGTATGTTATAATCTTTGGGCCATGGATCAACTGATGTGGACTATATATTAATTAGGAAATGTATGATACCTTTGAAAGGACAAGACTATTTTATAATAGCCAGAGGTTTTCTATTGTAAAATCTATGGCTTCAACAGCCTCCATACTCTCTGGGACTAAAGGTCTCCACTCACAGGCAGTAGGCAGGGACCTTAGACCACAGTTACTGGGACATTGTCTCTTGAACTGACACAAGATGAACGCCAGGGGGCGCACTTTCCTAAGGCTATCAACTAAGATTTACAGAGCCACAAGGCATAGACGCAGGGAGAACGCAGAGGAAGACAGAGGACACTATCACTTGGGGTCATAATGATGTTTAAGATATTAAAGCCATGGAAGACAAATTGGAAAAGAAAAGGAATCCAAATAGCACTATATCAATGTATAAAACTTCTGTTTCATAATCAACAAAAGTAAGGTAAAAAAATGTAATGTGGGTGTGCCTGGTGGCTCAGTGGGTTAAGCCTCTGCCTTCAGCTCAGGTCATGGTCTCAAGGTCCTGGGATCGAGCCCCGCATCGGGTCCTCTGCTCAGCGGGAAGCCTGCTTCTCCCTCTCCCACTCCCCCTGCCTGTGTTCCCTCTGTCAAATAAATAAAATCTTAAAAAAAAAAAAATTTGGGAAGAGCAGAGACGAGGTGTGTCTTGCTCCCCACTGCATTCCTAGCCCCTGAGGCAATGCCTGGCATACAGTAAGTTCCCTATCCACAGAAACTTCTCTACCTGAGACATTTCTCAGACTCACAAAGCTGTACGGAGAGCAAACATGGCCAACTCTTTCTGCCACTCACAGATGGTTATTGACCATCATTTCAGTCTCTGGTACTGGTGTTCATCAGGGATGTTTGCTGTGGTTTTGCTTTGGTTTGAGCAGTTTAATGAACATTTTTTTAAAGATTTTATTTATTTATTTGACAGACAGAGATCACAAGTAGGCAGAGAGGCAGGCAGAGAGAGAGGAGGGGAGGAAGCAGGCTCCCCGCTGAGTAGAGAGCCCCATGCAGGGCTCCATCCCAGGACTTGGGATTATGACCCGAGCCGAAGGCAGAGGCTTTAACCCACTGAGCCACCCAGGCGCCCCTTAATGAACATTATTAATGTATATCTGATACATACAAAAGCAGTGGGAGTGTTGAAAGTTCCAGTAAGAAGCGATGTAGGGTTATAAAATGAAATGAAATGAAACTAGAATGAAATGAAACTAGAATGTGAAAGTTACCAGGGTTGCACAAAAATCTACATAAAGAGTAGTGAACATTCTTTTTTTTTAAATAGGCTCCACACCCAGCATGGAGTTCAACATGAGGTTTGAACCAATGACCCTGAGATTAAGACCGGAGCCAAGATCTAGTTGAACATTCAACCAACTGAGCCACCCAGGCGCCCTGACTAGTGAACATTCTGTTGGGTAAATACAAGATCATACAACATGTGAAGTATGCTTTGCTTATGAAGGACTCCCCCGCCTCCAAAAAAAAAATCAAGAAGAACCATCTATCTCAACTGAGGAAATAAGTGTCCTAGGCTCATTCCCAGAGCACCTTATTTTGGGATGTGGGTAGAGCTAAAGGTCTTTGCCGGCCTTCCAAGTCTTTTTTCAATCCTTTTATGAAACGTTACCATCCCAAGCTTCTCTGAAAATGATTATTGTGAAATCTTGTATTTAAAGATGTTATAGCAAAAAGCCAGGATAATCGATCTTTATAAAGAAGGGTCGCATTCTCTTGAAAAAAGTCAGTGAATCCCTCCCATTGTGTATCCCCTTACTCCATCTGTATAGGATTTTACAAAATATTATCATCTAGATTTTGGAATATATTAACATTTTTTGAGTGCCCATTAGAGGTCAGGCACTTCTTAACATTATCTTATTTAATCCTCACAATGTCTCTGTGAGACTGATATTATCTCCTAGATTAGGAAACTAGGATGCTTAAAGGTTAAGTAACTTCCCCAAAGTCACACAACTATGAAGTGTTTATCCTGGAATTGGAAGCATCATTTTGTTGGATTCCAACATGCTCCTTACACTATATCAACCTGCCCCCCCTTAAGTTCATCCTTACAACAAGCATGTAAAGGAAAGTAAGAAAATTATTTCCCCCCCTACTTGAATGAAAACAGTAAAGCCCAGAACTCAGATCTTCTGTCTCAAATCACTGTACTTTTACTTCGCTGGTTAAAGGTTAATGGTCAGAACATTTACAAGGGGGACCCCTGGGGGGCTTAGTCAGTTAAGCTCTGTCTTTGGCTTGGGTCAGGATCCCGGGGTCCTAGCCTGCTTGTGTGCGCTCTCTATCTCTCTGACAAATAAAATCTTTAAAAAACAAACAAACAAAAAAAACCTTTACATGGGTTGGACTTTCTTAGTGACCAGAGAGTAAACACCTGGGGAGAGGTGGGAACGGGGTGGGCCTGCTCTCTTGGTGGGATGAGGGAGGGAACCAGCAGCACTGGCTCTAGCCCTTGGATTTTGTTCCAGAGCTGCTAGGTACTTCCCTGGCTTTTTGGCAACATTCCTAATCTGCTCAGTGGAAATTGCCCATTGCTGACTTTGACTCTTCAAATGCAATCCTGGCCAGACTGTGTGGGGCATGATAGGTTATGTGTGTCCTTTCAAAACACTATGTTCTGGATTAGGCCTTTGGACAATTGGTTTGGACAAATGGTCTTGTAGGACTAATTACATCTTGTCCCATGGATCTTTAGGGAAGTTGAACAGAATGACCCATTTGAGGATTAACTCTTCACGTGCTATCCTGGAACCCAGGGCTGGCTGGGACAGGCTAGGGTGCTAGGGGAGATATTAAAACCTGAGGACAGATTCTGGTCAAATTTCCTGAAATGATTTCCCTGGGAATTACAGGTTTTGAATTTTAATAAGATTGGACCTCTCCCTTTCTAATGTATATGTGTGTTTATCCCTGTGGATTCCAAATATTACTATTGACTTTAGCTTGCCATTAATCTAATATTAAACATTTTCTTTTTTTTTTTTTAAAGATTTTATTTATCTGACAGAGAGAGATCACAAGTGGGCAGACAGGCAAGCAGAGAGAGAGAGAGGAGGAAGCAGGCTCCCTGCAGAGCAGAGAGCCCGATGTGGGACTCGATCCCAGGACCCTGAGATCATGACCTGAGCTGAAGGCAGCGGCTTAACCACTGAGCCACCCAGGTGCCCCTAATATTAAACATTTTCTAAAGCAGTTGCATAACACTGATGCCAAGTACACAAAGATAAATGTATGAAAATGTAGAGGACTTCTGCCTCCATCCGAGAGGGAGTAACAACCCTTGGGATTTACCCTTTGCCTGAACCAACCAAGAAAAAAAATATATAGAAAATGCATCAAACAATAGTTTTCCAGGACCCATCAGGCAATGTAGGAAAAGTGATCCCTGAAAAATGGTTAAAAAGTAAGGTGTACCCTCCAACCCAGGCTGGATACAAAAGTTGGGGGGTTCAGTACAAACAAAAAAAATAGAGGCCTGGGTCACCTGGGTGGCTCAGTCGTTAAGCGTCTGCCTTCGGCTCAGGTCATGATCCCGGGGTCCTGTGATGGAGCGCTGCCTCTCTACTCAGTGGGGAGTCTGCTTCTCCCTCTGCTTGCTGCTCCCCTGCTTGTGCCTTCTGACAAATAATAAAATCTTAAGAAAAAAAGTAGGGGGTCCTTATTCAAAAGGCAGGGAAGAAGTTTCCCTTTCTCCCAGTCGCTCACGCTGTCATGATTTTTTAAAAAGATTTTTTTTTGTTTTTATTTATTTATTTGACAGAAAGATCACAAGTAGACAGAGAGGCAGGCAGAGAGGGGAGAGGGGGGAAGCAGGCTCCCTGACAAGCAGAGAGCCCGATACAGGGCTCGATCCCAGGACCCTGAGATCATGACCTGAGATCATGACCTGAGCCAAAGGCAGAGGCTTAATCTACTGAGCCACCCAGGCACCCCTAAAAAGATTTTCTTTATTTATTTGTCAGAGAGAGAGAGCACACAAGCAGAGGGAGAAGCAGGCTCCCGGCTGAGCAAGGAGCCCCACGCGGGACTGGATCCCGGGACACCGGGATCATGACCGAAGCCGAAGGTAGACACTTAACCGACTGAGCCACCCAGGCGTCCCTGTCATGGTGATTTTTTTATGTGCTATTTATTGTTGCATTCCTCAGGCACGAGACCCTTTCAGGGCAAATGCAGACCCTCAGAGGTGCCCAGAAGCCGTGCCCTCTGACAAGGCATGACACACACGCTTAGTGCACACCCGCTGCTGGCTTCTCCCTCACGCCAGCTGCCGTATCGCTGCCCCAGGGAAGATGAGCAAGGAATTTGCACTTCCCATAAATCTGACACCCCCAACGACTGTGGATGAGTAGCCCCCAGGGGTACTGAAAACTCTGCGCCAGGATGATTTGGAACCTGGATAAAAGGAGGCAAGAGGTTTATCCCTGCGGAATCTTCTGCTGAATGTACTGTGGGCTGCCGGCCTGCGACACAATGGTCACCACCATGCCCTGCCCTGATACACCACAGAGACAGACACCTAATTCTGACTCTCTCTGTGCCCAGGCCCGTCCCCACTGGAGACAAGAGGGTGGCATTAGTTGCTGGGCAAGGGAAGAGAGGGGGAGGCTGAGGTGCCAGAGGGTGAGGGCACCTGTCCCAGAGAAGCAATGAGACAGAGGGGAAGAGGGCCATGTGTGAACCCCGGTCCCAAGCCTCTAGTGCACGCGCTGCAGTCCCATGGGCCTTCACTTACAAAACACACATTCGAAGATAAAATTATAAGGAATTTCAAGATGGTGACCACAGAGCATTAAATCCAAACACAGGCCCTTTGGGGTTTGCGGCCCTGTGCCACTTGCTTGGGCTACCAGTCTGTGAAGCTGTTCCTATTTACCAGGGAAGGGGCACCAAGACAGCCTGGCAGACTTCCTGAATTAGGGAGACATGGCTGAGCGTCTGGAGACACCAAGGCAGCCAGAGCACGTAAGAAGGAAGAGCAGAGAGGAGAGAACTGCACAGAGGGAGAACTCCAAAGATCTGCAGATGGTGTCCCTCAAATATTCAGCAGACTACTAAGCAGCGGGCGCCCGGGGGGCTCAGTGGGTTAAGCGACTGCCTTCGGCTCAAGTCATGATCTTGGAGTCTCAGGATCGAGTCCTGCATCGGGCTCCCTGCTCACTGGAGAGTTGCTTCTCCCTCTGACCTTACCCCCTTCTCGTGCTCTCTCATTCTAATAAATAAATAAAAATTTAAAAAGGAGTACTAAGCAGTGCATTCACGTGAGAAAACTACCAGGGACAGGGGAAGAACCATCTGAAAGAATTAGAGGACACAGTGCCTGTGTGCACACATAAGGCCAGAAACAGTGCCTGATCCCACCAGCCGGAATGGAACAAGCTCATGATTTATAGGGCATCACGTAGAGTACAGCTAGGTCTTGCCTGAGTAGTGCAGAATACTACCAAGAAGCTCAAGAAGATTTATAGGAATACAAAAAGATTCAAGACCCAACATAATGAAAATGACAGTGCCTGGTATCCAATCGAAATCATAAATGAGTCAAGTAAATACAAGCCATAATGAGAATAATCCATTTATCAAAAACAAAGCAGAAATGTTAGAATTAGCAGAGAAGAATATTAAAACAGTTATAACTGTATTCCACATGTTTAAAAAATGAAGTAGAGACTTGGAAGATAGGCAAAAGCAAGAAAATAAAAGTAAACAAATGGGACCACATCAAACTAAAAAGCTTCTGCACAGCAAAGGAAACCAACAACAAAATGAAAAGGCGACCTACTGAGTGGGAGAAGATATTTGCAAATCACGCATCTAGGAAGGGGTTAATATATCCAAAATATATAAAAACTCATACAACTCAGTAAGCAAACACCAAAACCAAACAATGTAATTAAAAAAATGGGCGGAAGAACTGAATAGACATTTTTCCAAAGACATACGAGTGGCCAACATGTACACAAAAAGGCGCTCAACATCACCAGTGATCAGGGAAATGCAAATCCAAACCACAAGGAGTTATCTAATATCTAATAGGACTATCATCAGAAAGACAAGGGATAACAAGTGTTGGGGAGGATGTGGTGAACAGGGAACCAGCCTGCATTGTTGGTGGGAATGTAAATTTGTGCAGCCAATACAGAAAACAGTATGGAGGTTCCTCAAAAATTTAAAAACAGAACTACAGTAGTTCCCCCTGAGATGAAGTCAGAAAAAAATATTCAAATATATATACAAATGTATATATATATATGATATATATACAATAAATATAAAATATGTTATACATTATATAAAATAATTTGTTCAGTTATTCAGCAAGTATTTATCACCTACTGTGGTAGACTGAATGTCTATCCAACATAACATCCAAATCCCTAAAATGTATGTCGCCTTATGTGTAAAAAGAGTTTTTGCATGTCAGATTAAGGAGTTTGAGATGAGATTATTTTGAATTATCTGAGTGGTTCCAAAATGCCATCACAAGTGTCCCTATGGGAGAGAGGCAGAGGGAAATTACTGAGAAGAAAGCCGTATGATAGAAGCAGAGTCAGAGAAGGTGCTATGCTGCTAGCTTTGAAGATGGAAGGAAGGGGACGAGCCAAGGACTGCAAGGAATGCGACTTCAGTATCTAATACTGGAAATGCCAAGGAAACTAATTTTCCCTTAGAGCCTCTGCAGGGTGTGTGGCTTGCCAACACTTTGGTTTCAGCCCGGTGAAGCTGATTTCCAGCTTCTGGCCTCTATTTAACTGTGAGAGAATTAATTTCTGTGAGTTTAAGTCACCAAATTTGTGGTAATATTTTTTACAGCAGCCACAGGCAACAAATGCAACTATTATGGCTAGACACTGCTCTAAGTGTTTGAGATGATCAAGGAACAAAACAAAGGCCTCTGCCTTAATGGAGCTTAAACTCTACTCTAGTGGAGTAAACAGACAATATACCATACGCATATTAAACAAGTAAATTGATATTTTAAATACAGTGGCTATGGTAGGCCTCATTGAGGAAGAGGTGTCTGAGCAGACTTTTAATTTGGTATTTAAAAAACGAGGACAAAACTAAAATACTGGATACTACCTTGTAAGTTGGGAAAGAGATGATTATTACCTCAAGTGTTCTAACATCCACATATGATTTGGAAGAACTGGTATTAACTTGAGACTTGTTAAACATACATGCTAACATATCAAGGGTCATCAATGAAAGAACAGAGATAGAATGTATAATCTCCAAATTAATAGTGGGGGAAAATGCAATAAGAAAATAAAATTCAATTTTTTTAAAGCTGATAAAGGAGAAAAAGCAAAGGAAATTAGAACAGATAGACAGCAACCAGTAAGATGTTAGAAACAAATACAAAAAAATGTGACCTCAGAGATGCAAACGGATATAATATGCCAGTTAAAGGAGGTTGTCAAATAAGGGGCAGAAAGGGAAAATCCCCCTAAAATGGAAAGACACTCCTAAAATATGAGAACACAGAAAGGCTGACAGTTAAGCAATGAAGAAATATACCAAGCAAATACTAGCCAAAAGCCTGAGTAGTTCTACTAATGTAAGTCAAAACAGAATTTAAAATGCATTGTTTGGGACTGAGAAGGTCACTACAGCAAGATAAAAGGTGGGGCACTGTAACGTTCCTTCCTCAATTTTTGATAGGTTAAAACTAAAGACAAAAAATTAATAACAATACAGAATGTTCGAAGAACCTAGTTAACAAACTTGGTTGGAAACGGCTAAGAATATTCACGTACCAGTCTTCTCGTTCACTGGGAGCAGGTTTCTTCAATGTGAAGGTGGAATGCTTGATCATAGGATTTGTATATTTTCAGAGAAGACTACAGATAGAATTCAAGTTCTGTGTACCCCTCTACCTTATTCTCCTTCACCCTTCCCCAGGAGATCACCACGGTCCTGGACGTGCTGTTTATCATTCTAAAGCAATTTCAAAACGTACTAGTTCACATGTTTATGTGTAGCCCTTAAACATTATAAAGTATTATTTATACTTTTAAAAAAGGAATTTTAATTATTTACTTTTTATAAGTTATTTAAAATTTATATAAATGGGAGGGGCACCAAGCTGGCTGTCAGAAGAGCATGTGACTCTTGATCTCAGGGTTGTGAGTTCAAGCCCCACACTGGGTACGGAGATTACTAAAAGAAAATAAACTTAAATAAAACTTATGGGTGGCTGGGTGGCTCAGTCGTTAAGCATTTGCCTTCAGCTCAGGTCATGATCCCAGGGTCCTGGGATCGAGCCCCACATCAGGCTCCCTGCTCAGTGGGGAGCCTGCTTCTCCCACTCTCCCTGCTTGTGTTCCATCTCTCCCTGTGTTTCTCTATCAAATAAATAAATAATCTTAAGAGAAAAAAAAGAATTGCTTAGTTTTAAGATGTGGGCACCTTTGACTTTACAAAACACTACCATGTTACTTTTCCAAGTAGTTTGTGCCAATTTATATCAACACCATCAAGTTTACATTGCTGATAACTGTCATCTAATATCAAGACTTCTCCATGTTTGCCAATCTGATGCATGTGAAATTGGACCTGTTTTATTTTGGGTCCCTGTGATTAGATTGATCTCATAAATTCATTGGCTGCTGGGGCTTCCTCTTCTATGAAAAGCCTATTCATACTCTTTGCTCACTTTTGAGTCTCCTGTTTTTCTTACTTATAAAGTTTGTAATGTATGCACAGTAAGGTTCATTTTGGTGTATACTTCCACATTGTAACAAATGCAATATGTAACTCCACAATTAAGATACAAAATGGTTCCGTTGACTCCTGAGATTCCCTCTTACTGTCCCCTTTGTGGTCAAGTGCCTCTCCCCACACCAACCCATGCTAATCATTACTCTGTTTTCTACTCCTCGTTTTGCGTATTACACGATGTAATGTAGAAGGAATTATACCATATGCAGCCTTTTGATTCTAGCTTTTTACATTTAACATAATGCATAGGAGAGCCACATTACTGAATGTATTAATAGCGTGTTCCTTTTATTTTTTTTTTAAGTAAGCTCTACAGCCAAATTGAACTCTCAACCCTGAGATCAAGAATCATATGCTCTATCAACATCCTGAGCCAGCCAGGTCCCCCAGTAATTTGTTCCTTTAAATTGCCAAGCAGTATTAGTATTCCATTTATGTAGGTACCAACCACTTGTTTATTCACCAGCGGGACAGCTTGATTGCTTTAAGTTTTTGGTAATTATAAATAAAATTACTGCATTTACATACAGGCTTTTGTGTAAACATAAGTTTTCATTCCTCTTTGGTAAATTAGGAGTAGGAGTTCTTTAATTTTAATTTTAATATGCATACTTAAGAGAGTCCCTCCTTCTGAACAGAGGCCTTACTACATTTATATCCCGAACTCTTTCCCTCTTCTGTTAGCTTGTTTAGTGGCTTAGTGCCAATCTTATTTTTACCTTCCCCAACAAAAATAGTCATTTTACTTTTAGTCCATGTTTATTTGAATGCATGAACATTTCAACAATTAATGTGATCACCATTTCTTCTTGCATCCCACTCACTTCTAAAAAGCACATTTTAATGATCTGCTTTGGAATGATAAATTGGATTAAGTGAACAGAATGTTCTAGTATTATGACAGAACCTGGTATCTCCAAAATACATATTCTTGGATGATAGAACCTAAATCTATTTCATGTAGGATGCTACACACTGGTCCAGAACAATTGACTTTTCTAGTCCACTTCAGCTGTGAAGGAGATGACCCTCTGTTTATTATTGCCTACATAAGAGACAAGGGAGAAGGCTAACAGATGCCCCCCTGGACCTCACTTCAGGATCCTCGAGGTTTTCATGCTACTCTTCTCTATAAACATTTGACCCGTGTATATCTAATTTCCTCTTAACATAATCAAATGAAAAATTATATTAAGCAGAATACTTAATATTCCTAAACACTTTATGAGTTATCAACTATTTTAAGAATATTTATGAAAGTCAGACAAAAAGGGGGAAATGTCTGTGGTACCTTTCTCTATCATCAAAGCTCCTTAACTCAAAGAGTAATTAGAAACAAATCTTTGAAAAATGCCAACTCCACAGCTCATATTGCAACTAGTGTTTTAGGACAGACATGTAGGTCTGATTCTGGGGAAATTTGTCTTTGCTTTTTTGGGGTGTTATCTTTTTTAAAATCTAGCAAATTCCATACTGCCCTTTTAAATATGTTAACCGCTGTGAAGAAGTTCCCATTATTTTTTTCAGACAATTATCTTTTAAAAATGTTTTCATAAGATATTAACATACCAATGATTTAAATAAATCAACAGTGAAATAGATGTGCTTAATAAAAACTGGCAAATGTTTTGTTTCGGTATTTATGCGTGTGTGTGTGTATGTGTGTATGTATGTATTTATAGTTATCTATTTATCTACTTATTTATTTAGTAGGCTCTACACCCAGCGTGGAGCCCAATGCGGGGTCTGAACTCACGATCCCAATATCAATACTTTACCTGAGATCAAGAGTCAGACATTTAACCAACTGAGCCAACCTGGTGCCCCTGGAAAATGTTTTAAAAAATAACTTTTGGGGTGCCTGGGTGGCACAGTCATTTGGGTTTCCTACTCTTGGTTTCCACATAGGTCATAATCATGGGGTTGTGAGATCGAGCTCTACATTGGGCTCTGTGTTCAACAGGGGGTCTGCTTTGGATTCTCTCCCTCAGCCTCTCCCCACATGCCCCCCGTGCAAGTGCTAATAATTAAATAAAATCTTTGAAAAAATAACTCTGACATAGAAGAAGAAAATACCTTTATGTATAGCAGGGACTTTTAATCAACACAAAACAGTTAAATACCTGAAAACAACTCACTCTTTGATAATTATTTTCAACTTAATGCCTTACTGGCTACTTAAGACTGATTTAGGGAACATAAAAGATATTACCTCTATGTCAACGGGCATACAATGTATAAAGATAGAATTTGTGAAAATAACCACACAAAGGAGGAGGGCAGAGTTGTATAGAACAGTTTCTGTATCCCATTGTAGCTAAGCTGGTTACCAATTCATATTAGTTTGTTGTAAATTTAAGATGTCAACTGCAATCTCCTAACCACCAAGAAAATAAGTAAAATGACAGAGAAAAAAGGAATGAGAAGGAAATCAATATGTATTGATGTATTAAATAAAAAAACATGTATTACAAAAAAACACAAAAAAATGTATTACAAAAAAAACATTCAAACACAAAAGATAGTAATAAAGGTGTTGAGAAACAAAAGATGTAAGATGTATAGCAAACAAATAGCAAAATGGCAGTTTTATTAGTCATTACTTCAAATGCAAATGGCTTAAACTCTCCAATCAAAAAAGGCAGATTGAAAAAATGGATTAAAAAAAAACATTAACTAGGGACGCCTGGGTGGCTCAGTTGGTTAAGCAGCTGCCTTCGGCTCAGGTCATGATCCCAGCGTCCTGGGATCGAGTCCCACATCAGGCTTCTTGCTTGGCAGGGAGCCTGCTTCTCCCTCTGCCTCTGCCTGCCATTCTGTCTCCCTGTGCTTGCTCTCTCTCTCTGACAAATAAATAAAAATCTTTAAAAAAAAAAAACATTAACTATAGGCTGTCTATAAGATACTTGCTTTAGATCCCAAAACATAAATAGGTTGAAAGAGAAAAAAGGGATAAAGATATTGTATGCAAATAGTAACCAAAAGAGAGCTAGAGAGGCTCTATTACTATCAGACAAAATAAACTTTTAAGTAAAAAAGTGTACAAGAGACAAAGAGCAATAATATATATTAAAGGTCAACCCATCAAAAAGAACAATCTATATATATAAACACCTAACAAAGTCCCAACGTACAAGAAGCAGAAATTTAAAGAATAGAAGGAAGAAACAGTTCTATGATAACAGCTGAAGACTTCAATACCCCACTTTCAATATGAATACAAGAAGAAGGTCAATAGTAGAACAGGACTTAAACACTATGTACATTCTTAAGTCCACATGCAGTATTCATTCTCCTGGAAAAATCTATGTTAGGCCACAAAACAAGTCTCAATAAATTAAAAAAAAAAAAGACTCAATCATACACAGGATCTTCTCTGACCACAATGAAAAACCTAGAAATCAGTAACAGAAGTGAATAGTTCACAATATGTAAAAATTACATAACACGCTCTTAAATTACAAATATATCAAAAAAGAAACCACAATGGAAATTAGAAAGTGCTGAGATAAATGAAAATACTGTATTAAAACTTAACGAGATACAGCAAAAATAGTGCCAACAGGAGAATGCATAACTGTAAATGCCTACACTAAAAAATTTCAAATCAGGGGTACCTGGGTGGCCCAGTGGGTTAAAGCCTCTGCCTTCAGCTCAGGTCATGATCCCAGAGTCCTGGGATCAAGCCCCACATCAGGCTCCCTGCTCTGCAAGAAGCTTGCTTCTTCCTCTCTCTCTCTGCCTACTTGTGATCTCTGTATGTGAAATAAATAAAATCTAAAAAAAAATTTCAAATCAATAAGCTAATTTTATACCTTAAAAAACTAGAAAAAGAGGAGCAAACTAAACTCAGAGCTAGCAGAGGGAAGTAAATAAGAGAGATTAGAGTGGAAATAACCAAAGAACAGAAAAACAAAGGAGAAAAGCAACAAAGTCAAAAGTTGGCTCTTTGAAAAGATCAACAAAACAGATAAGCCTTTAGCTAAACTGAGAAAAAGAGAGTAAGCTCCAATTGCTAAAAATCAGAAATGAAGGTAGGACATTACTACCAACCTTACAGAAATGAAAAGGATGAAAAAAATGCTATGAACAACTGTACACCAATGCATTGGATAACCAAGATAAAATCAACAAATTCCTAGAAACAAAATACTAAAAATGACTCAAGAAGAAATAGAAAACCTGAAAGATCTATAAGCGAAGAGACTGAATAATTAAAAATTTCCCCTTAGAGAAAAGCTCAGGACCAGATGGCTCCACTGGTGAATTCTATTAAGCATCGAATTAACACCAATCCTTCTCAAAGTCTTCCAAAAATAGAAGAGGAAATAACACTTTGTAACTCCTTCTATTGAGAGAAAAGCCAAAGACACAAGACTACTACAGACCAGTCAATATCCCTTATGAATATATAATGCAAAAATCCTTATCAATGGGCTCCTGGGTGGTTTAGTCGGTTAAGCATCTGCCTGCGGCTCAGGTCATAATCCAGGGGTTCTGGGATTGACTCCCACATCAGGCTCCCTGCTCAGAGCAGAACCTGCTTCTCCCTCTCCCTTTGCCACTCCCCCTGCTTGTGCTCTTGCTCTCTGTCAAATAAATAAAATCTTTATTTTTTAAAAAGATTTTGTTTATTTATTTGACAGAGATCACAAGTAGGCAGAGAGAGGCAGGCGGGGCGGGGGGAGTAGGTTCCCTGCTCAGTAGAGAGCCCAATGTGGGACTCGATTCCAGGACCCTGAGAGATCATAACCCGAGCTGAAAGCAGAGACTCAACCCACTGAGCCACACAGGTGACCCCAAATAAATAAAACTTTTAAGAAAATCATCAAAATTACTAGGCAAACCAAATTAAGTAACGTATTAAAAGAATTATACACCAGGGAGCCTGGGTGGCTCAGTGGGTTAAAGCCTCTCCCTTCGGCTCAGGTCATGATTCCAGAGTCCCGGGATCAAGCCCATGCCGAGCCCTGCGTCTGGTGCTTAGTAGGGAGTCTGCTTCTCCTTCTTCCTTTGCCCCCCCCCCCTCTGCTCTTCCTCTCTCGCTCGCTCTCTCAAATAAAATCTTCCAAAAACTGTATATGCTAGCAATGAACAATCTGAGAAGTAAATTAAGAAAACAATTCCATTTATAACAGAGCCGAAAAGAACAAAATACATAGAATACATTTAGCCAGGATGATTTAAAAGACTTATATGGTGAAAAGTACAAAATATCACTGAAAAAAAATTTTTTTTAAAAGATTCATTCATTGTGGAGAGAAAGCACGGGGGCGCACATGAGCCAGGGGAGGAGCAAAGGGACTTCAAGCACATTGCCTGCTGTGCACAGAACCCCACCCAGGGCCCGATCCCAGGAGATCATGACCTGAGCTGAAACCAAGAGTTGGACGCCCTACCAACTGAGCCACTCAGGAGCCCCTATTGAAAGAAATTTCTTAAAGACCTAAAATAAGTGGTTTAAAAATGTAAAGACATTGGGGCTCCTGGGTGGCTCAGTCACGTAAACATCTGACTTGATTCCGGCTTAGGTCATGATCTCAGGGTTGAGATCTAGTCCCGCATTGTACTCTGTGCTTCGTGTGCAGCCTGCTTAAGATTCTCTCTCCCTGGGGCGCCTGGGTGGCTCAGTTAGTTAAGCGTCTGCCTTCGGCTCAGGTCATGATCCCAGGGTTCTGGGATGGAGTCCCCCATCAGGTTCCTGCTTTTCCCTCTGCCCCTCCTCCAGCTCGTGTTCTCCCTCTCTGACAAATAAAAATTTTTAAAATGGTTAAAATGGAAAAAAAATGGTTAAAATGGAAAATTTTATTGTGTAATTTATAAACTTTTTTAATTAAAGAAAAGGTTTTAAAAATTTTTATTACAATTAGGGGTTATGGGGCACATGAGTGGTTCAGTCAGTTAAGCATTTGACTTTTGCTTTTGGCTCAGATCATGATCTCAGGTTTGTGAGATTGAGCCCCATGTTGTTTCCATGCTGGGTGTGAAGCCTGCCTAAGATTGTCTCACTCCCCCCTCCGCATCTCCCACACCCCCCCCAAAAAAGAAAGAATTAGAAGTTATGAGGGAGATGTTTTTATAGCTATAGAACTATTACATTCTAGGGGCGCCTGGGTGGCTCAGTGGGTTAAGCCGCTGCCTTCAGCTCAGGTCATGATCTCAGGGTCCTGGGATCGAGCCCCGCATCGGGCTCTCTGCTCAGCAGGGAGCATGCTTCCTCCTCTCTCTCTGCCTGCCTCTCTGCCTGCTTGTGATCTCTGTCTGTCAAATAAATAAATAAATAAAATCTTTAAAAAAAAAAAATGAAAAAAAAAGAACTATTACATTCTAATGTGTCTCCACAGCATATTATATTCTGTATCAAATAAAAAATTTCTACACGGGACATCTGGGTGGCTCAGTCAGTTAAATGTCTGCCTTCAGCTTAGGTCATGATCCAGGGTCCTGGGATGGAGCCCTGTGTGGGGCTTCCCATGCAGTGGGGAGCCTGCTTCGCCCTCTCCCTCTGCCCCTCCCCCTGCTCATCCTCTCTCAAATAAATAAAATCTCAAAAAAACAAAAGGTTCTACAAAAGAAAGGTTAGTTTTGGGTTTTTTTTTTTTTTTACTATGCTAGATATAAATTCTAGGGATTGGGGTTTTTTCTGTAGTATATTTAAAAAGAACTTTTTTTAAAGTAGGCTCCACACCCAGTATAGGGCTTGAACTCAAGACCCAGAAATCAAGAGTTGCATGCTTTACTGACTGAGCCAGGCAGGGGCCCCTAGGGATTGTTAAATATAAAAGTATACTACATGTCTGTTCAAAAAAAGAAATACCTATTTATAATAGCTAGGAAAATAATTGAACAAAATGTTATATTTGAATCAAGTGTTTCCAGGTGAACAAATTTTTTCATTATTCAAATATAAAGCAAATTTTTGTAGGAAACTTGTACTGATTAATGAAGCATTAGCAAGGATACCATATAAAGCATAATTATGCGTGCCATTAGTACTGTTCTTTTCTTTTTAATGAACAGTAGGTTTTGGCAAATTTATGTAGATGACAGAACATGTTTATAACACTTCCTGCCGTTCACAGCATTAAACAGAATGGTCATTAAAACAAACAAAAAAACAGCTAATGTAAAAAAACATTACGGATACAAAGATTAAAAAAGAAGCTTCTGAAAATCTTGAGACCTAGATGTCTAAGTAGAATAAACTGATTTCCTGAGAACTGTACACACATGTACAAGGTTAAGAATTTTCCAGAGTATGGCTAGACATCATGGTAAGACTTCAAAAGACTCAGGAACTGGGTTAAAAAAGCTTCTTGATTCCTGGCTTGGTAAGGTCCTTGATGTGCCTCTTACAATGAGAGTCTATCGCTCAGAAGTCATATTAATAGAAAAGGAAGATCAAGTGCCATTACTGAAATAAAAGTACTTAACTTTTATTCTTCCCTCAATGTACATCTAGTTTCACATTAACTTTATAGAAACTATTTGACTTTTGAATATTCGAATGAATGAAATTCGAATGAAACAGTGTTTATACTTGCACTTGATTTTTCTAAAATATGACATTTAAGAATGGATACTCACCTTGAGAACTCCTGGGAATTTTACTCACCCTTTACCAATACCCTCCTCCATACTCCTATAGCATTATCACCAAACCACCACAAAAATAAAAAAGAGAAATTTTTAAAATAACAAAACTGACAGATGTGAATTCACTAAAATCATTAGGAAGATTTAAAGTTCTATGGTTTCACAACTTTCTTAAAATGCTTGAATTTTAAAGATCTTCTCTAGAAACTTTTTTTAAATAAAAGTTTTATTGGAGAAAAATAGAACCACCACGTACACAGGGAAAAGAGCACAAAAATTTAACTGATACAGAACAACTGAAAGTCACAATTACCCAATGTTGTTTGCAATTACTTTTCAATGTCTTAAACAGCTCCCCTCAACTTGTTTTTAAAATTCTTGCCAATTTTTCAGTTGAAACAGCATCAAGTTTTCAAAAAATTAAGAGCCTCAGGGAAGGGACCAGCTTTCAAGATAACAAAAGTGACACCAAGAGTCTCCTCCTAATAGGGACCAATTCTACCTAAAAATGCCTTAAGAGTAACTATTGAGTCTTGTGGAATAGTCTATATATCTCAGAGACCATCAGGGATGAGTTAGGACATGGACATAAATGGTCCGGTGTAGAGAGAGGACAAACAGAATAGCTGCATTTCCTTGTCCGATGAGTTCATGCAAGGAAACCAGGGAGAAGCTGAGAAAATAGAGGCAATGGCTGCTAAGAAAGAATTAGGAAGGCATTCTAAATACCACATATTGTTAACAGTGTGCAAGTTGATGCAATGAGAGAGAAACGGGCAACTTTTTTTTATAACAGCTGGTCACAGATCTTGAGAATTCAAGAAAACAATCAACAGTAGACACAAGAGCCAAGTCTCCTCAGTCGACGGTGAGGACCTAGATATTCTTCCAGACGCTTCCAAACAGTCAAGAACATACTGCTGCCAAAAGCATCAAAGCAATTCTGATTTTTAAAAAAAATCCAAACAAAATTTTCTGCTTCTCCTCCAAGATCAGTTCCCTTCAAGGAAAAACAAGGAAGCAAAAAACCAAAACAAAGCAACCCAACCACCAAACCCACAAAAACCAACCAACCAACCAACACCCCACGGATGCTAAAGAGAAGCCTTTTTACTCACATTACAAATTTGAGTAACAATACTTTTGCTATTTTCTATGTATGAACAATCCTAGGACATTCCCCTGAAAAGCAGATGTCCAGTGGCTATGAGAACTCTTCAAGAAATTTTGAAAGGAGTAAGGTCAGCATAATACAGATTTTGAAATTCCCAACTAGGGGGTGTATGGTGAAAATAAAGGAAGACCTTTACATCTATGTCTTTGGGAAGTTAGAAGGATGAAAGGTTTATTTAGCAAAACGGAGAGTTGGGGTGCTTCCCAAAAAAACTTTGGTAAAGAAAACAGGAATGCTAAATCCTAGGAAGCCTGTAACAATCTAATAATTGGTCCAAGTTGAAGATAAAACTGTCCAAACAACATTAAAGTCTAAAGGAAATTGAAAACTAGTTGATGAATTTTTGCTCTTATTAAAATTTACAAAACACATGGGTTTTGGTCTCTTTTGCAATATTCATATTGTTTTCATTTTTAGTATCAAGAGTTGGGTTTTTCTCTCCTACCATGTTCTTCTAGTACAGCTGATCAGCAATTTTCTATTTCAGCTATTTTTATAAGTACCTGTTAATCAGAACAGTAAACAGGGCTAAGCCATATACACACATCCCATGGTCACAAACAGAGCATCTTAGGATGTGCATATACAAGAGATTATGTAAGCAACTGTCCCTCTACTTGAAAACTTGTTTCCAAATAAGTTTTTTTTAAAACATCCCTTTCAGTGTAACAGAACATTACTTAGTAAAATATCAATAGCTATGACAACTTATTTTTCTTTTCAAGGGAAATCACAAAACAGGTGAACAACCAAGTCCAGGGTGGTTTTTCTATTTGATAAATACATCCAGAACTCTGTACAGTAAATAAAGTTTGCATGCAGTTTAAGTATCTTTAAATGACATTTTAAGCAAATAAACCCTTTGCTTCATAATTAATGGTGTATAAGAACCCCCCCTCCTTTTTTAATAGCCATTGGACCTCTTCCCCAGTTCCAAAGAGGAATCATGAAGACCAGGTACTTTCTTAAGAATTTTCTGCACATCATACTAAATAACATGCAAAGAGTTCAACAACATTCTTCTTAAAGGTTAAGTATTAACTCTTTAAATGGGCATGTTAACCACTGAAAAAGTCGACTCAACTATTCCCATTACACTGCTTCATTTGGTCATTGGTAGTATAAAAGAAGTCAAACAATATAGGATCAACAGGTTAGTTTATCCACTGGCTACTGTGTATGATACCAAATATTTGGAGGCCAAGGTTTTATGCGATATAATTGTACTGGTTTGGATTTTCTTTATCTCTTTCCATGTAATCCCGGTCAATTAAGGATTCTATTCTCTTCTTAAGATCAGCAGGCTGTAAGAGAAGGCAAATTTTCAGTGTAAACCTTATACATAGGCTCAAGCCATGTACCAATACCCCATTAAAAAAAAAAGAAGTTTGGGCTCACTGACTCAATGTATTTAATCTCCCTATTTTTTTAAAGAGAAAGTATAATGAAAATAAAACCAGATTAAGAAATGTTTTTATACTATACATATACTGTCACATCTTGTCATATCATTACACAATACTTTGTTACTTTCTATCTTAAAGAGGTCTTTTGAGGGGCGCCTGGGTGGCTCAGTGGGTTAAAGTCTCTGCCTTCGGCTCAGGTCATGACCAGGGTTCTGGGATCGAGCCCCGCATCGGGTTCTCTGCTCAGTGGGGAGCCTGCTTCCCCTTCTCTCTCTGACTGCCTCTCTGCCTACTTGTGATCTCTGTCTGTCAAGTAAATAAACAAAATCTAAAAAAAAAAATCTTAAAAAAAAGAGGTCTTTTGAGAACCAGCTCTTCTCTGCACAAATACAAAAGACTAACTTAATCATAACTTCGCACAAGGAATAAATACATCATAATTCGGAAAAACAGAATTGCTATTTAGTTTTGCTGAGAGAGTTTGAGAAGATAAGTAGGCCCTAAATTTGGGCAAAAGCTAGTTCGCAAAGTCAGGTTGCATTTTTATAAATTAAGATAAAAACTGTACTATAGAAAACACTATTTACAAGAATGCTATAACAAACAGTCTGATAGGTGAATTACCTCATAGTTTAGGTCTCGGTATTTCAGGTTTAATTGTATTTAAGTTTTACCTGTTACCTACTATAAGTGTGGATTTCTGAATCCTACTTGTGGTTGAAAACTTCTAACTTGTTCTCATGATTGCATTCTTAGCTCTTAGAAGACAAAATTTCACTGTCTTTTACATGTAGCCTATAAAAAGAATATAATCTTGCTGACAGTTTTTCATAGTGTAAAATGCCACTTGATTCGAGAAGAGTAAAGAGCAAAAGTAGTTTGATGGGGCAGTCAAAAACCAAAATTTGTTTATTTATTTATTTATTTAATTTTTAAAAAGATTTTATTTATTTGATAGAGATCTCAAGTAGGCAGAGAAGCAGGCAGAGAGAGAGAGGGGAGGAAGCAGGCTCCCTTGCTGAGCGGAGAGCCTAATGCGGGGCTCGATCCCAGGACCCTGGGATCATGACCTGAGCCAAAGGCAGAGGCCTTAACCCACTGAGCCACCCAGGTGCCCCTAAAAACCAGTATTTATTATACTGATCCTTTAACTGCCTCAGTGACCTCTTTGGCTGAAAGTGAAAGGGTTTAAGGCAGAACATAATGCTAAGAGTGTGGTAATGAGAAGGCAGTACTAGGTTTGGAGAAGACAGAAAGTCTACCTTATTAGCATTAACAAGCTCTTACTATGCCAGGCCCAGTGCTAAGTTTTGTACATAGATCGTATCTCATTTAAGCCTCACAATGAACCTATGAGGTAAGTACTATTATCATCCCCATTTCACAAAACATGGTGAAGTGATTTACCTAAGCCCAAAGCTCCTGAGAACCTAAAGAGCCAAGAGTCTATCCAAACTCTACAAAGTACTTATCATCACAAAAGTCTGGGAACCTTAAGAAAAACTTGGAAAACGGACCAATAAAACACCACACTGTCTAAACCTCTTTATTATTGGACATTTATACTGGAGCACATCCATTTAAATGACCAATTTCAGGTTGCCAGAACAACTGCTAAACTTTTCAAAAAGATGCCCGATGGCTAATTATCTCTAGAGAGTTTTTAATGAACACTTACATAAGCTAACTAGACAGAAGATTAAAGTAACTAAACCCATCAAAATATCAAGGTATTTCAAAAAGAAAAAAAGTAACAAAAAGCACAAAGCTCAAAGGAAATACCGTGAATGAACCTGAAAATTTCACACTCATTTAGCAGCTAAACTTTCAGATATAAGAGCCCTTACAATGTTCCCCTTTGTCACAGTTACCCACATATGCTAACAAAGGGGTCTTTTTGGGAAGGGGGTGTCACATATATGAGCATGAGAAATGAGTTTTGTCCCTTCAAATGGTCTTGAGGCTTTAATCTATGTTTTTAAGAAGATTTGTGTCTGAAAATGTAACGTGTTCTCTTTCATATATTACAAGCTCAATTCAAAAACAAAGAAGTACCTACCTTTACTGGAAATTTCAGCTGGTTGTACACTTCCGAAACAAGAAGATTGTGGCTAAGTGTCTTTCTCATCTTCATAATTCGAACAATTGCAGCATCAATTTGATACTGTCTGTCTTGAAATACTCTTTCTGTAGTGCTTGCTTGTTCCTCAACCTAACAAAAAAGTTTTTAAACTTAGCAAGTGTACCTAAAGTGAAACCTGCTTACACAAAACTGTACATTTTAGGGACATGACACCCTATTAATGATTTAAATATACTCATTTATTTTTAAAAACCTTATAAATACAGATGATGACAGAAAAAAACCTACAACAACTCCTTTCTGTCCTAATTATATTATCCTGTACCAATGAAATAATGCCAATATTAGTTAACAGAAAAATACCACTTAAAGTTGCCTTTTTAGAAGTAGAGCCAGCTGATGGAGCATTTACCATTTTCTTTTACTTGGTCCTCAAAATCTTCTAAATGTGTCACAAGGGTTTACTGACCAGATTTCTGTAGGACATTAGCTTATCTGCAAAAGAGACTGACTCCAATCTCTGACTTAAAGTATGATACCAGCTAAGCGAACTAGAGTCAAACTTTTTAAAAATTAATTTTTATTTTATAATACATAAACCAGAAACGTGGTGTTAGTGATTACATTTGTTCAATACTAACAGAAATTTAGGTGTTTATGAGATAGTTTATCAATTTTAATGCTAAAACAAAAATGTCCATCTTTAGCACCTAAGTTAAAAGAATAGTTTGGGCTTTTTATAGCCAATTTCTTTCTGATACGGCAAAAATATTTTAAAAGAATACAGTACTCTTCTAAGGGAGTATCACACCTTTGATGTGAATGTGAATAAGACAGGAAAACTTGCCTGACATACTGACTTCTATCCCACATTAAGACTTTTCCTCATGTACTACATTAAACCTTGGAATTGAAACCAAATGGTTTCAGGAAATACTGCAGATGTTTGTTTCTGTAATAAAAGTCTCTTATAAATTCAAATGGCAAAAAAACCCAAAAACTTCACTGTTAATCAAAGAAATACTAACTAAATCATTCAGGGATTTTACTCAGCAAGTTGGCAAAGATTTAAAAAAGAAAATGTCATCTTTACTTCTGGTGAGGGCACCATTAAGACCGGCATTCTCACTGCTAGATGGAGTATAAATTGGTCCAGAATTTCTGGAACACAATACGACATCATGTTTAAGACTCTTACAATGCTCATACTCTTTAACCCCAAAGAAGTACTTCCATGAATTCATCATAAAGTCTCAGAGAGATTAAGATTTAGGTACAAAGATGTTTCTTGCAGTTTTATTGACAAGACTAAGAAATTATTAATTTAATTGCTCAACAGGCATTGGTTGAATGAATTATAATGGCCATGTAAAAGAATACTGTGTGGCCATCTGCCATTTTATGAAGATATTTAATGGCACGGAAAACTCTGAAGATTTAATGTTAAGCAAAAAAAGCAGAATATAAATCTTGAGTGAACTTCCCCCCCCAAAAACCTCAAGATCAAGTATTGAAATATATTGAGCTAGATACAGGCACCGAAAATGTTAGTTGGTGGCTGTAGTACAGGCATAAAATCTTCTATATATTTATTATGAACACGTCTAATTCCAGGGCATCAGAACGAGGAGAATGCAAAAGAGATACCGTTTCTTTCATCTGGATTTGATTGATCTTTATCCTGAAAAGTTTGTGTTTGAAATCATCATTACAAATGAACTTGTCACCATCTTCAATATCTTTGCCCTTTGGATTTTTTGCCAGAACTCTAGCTTTGCCACAGGCCAATGACTGCAGTGTTCTCCTTAATTCTCCATCCTCTGAAGAAGAAAACAGTGGATTTGTTATTTGTTACTAGTTTATCAACACAAACCACTACATTCACTCAAATCTACTACCCCCATCCCTCTATTAAAATGGTTTCCTTTTTCTCCCCAAGGTCATCAGTGACTTCCTCTTTGTCCTAACCAATGCCTTTTTCCCTGTGGTCCTCTAAAGGCTTTAAATGATTCCGTGTGGATAACTATCAAATCTTCAGAAATAATATCTCACTTCTTTCTAATCGCACATTCAAAAGACACCTCCAAGCATGCCTGGGTTGCTCAGTCCGTTAAGAGTCTGCCTTTGGCTCAGGTCATGATCCCAGGGTCCTGGCACTGAGTCCTGCATTGGGCTCTTTGCTCAGTGGGGAGCCTGCTTTGACTTCTACCTGCCACTCCTCCTGCTTGTGCTCTGACAAACAAAATCTTTTAAAAAAATCTTACAAAAGATACCTCTACGTGCTATTTTACTATCAACTCCAATATGTCCAAAATTTAATTCATAATCTTCCCCATAAAACTGTGTCTTCTTTCCATTTGTTAGCCTGAAACTACCAATCCACTCTGGTGTGCAACCCTGGAGTCATTAACTATTCCTTCCCCTTCATCCTTCACAGACCTGGTAGTTACTTCCTTAGAGACAGATGTCTCCTCTCCATTCTCACTGGCCTCATTCTAAACTAAGCCCCTTAACACTTTATGTCTGAACTACCCCCACGAGTTTCTGGACTGGCATCTCTTCCACCCACAAGCTGCCCTATTATGTATTGGTTCCAGGTAAATTGTCCAAACAAGCCACTTCTATTATGTCTCATACTTGAGACCCTATAGAGCAGGTTTCATCTGCTAGATTTGCAAGGCTTTCCACGATTAGGTTCTATTCATCTTACCTATCTATCTAGCTTTGTAGCTCACTATTTGAGGCTGTAGTTAAATACTTCGTGACTCCTGCCCACACGGTGCTCATTCCTAGCGCTAAGCCTTTTCTCCCACTACCTCCCCTGGCAGCTTATGCCATCTCCCTAACTAAAACTTGAAAGCCCACCTCAAATATCACCTCCTTCATGAAGGATTTCCCAATTATACCAGCCCACAGACATCTCCTGCTTCACTGAAATCCTAACACATTCCTAGTCAGCACCACAGATTGGTAACTTACTGGTTGTGAAATTATTACAAATGTCATTTCCCCCATTCCCCATGATTATGAGTGCTGAGGAGAGGGATTATTCCTCTGTATCCCCCAAAGCCCTTAACCTAGTGGAATGCACACAATAGACACTGAATAATGCCTGCTAATTGACTGATTCAACACAAACCTATTCCAGTAGCCTGCTTGATCTCTTCTAAACTGAACTCCTCTCCCTCGTTAAACATTAGCAGCACCAGGGTTTGGAAAAGAGAGACCTGGAGTTCTTTTTTACCCTGTTGGAGAAACAGAAGTATTTAGCCATCATTTTTTTTTAACATAAATGAAAATTAATCAAATATCTAATCTTTAACAGGAAAAACATTTTTCAATTAGTGGACTCAGAAACATGGATTAACATTATCCAGAAAAGCCAGTATGTTCAGTGTAGGGTTTAGGTGTGATCCTACCTTAAACAGGAAGGAGGATTGGGTGACCTTTCTACAGGTCTTTTTTTAAGCCTTATAATTAAAACAGAACAACAAAGTAATGAAAATTAATAACTCAGCCTTACGTGTCATTACAGATTATTTTGCACAAGGAGCAAGAAATCACTATTTCAAATGCATTTTCAACTTGTTGGATTCAAATTAGTCATGAAAAGCTGTAGGGATTTTTTTGAAATTAGATATGGGAACTGTTCTCCTTTACACCCACTCTATTCTCTAGCTCCCAGCAACAAGAAGTTTCTTGTCAAGAAGCAGCAATGAGAATTCTGCATCCACAGGTAAGGAAAGGATGGTAGGAAAAGGGTGACTGGTTTTAGGTTTTGTAGCAGGGCCAATTCAACCACGAAAAAGATCACATGCTTATGATACACACAGAGCTGTGAAAAGCAATAACTCTATCAGGTATTTAGGATAAACTTTAAAACAGCTTAAACCTTCAAGTGAAGAGGAATGACCTCTTGGTGAGCACAGCACAACGTACACAGAAGTTGAATCACTATGTTGTACATGTGAAACTAATATAACATTGTATGTCAACTTTACTCTAATAAAAAAATTTTTCAAGGAAAAACAAGGATGACCTCAACATCAAAGACGAAGATGAAAACTAGCCTTGGGGAACATCTACTTACCTCTTTAAATTCTGCCTTTAGAACACAGTGCCCTAGGGTTGACTGCCATTGAAGTTTCCTGCCACTATGTTTGCCTAGGTAAAATGTCTTGAAAATCTCCTGAAGTTTCACCATCTGCAATAAATAAAATACAGCTTCATTTAAGCTCTGTATCCAGTATCACTTTTCGCCATTCTTTATATTTACCTCATGTGTAATAGTTTCTGCAAGTTTTTAGTATCGGGTTTTATATACCCAGTAGCTCCACTGATCACTCTGATGTAAGGTAATGGTCTCCCAACTACCAAATCTAATGGCATTAACCAGTTTTTATACTCTTTGATCTCTGCAACATTTAAACATCCGACTTTTGAAACATTCACCTCCAATGGCTTTTGTGCCTCCAAACCATACTGGTTTCTTTATCTCACTATTGCTTCTTCATTGGTTTCCTTCAAAGGTTCCTCTTCCTACCATATGCAAAATGTGAACCTTTTCCAAAGTTCTGTCTCAGCCCTTTTCTTCCTATTTCTATATGATTCCTCTTAATGAGGGAGATCTCTACCCCCCTGGCTTCCACGATCATCTCCATGAAAGAGTCTCAATACCTATCTCTAGCCTTAACCCCCTTTCTAAGCTTCAGTCCCGAGTTTAAGACAGTTCCCTAAAAGTTAGGACGGATTTACCCACTCACTCAGCAATCCAACCCCCAGGTGACAAATGAGCAAAATTTCTGAGAGCTAGACAGAATGATGGTTACAACCTGGGAAACTAAAAGAAGAGTCAGAGAAATTGGCCCTGAACCCAGAAACTTAACATCATTAACTATGCTCTAATGATATAAGTACGAGAGTCATACGAAAAGAAAAGCAAAATATTAACAGTTGGCATTTGGTACTGGTGTGCTTACTGACATGGACTTTTAGAAAGTATTTATTTTTCAAAGACAAGCAAGACAGAAGCTTTATGTATTTCTATGCTTATAACTCAAGTCCTGAACAGCAACTCTTACCTCTGGTGGTAAATGGACTTCCATAGGCACATATGTTGGCCAATAACCCATTGTCAGGATATTCACAGTTAATTCAATATTCCCAGGTACATTCTGGTTCTGCATATACTACAATAAGATCAACACATACATTGAGATCTTAAAAATAAAAGTGCGTACATTTCATGTCATATTAATGACTCATTCAAGAAGTTTCCCATTATAAAATTACATCCAAGCACTGAGCATCTTTAAAATAAAATGCAACTGGTGCGCCTGGGTGGCTCAGTGGGTTAAGCCTCTGCCTTCGGCTCAAGTTGTGATCTCAGGGTCCTGGGATCGAGCCCCCGCATTGGGCTCTCTGCTCAGCAGGGAGCCTGCTTCCCCCTCTCTCTTTGCCTGCCTCTCTGCCTACTTATGATCTCTGTCTGTCAAATAAATAAATAAAATCTTTAAAAAAATAAATAAAAGGCAACTGTCATAAAAGGACTATAAATGAAACCTTTATCAAATATACTAGCTAATATTTTATTACAATGGCACACAAGGATCACATGACCTTGTTAGAGGCATTATTGACTTAATTTCTCACTTTATGGCTGGGCTGTTATAGGTAGAATCTCATTCTTTTTTTTTTTTTAAGATTTTATTTATTTGAGAGAAAGTGGGAGAGAGAGAGCAGAAGAGAGAGGAGGGTCAGAGGGAGAAGGAGGCTCCCCGCTAAGCAGGGAGCCTGAAGCGGGACTCAATCCTGGAACTCTGGTACCATGACCTGAACCCAAGGCAGTTGCTTAACCAACTGAGCCACCCAGGCACCCCTCATTCTCCATTCTTTTCCCCCCACCACCTGCAGACCCACCCTGGAGACCCTTGGAGACCCCTATGTGACTTGGAACACCTTGTAGCAAACCCCCATTCCTCACCCCACCAGCCAACCCAAGTCTCCGGTTTTTCACTTGCTCCACTGCATGTTTGCAGGGGGTAACCTGAAGTGGGGAAGGAAGAAGAAGGGGAAAGGGCAAAGCAGATAAACCCTACTCTATCACTACTATAGCACCATGATCTTGCTCTTGTGTGGTCCACTCTCAGCTCCCACCATAGCAATATGGTGGTAAAGAAGTCATTACTAAAACCCTGAGAAGAAAATCTAATTTGCGATCACTATTACCTATGCTCTTAAGTATTTCAAAACCACCTTCTACCAACATCTGAAATACTACAGATCTAGCTTTTCATTCTCAATGTCCCCAAAGGCCTTATACAACCATTCTATCACCTCTCCTCCTTCCCTATTGACAGCTTTAAACATACCAATCACCAAAAGCAACTAGATGCTAGCAAAAGCCCTGTTCTCATGATCTAGCTATAGTTTTTCTTGTCCTGACTTCAGTCAACACATTTTATTTGTCTTTTGTTACTCTGGGTAGACATACTGGGAATAAGTTCTGAAGTAGGTCAAATCATTTTGTTGATTTTTTTCACTCTAATGTATCATCTAAGCTGCTATAACGTATTTACAAATACAGGTTTCTATTTATCCTCTTCAGTGCAAATCACAACAAGAAGATAACTAAATATAGTTAAGTTTGAGAAATTAAGAGTTTAACTCACTTTTACCTGTTTGAACTGAATCATGATGTCTTTAGAAAGTTCCATGTCTTTAAACATTCCTTCAAGTTTGCTGGTGAAAGCAGCTCCACATTCTATTAAAAATATTTATACATTTATAATATTTTAAAGTGGTGAAAACAGAATTGAATATTGAAAATGAGAAATATAAAACTTACTTCAGCATGAAATATTATCACAAAAATGAAAAAATCCTTACCCTAAAATGTATGCCCCACTAATTCAGAGTCAAACTCTTTAATCCTGCAGTAACCTTCTCTACTATTTAGGCTTAAGATAAATGGAAATATTTATACAAATAATAAAAACAAGAACAATGCTTTATTTTTTGAAAAAAAAAAAAACTGCAACCACTCTGGATATATACAATAGGTTGGAAACCTCATGAGCTTTTACTCAATTTACATTTTCATCATATGAACAATGATTAATCAAAGAGGCAATTAAAGAGTAAAAATTAAGCCAACATTTTCCCTCAGAAATCAAAGAAGAAAAGGAACAGAAAGAATGACAATCATACCATGTTTAAGTTTGGACAGCATCGATTTTTCAGCATCTACAGATGCACTCTTCCCAACTAGCAGGCGCTTGGCTAAATCTTTCTTATAGAAGGCCTCGAAAACATCCTTACCTATGTTAAATAATAAAATACAACTCTATAAGAGTCCAATAAAAAGTTCTGACAAAAATTGCTCCAAAAGTGCTTAATAAATCACACCATTACTCCAAGTTATTTAAATTTATACATTTGGCCCAAGTTCATTATGCAACAGACATTAGAGGTAGATACTATACTGGTTATTTCAAAAGTTCTTTGCTGTAAAGAATTAAAACTGCATTAACTTTTCTTAAAAAAAAAAACTTTAGTCAGATGGTGGCTTTAGCATCAATAGAAATTAAAACAAGTAGCAAAAATCAACGCTCTTAATAAATGGAATAAGTCAAAGCACAAGGCAATTAAGTAATATTCCTCAAGTACCCTAATGAATTAAATGCAACAAAATAATACAATTTTCAATATCTAACTCCCAAATAAATCGTCCCTCCTGATTGACTATACTTGATAGTTTCTCTGCTGAGTGTTCTGTTTCAAAAGAAAAATTTTTAAAAACACTTACCATAGATAAATCTAAATATGATCATAATTTTATCCAACATTTTTTCAAGTTCTTCATCTGTAGCTTCTTTGTTGCCTGCACGAAGCTTTGAATCTACATACTTAGCTAAAATGGGGGGAAAGTTCATTGTTTAGTGATCATATTTAGGGATCATGAGTATCCATAAGGTACCAGACACTATATATACCTGAATAGGAGTGTGATACACTGAGTTTTCAATGTTCCAGAGGTATACATGCATTTTTTAAAGTCTCTAAAGTCAAGGATAGCAAGTGACTTATTCACTGCCACAGAGCTAAGAAATACAAGAGCCTAAACTCAAACCCAAGTCTCCTGGCTCCCATAATGTACTTTCCACTTCCACTATCCTGATGCATATTAAAATGGGGTAGCGGTATCTTGGGAGGGGGGATAGTGTATACAGAACCATGCTGGGGTCATCAAAGCCACTGAAGATGGTCAGGAGGTCCAAGATGGCAGCACAGGAAGAGCCTGAACTCACCTCCTCCCATGAACACACTCCCAGCTACAGCTACATGGGACATTTCCTTTTGAAAAACATCTGAAAACTAGATGAACTGTTCTCCACAACAAAGGATAAGAGGATCACGTCAAGACAGGTAGGAGAGGCAGAGACCACACAGGTACAGCAACACACAACAGGGAAAGATTTTACCAGACAGGTGCTTCTCTTGGAGGAATAAGGGGTTGGTGCCTTACTTCAGGCACCCTGGCCCCAGTGATCTGCACCACAGAGAGGAGCCCCTGAAACATCTGACTTAAAAAACAGAACTGAGGGACGCCTGGGTGGCTCAGTTGGTTAAGCAGCTGCCTTCGGCTCAGGTCATGATCCCAGCGTCCTGGGATCGAGTCCCACATCGGGCTCCTTGCTCATCAGGGAGCCTGCTTCTCCCTCTGCCTCTGCCTGCCATTCTGTCTGCCTGTGCTTGCTCTCTCTCCCTCTCTCTCTCTGACAAATAAATAAATAAAATCTTAAAAAAAAAAAAAAAAAAAACCAGAACTGATTTCCGGGGATCCCAAAGTGCTAAAGGAAATGGAGAGTCCACTCTTAGGGGACCCTCTTATTGCCTGGCTCACCCCAAGACCCAGTGAAAAACCAGCAGTTTGAAAAGGACCTACACTATGTGTGAAAGATACATTTGCTGACCTGAGGGCGTATCAGCTGGAGGGGCAGGATATAGCTAATATGCTCCCTAGAGATCAAGGTGGTGGCAGACACCACCACTGCACTTTCCACATAGCCTGCTAGCTGAATTCAACAATACACTGAAAGGATCATACACCATGATCAAGTGGGATTTATTTAGGGGATGAAAGGATGGTTCAATATCCATAGATCAGTCAACATGATACACCACATTAACCAAGTTAAAGATAAAGATCATATGATCATCAACAGATATAGAAAAAGCATCTGATAAAATTCAACATTCATTCAGGATAAAAAATCTCAACAAAGTGGGTATAGTACGAACATACTTCAACAAAATAAAGGCCATATATGACATACCCACAGCTAATATCATACTCAACAGAAAAACTGAAAGCTTTTCCTCTAAGATCAGGAACGAGACAAGGATACCCACTATCTCCACTCTTATTCAACATCATATTGAAGTCTCATCACAGCAATTAGGAAAGGAAAAGAAATAAAAGGCATACAAAGTGGAAAGGAAGAAGTAAAACTGTCACTATTTGCACATGACATGACACTAGAAGAAAACCCTAAAGACCGAGGAGCTATTAGAATAAATGAATTCAGTAAAGTTGCAAAAAAAAAAATACACAAAAGTCTGTTGTGTTTCTATACACTAATAATGAACTATCAGAAAGAGAACTCAAGAAAACAATCCCATTTACAACTGTATCAAAAAGAATAAAATACCAGAGCAGTGGATTAAGCATCTGACTCTTGGTTTCAGCTTAGCTCGGGATCTCAGGGTCAGAAAAAGGAATCCCATGTCAGGCTCTGTGCTCGGCGTGTAGTCTGCTTTAAGACTCTCTCTCCCTCTCACTCTGCCCCTTTCCACTGCTCTCTCTCTCAAATAAATAAATCTTAAAAAAATAAATAATAAAATACCTAAAAGTAAATTTTTTTGAAAAGATTTCATCTGTATTTGAGAGAGAGAGCACAAGCTGGGGAGGGGTAGAGGGAGAGAGAGAGAGAAGCAGACTCCTTGCTGAGCAGGGAGCCTAACACAGGGCTTGATCCTAGGACCCATGAGATCGTGACCTGAGCCAAAGGCAGCCACTTAACTGACTGAGCCACCCAGGTGCCACCCTAAAAATAAATTTAACCAAGGAGGTGAAAGACCTGTACATGGAAAACTACAAGATACTGATGAAAGAAACTGAAGATAGAAAAAGAAATGGAAAAATATATCATTCTCATGGATCAGAGGACTTACTATTGTTAGTATGTCCATACCACCTGAAGTAATCTACAGATTCAATGCAATCCCTATTAAAATTCCAATGGTATTTTCCACAAAACTATAACAAGTAATTTAAAAGTTGGTATGGAACCACAAAAGATCCCAAATAACTAATCTCGAGAAAGAATAAAGCCAGAGGTATCATGCTCCGATTTCAAACTATACTACAAACCTGTAGTAATCAGTGCTCACTTTGGCAGCATATATAACAAAAACTGGAAGGATACAGAGATTAGAGTGGCCCCTTGCAAGGATGACATGCAAATTCATGAAGCGTTTCATAGTTATTTTTAAAATTTTTTATTTTTAAAAAGTTTATTTATTTGACAGAGAGAGACACAGTGAGAGAGGGAACACAAGCAGAGGGAGTGGGAGAGGGAGAAGCAGGCTTCCCACGGAGCAGGGAACCCGATGTCAGGCTCAATCCCAGGGTTCTGGAATCATGACCTGAGCCAAAGACAGATGCTTAACGACTGAGCCACCCAGGTGCCCCACGTGCCATATTTTAAAAAAACAAACAAATTTTTAAAAACCTTATAGTACTAATCAAAACAGTATGGTATTAACACATAAAGAGACATACATATCAATGAATAGAATAGAGAACCCAGATATAGACCCATGCTTATATGGTCAATTAATTTATACCAAAGGAGGGAAGAATATACGATGGGAAAAAAGTCAAGTCTCTTCAATAAATGGTATTGGGAAACCTGGACAGCCACACACAAAAGAATTAAACTGGATCATGATCTTACACCATACAAAAAAATTTAACTCAAAATGGATTAGAGACTTGAATGTCTTTTTATGGATGGATGAAGACCTGAAACCATAAAACTCCTAGAAGAGAAAACAGGCTGTAGACTCCTGGATATACGTCTAAGCGGTATTTTTTTTTTTCTGAATCTGACTCCAAATGCAAAAATAAACAACAGAGGACTTCAAACTAAAAAGCTTCTGCACAGAGAAGGAAACCATCAACAAAATGAAAAGGAAACCTTTTTGGGAAAAGATGGAATGAAGATATCTGCAAATCATATATCCAATAGGGTATAAAGAACCCAAAATAAAGAACCCATACAACTCACTTAACCAAAAAATCCATTAAAAAATTGGCAGAGGATCTGAATGTCTTTTTCCAAAGACATACAGATGGCCAACAAGCACATGAAAAGATGCTGAATATCACTAATCAACAAGGAAATGCAAATCAAAATCATACTGGGATATCAACTCACATCTGTCAGAATAGCTGGTATTGAAAAGACAAAAAATGGTGCTGGTGAAGATGTGGAGAAAAGGGAATCTTCGTGCACTGTTGGTGGGAATGCAAACTGGTGCAGCCACCGTGGAAAACATTATGCAGGTTCTTCAGAAAATTAATAGAGTCACCATATGACCGAGCAATTCCACTACAAAGATAATGCGAACACTAATTCAAAAACATGCACACCTCTATGTTCACTACAGCATTACCTACAATATCCAACGTAGGGAAACAACCTAAGTGTTCATCAGTGGATGAATGGATAAAGAAGGGTGTGTGTGGGTGTGTGTAACAGAATACTACTCAGCCATAAAAAGAATGAAATCTTGCCTTCTGCAGTAACATGGATCTTAAGGGTTTTATGCTAAGTGAAATGAAGAAAGAGAAATAAGACAAATACCACGTGATTTCACTTACATGTGGAATCTAAAAAACAGAACAAAAACAAAATTCAGACCCAAATACAGACAACAGATTGGTGGTTGCCAGAGCAAAGGGGGTTGGGGTGCCAAAATGGATGAAGGTGATAAAGTACAAATTCAGCTATAAAATAAGTCAGTCATGGGGATGTAATGTACAGCATAGGGAATACAGCCCACAAACATTGTATTAACTCTGTAAGGGGACAGATGGTAACTAAGCTTATTGTAGTGACCATTTCACAATGCATTCAAACACTGAATCACTATGCTGTACATCTAGAAACTCACATAATATTGTATGTCAACTACATCTCAAAAAAAAAAAAAAAAAGCCACTGAAAGACCTCGCCCATCCTCTGGGGTGTCCACTTCACACTAATGTTAAGCAATCTTAAACACTACCTATTAAAACAAACCAGATGCATCACAGAGTAAAAGGCAAAATTTGCTAAAAAATTAAAGGGTAAGTAGTAAACCAATGAAATTTCACCCTTCTGGCAGAAGACACTAGACCTTCATCACAGGGTACCTCTCTTTTTGAAATTAAAGAGTAGTTTGGTAGGGAAATCTGAGAAACACTGCTGTATACCATAGCCTTATACTACATGGGCCCAGATTATTAAGCTTATTTTTTGTCCTGGACATTTGTCCTTGCAGGCTAGCAACTGTAATTTCTTGCTACCCTCTCTTGTAGCACGAAGTGTGGGGTTCTAGAAGTAGCACCCTGCCCCACCTCTAAATTGCTAAAGGCTTAGTATAAATAAGAGCAAATAGGGTTCAATGTATTATAACACTATGTTTGACACGTGAACTTGAGATGTTCTTTACGTTGAAGGACTTATTTCTTATATCTAGGTTCTTAGAAACTAACTAGCTCTTAAGCAACCCCAAATAAATGTGTTAATAAACTATACACCCTTGCCAAAATTTCAAACTGACTGAAATTTTATGAGTAAAAGAACATTAGATAGCTGGGAAAAAAAAGACTGGAAAAATACCTATAAGTTCAGCAGGCTTGTTCGGTCTTTTGTTAATGAATGTCTCAAATGCTTCCTTCATGGCATTGATAAATTTTTCATTTTTCAGAAAGCAAATATCAATTATATGGTCAACCTTATCTTTAAAATCCAGCAATTCTTGAACCATGGTTTTATCTTTTTCAGGATTAATTACAATAGTGCTGCCAAATGCCTAAAAAACAAAAATGACCACTTTTTAAAATTGGGATTATCTCTGACGAAAACAATTCCCAAATCATATTTTAAGTAGGTATACATATTTTTAAAATTCAGAATGTTAGAATAAAACTGTTCTGGAAGTCTGGAAAAGAAAAAAAAAGTCATTAAACATCCAGACTGATAACCATTTGTCTATAATCACAAAGGAAGGAATGACCCCTACTGGGTGTACAGCATCACAATGGGGCATTATTATGAGCCTCCAGGCTTTTGTCCCTACTTTTAAAGAAGTCAGGTTTTAATTTTTTTTTAAATGGCAATCTGGCTTCAGTGTAAGACTGTAGAAGGGAAAGAAATTTTGGACCCCAAAAAAGTCCTCTTTTGTCCCCCCCCACATTCACTGTTCTAAATATTAGAGCTAGAAATTCCATCAGACATCAATAAGATAACTTTTCTTGTGGATCTGTTACACAGCTATCATTCTCGCGTTGACTGTCCTCAAAACTCCCATTACTTAAAAAAAAAAACAACTGGGTCTAACAAGTAAGAAATGTTTGCTGATATGTACTGAGTGTATAGATTATAAGACATAAGAGAAAAAAAACGACAGGTTGTTATTACCTTAATGTATTCAATCCACTGCTGCAGGAGAACCTGAACCCCACCTCGAACTCTACTGAAGAGTTGATACAGAAGAGATAAGTCTTGAATTCGGTTTTCATCAAGGAGGTTATTTAAACCTGAATTTTCAAACAATTTGCCATTAAAAATAGTGAACAAAAACGCCAGGCATTTTAATGAAAATTAAGTTAAATTATTATTGTGATACTGGTTAAACTATTACTAGTCTATGTATGAATTTTAATATAAAGATTTGTTCTCTATTAAATCCAAGCAGATAAATCACCTTTCCAAATGAAAACTAAATATAGGGAGCCTTAGTTTATATAAATACAAAAACAATTCTATAATTATTTGTGCCACTGAGCATGGTAGCTCAAATGTATAAACCAATTTGTAAAAACTGATTTACTCAAATACACATCATAAATAACTCACTCGTATGTGCAGTGGCCATACTACATCTGGCACTGATTAGTATATACATCACTGTATTTCAGAGTACTGGATATGGTCTGTAGTATTTCAAAAACCATGCATTAATAAGCCAAGTTTGAACAAGATTCAATGTATCTGATTTTCAGAATGAACTAGTAGTATTCTGCATTAAGGTTCTAAAATATACCATTTTATATAAAAGAAAAGATGGCTGGACAGAAAGTAAGGTTTCTACCTATCTCTGGCATTGTCAAAGTAAAATTCAGGGTTTACCCTTATGATCACTCGGAATTAGAAGTGCCTGGTTTTGTAAGGAGAGGGTGGTTGGGTTATGGACATTGGGGAGGGTATGTGCTATGGTGAGTGCTGTGAAGTGTTTAAACCTGGCGATTCACAGACCTGTACCCCTGGGGCTAATAATATATGTTAATAAAAAATTAAAAATTAAAAAATTTTAAAAATATAGCAAAGAAAAAAAAAAGAAGTCCTTGGTTTTATACGAGTACACTTTAGTGTAAGAAGAAATTCTTTTCTCTACCGCGGTCTTACAAATTAAGTCAAGAATTCTCACATTCCCACTTTTGGGTTTTTTTATTGGTGTTAGTGGACCCTTCTCATTTTCAGTTCCTGTATCTTTAAGTTAAGCCAAGAACCATCTCCTCAAAGTTTACCATTGATACATGGGGAGAAAGGGTTATGTCCATTCTCAGAAAAGCAGCCACAAGTATCAAACTTCTTAAAAGGGTAATCCTTAAGAATTTTTTTTTTTTACTTATTTGCTGCTACCATTTTAAAAGTGATCTCTTAACCAATTGGTCAATTACCTTTCTGAAGAATTGCGGTTAAGTGTTCACCTAGAAGTTGTTTTTCTACAGTAGCAATTAATGACTTCCTACAAGGAAAAAAAGTTTAGAATTACTGACATTTGACTTTGCTGAAAACTTAAAGTCTTTCCAGGGGTGGGGGAGAACAAACAGCTTGCTGCTGCTGCACCTTTTTTTAAGGAGAGAGCACAACGGGATGCCTGGCTGGCTCAGACAGTTAGGTGCCTGACTCTCGATTTGGGCTCAGGTCATTTATCTCGGGCTTGTGGAATCGAGCTCCCACATGGCGCTCCACACTCAGAGGGGAGTATGCTTGGGATCTGCTCCCTCCCTCTCCCCCAGTTCTCTCTCTAAAATGGATAAGCAAATCCTTAAAAAAAATAAAATAGAGAGATGGGGGGAGGAGAGGGAAAGAAAGAATCCCAAGCAGGCTCCACGCTCAGCGCCTGAGCCTGACTCAGGGTTCCATCTCATAACTCTGACATCATGCATGACCTGAGCCAAAAGCAAGAGGTGGAATGCTTAACCAACTGAGGCACCCAAGCACCCCTCAAATAGCTTGTGTTATGTCAATTTCAATATCCCTATCCTATGTTTAAATGTATTGGTGCTCAGAGTTACTTTACTTATACCATAAGAAGGGGGGCGGCTGGGTGGCTCAGTGGGTTAAGGCTCTGCCTTCGGCTCAGGTCATGGTCTCTCAGGGTCCTGGGATTGAGCCCTGCACTGGGATCTCTGCTCAGCAGAGAGCTGCTTCCCCCTCTCTCTGCCTGCCTCTCTCCTTACTTGTGATCTCTTTCTCTCTCTCTGTCAAATAAATAAATAAAATCTTTTTAAAAAATAAGTATTTCCATGGTCTTGCTGTGGCTGGCTTTTTCCAAGTTTCTCTGCTTTTATTAGGAAAGTAGTTATCTATGCTACTTACTCCTTGGTAATATTTAGGAAAGCAAAGAAACAGTTTCTCCTCCAAACATCTACTGAATTTTAAACAGCCTTAAGAGTTCAAAGATCACATCAGGTTCTAATACAATTTTTTTTTCATTTTTTACAGAAGTAAGCTCTACCCCCAGCATGGGGCTTGAACTCATGACTCTGAGATCAAGAGTCATATGCTCTACCAACTGAACTAGCCAGGTGCTCCTCTAATAATACTATTTTTAAATTTAAATATCTTATATTTAAATTTTTAAACATATACACATACACACATTAGATTTACTTGATTAAATCTAATTAACTGGGGCAAATAAAATTTGCATAGAGAAAATAATTGTTAAAAATTGAAGTACCTTAAGTGATTCAACGACACTGGTTAAAGTCTATTAGGCTAAGCATATAATACTTACTGGGTGGTCTGATCTAAGTAAGTAATAAGTCTGTCTGCTTCTTCTTCTAGACGTTTGTTAACATGATGAAGATATTCAGGAACCTACAAAGACAGTTTTTTTATATTATTGTTTTCCTCCCCATAAATCATTCAGAAAATGTCAAGTCCAAAAGATCCCGGGAGTAGCCCTGTCCAATGTGACAGGGTTGAATCATATATAAAATTATATATAGTTTATGATCCAGAATTATAGCCTTTAAGAAGACAGAAAAGAAAGGAGCACCTAAGTGAGAAAAAAGCATCACAATGTTGTGAAGATAAATGCCAAGGGCAGCTTATGTCCTAGAATATAAGGTCTATCATGAGACACAGTGGATTTATTAATTATGATTTTTAAATACCTCTCTTTCCTGCATTAATTTTTGGCCTTCAGCTGCATAGAGCCGGTTAGTTTCTTCCAAAAATCGTTGTTCAAAAGAATCCTGATAAATCTGGGAGGAGGGATCAAAATAAAGGACTTCATTTATTCAATAAATATTTATTAAATTGCCTTTATATGAACAGCACTATGAATCTGTTTTTTAAACACCAAACTAGGAATAGCAATCAGCTCTGTAATTAAAGTTAACTTACTTGCAAATCAGAGAGCATGCTTAAAAGACTTCGGAGTAAACTTCTATCAATTGCTTCACCATTCCTTTCCCTCTCAATCAAGAGAAGAATGCCATCAATTGTCTTATTCTGGACTTTCTGATCACTTATAATATGAGCCCTAAATAACTCCAGTCCCATGTCCCTAAAATAAAAAATATATAGGATCAAAATTAATTGACAACAATACCACTTCTAGAGAGGTCTGCTTAACTTCTCACTGCATGTTAATTAGGGCTCGAGATCTGAAGCAGCAATTGTAAAAAGATAAAATCCACACATTAAATTTTACAATTAGAGTTAAAGCATACAGGAAACTCATTTAGTCTTTAATGAGAACTGAAGCTAAATTCCTGTCTTTCTCCATAACTAAGTTTTGTATTACTTCCTTTGGTGGATTTCTTCCTTGGTCAAATCATGAGACAAAATTAGTTCAAAGACAAAATGGCTTTCACTGTACTGGTAATGAAGGCTTAATTGGTCATTTGTCATCTGGCTTCAGTACTCAAAAATCAGTAAACTCTCCAATAATTGCTGTAGGTAGATGCTAGGCACAAGGTGGGGGAAAGAGCTCATTATACTATTCTATTTTTGTGTTTACATGGAATTTTCCATGGTAATGTTAACAGATAATGAGCAAATTCCTGGTAAGCAACAAAATCCATAGCAATCTTAACAGTAATGAGCAAACTCTTGATAAGCAACAAAATAATGCACACTCCTAGATAGTCCAGAGCAAACTTTAATCTCCTTAGCTAACAAAAAAACTTCTTCATTAAGTTGTTATATGCTCAGGGAATGTTAGCTATCACCAGTATTGGACTAGGCAAACATAACTGAGAAGGTAAAAGTGCTATAAATACAAGTCTAGAAGCCAAATTTGAGTTTTTGGGAGAATATTCATAGTACCACTTACTCTCTTTCCATTAGTGTAATTAAGATTTGACTATGATTTGTAACAAATTTTTTTGCATTTTTTTCTGGCATCCTTACCAAATGGAGGGTAGCATTGAATTCTGCAGAACATAAGTTCTATCCAGAAACAGAAAAATGCTCCTGATCATGATCTGTCAACAAAAAAGAAATCGATTTTTATATTTTGTTAAGCTGAAACATTTGCTCTTGATTAAATAATAAGATTGCAGGGTTTACTTTTACATATACTAGACTACTACATACAGATAAAGAAATCTACCTGAGAATATGCCCAAATCATTTTTATTAAACTATTCTATTGTCTTAATCCTTGCTGTAGTTTCTAGAAGAGGGACACTTAAAATGGTCCTAAGACTTCTCTGCAACTTGAGATGTAACTGAAAATAAAAACAGGGAATTAAGGGGACACACATATAATTCTTCCTCAGTAACAGAGCTCATTCAGGGTGAAGCTGCCCTAAATAGTACATGTGTGGTTTTGGGTAGGGGGATTTTAAGATTCTTTTTTTAGTTTGCAGGATATAAGGTATAAAATAAATACCAGATTAGGGAGAAAGGAAAAGGTGGTGATGTGAAGGAACTAGGCAGGACCCACCAGGTACCTTCACAGGCAATGGAGTAGGTGGGTGGGACATCCATCACGACTAACAGACAAATATGTAACTTTTTAAAAAATGAGATACTTTTTGGTTAAGTGTGACAAAAATGATCCTAAGGTGCAAGTCATTTTAAAATGGTGGTTTCCCTATAACCTACAGTTTTAAACTAGAAAACTTAAACCAAATTAGTGTTCAATTCAGAAAAAGAGCGGATATTGAGGCACTCCCCCCCCACCACACTGCAAAGCTTTTAAAACTAACATCTGCGTATTTGAAAAAATTTATTTAACTACAATATTTAGCTGAAACATAATACTTTTTCCAGCTTACCATTTGTCTGCAATGATTTTGCCAGCATCTATCTATTTTCTTTAGAAAAAGAACACTATCCAATGAATCCATGAGACACGTCAAGGATATTTTTAAGTGCTTAGTACAAATAATATAAGAAATGTAAAAGCAGGGGCGCCTGGGTGGCTTAGTGGGTTAAAGCCTCTGCTTTCGGCTCAGGTCATGATCCCAGCGTCCTGGGATTGAGCCCCGCAGCGGGCTCTCTGCTCAGCAGGGAGCCTGCTTCCCCCCCCCCCCCCCCCCCCCCCCCGCCTGCCTCACTGTCTACTTGTGATCTCTCTCTGTCAAATAAATAAATAAAATCTTAAAAAAAAAAAGAAAAAGAAATATAAGAGTGTATTTGTCTTAAATACGGCGCATCACACACTAAATAAAAACAGGCACGCCTGGGTGGCTCAGTCAGTTAGGTGCCTGCCTTCAGCCCAGATCATGATCCCAGGGTTCTAGGATCAAGTCACTTATGGGGCTCTTGCTCAGCGGGGAGCCTGCTTCTCCCTCCACCTGCTGCTCCCCCTGCTTGTGCTCACTCTCTCCCTCTTGCAAACAGGTAAAATCTTAAAAAAAAAATCTAAATAGCACTTATAGAACAAAATACTATTCCTTAAACTGTAAAAAAGTTTCAGGTTCCACTAAATACCTTTTAGCGTAAGTCTTACACAAAAGAGAGCATTATGTTCCTTACGATTTCCCTTAGAATATTATTTTTCCTTAAATGGAAATTTGTCAGGACAAAAAGGGTAAAGACATAAGGACATCTTGTTTGCACTAACATCACAATGCAGACTTGGAACTTAAAGTTGAAAAGTCAACAACTCTTATCTTATTTCTCCAGAACGGTAAGGAAGAGTAACAAATCTACAAAACACAGGCAATTGCATTTCAAGTTGGGTTAAATAGTGAGGGACAAGGAAGGAGGAAACAGATAAAAATATAGTATTTTTGGTTTTTAAAAGGATATTCTCTGAACTGATGAATTTGTGCTTTGATGTGATCTTCACAAATCTGTCTCAGCTGTTTGTACAAGTTTGCAGAAATCTTGTAGGAACAGAGATTTTCTACAGCCTGCAAGATTAAACACATATATGTTTAAGGAGAAAATGGGGTTACTGATAATTTACATCAAATTCTTATTATTTTAATATTTTACATTGTTTTATTAAAAAGGGTATTTAACCATTTAAAACACAGTAAAGTAACAAAATATGAATGTGAGTGAACTTTTTCATAACCGATGTACAAAAAAACCAACTAATACATTTATTATGGCTGTTCAGGTTAAGGATGGACAGAATCAAGCCAAGTCCTACCCTGTGGAGACATCCAATTTATAACATGACTACACATCAATGCTGTCTTGTTCTTAAAAATGTTAATTGTTTTCATAAGCAGAATTCCATTCTGAGTTTAAAAAACAGTTTCACCAATGTTTATCAGATGGATTGGGCGGTCTGACTGCCACTGAGTTAAAACTTACACTTTCTTTGGTTTTCTTGGAACAATGGATTCTTGCTAGCAGTATTAGGAGTATGATGTAAACACCAAGTATTTTTCTCTAATATTTCAGGTTATGAATGTTTAAATATAAAGGTTTGAGAATTTGTACAATTAAGTAAACATTAATTACACCAGAAATGACTATTTTTACTTCATTCTAATAGTTTAACTTGTCTTCCTTTATACCCAGATCCCAAAAGGGCAAACTTCAGATTTCTTTTAGTTTCTTGTTATGTGTATCAAAGACTTTCAATTTTAAGACAACACGCATGGTAAAACTCTGGATGAACTCTGATACAATCTATAATTCCAACTAGTAATGACTTAACACCAGGATTCCTTCCTCACCACAACAAAAGGCAGAAAATCGATTAAAATTGACTCTAAGGGAGGATCCAAGTTCCGTAGGTTAGTGGGAATTTTATAAATACTTACCTACGTGGAAGTCACATTCCCAGCATGCAGGGCCAGTAAACAAATTAGCAAATGAAAAGAAAGCTTAAAGAAAACCACTTATATCATTGCAGGAAAGTCACTGCACCTCACCAGGAACAGCAGGCCAATTAGATCCAGTAGCTAAGGAGGAATAAGACCACTGATTCTCCTCTGGCCACTTTCCATGGGGTTAAGTTAGGCCACAAATACCTAAAGGGTGTATTTATGCTTATTTCTGAGCCTTTCTGTTCACACTGGTTCTCTATGGACTCCTCCCCCGCCTTCTTTAGTATTCTTCTCATTGTATCCAATGTTCCTTTTGAAGGACTCATTTTCTCAGCATTTCTCATTTCCCTGCTTAGATTCTGTCTTTGTACTTATCTCATCCACATTTCCCACTTCAGTACTTCTCCAACTCCCTCTTCTCCCATTTCCTTCTGCTGTGTTTCTCTCTATCTTCTTACACAAGATACCATATTCCTTTACTACTCAGCTAGGTTCCACCTCTTCCAATAAGCTGTTTAACTGCCTCACCTGGCACTATCACCAATCGTAACACAGTGACTTGTCACCGAGTCAATACCGTGTCTTTTATTTTTTTTATTTTTTATTTTTTTTTAAAGATTTTATTTATTTATTTGACAGACAGAGATCACAAGTAGGCAGAGAGGCAGGCAGAGAGAGGAGGAAGCAGGATCCCTGCTGAGCAGAGAGCCCCATGCGGGGCTCGATCCCAGAACCCTGGGATCATGACCTGGGCCGAAGGCAGAGGCTTCAACCCACTCAGCCACCCAGGCACCCCCCGTGTCTTTTTTTTAAAAGATTTTACTTATTTGTCAGAGAGAGAGAGAAAGAGGGAGTGCACAAACAGGCAGAACGGCAGGCAGAGGCGGAGAAGCAGGCTCCCTGCTGAGCAAGGAGCCCGATGCAGGACTCCCAGGACCCTGGGATCAAGACCTGAGCTGAAGGCAGTGGCTTAACCAACTCAGCCACCCAGGCGTTCCAATACTGTATCTTATTTTAAATTCTATATCTATTTGTGTATATCTCATCCCCCAATTCCCCTTAATGAGAAAAAGACCCTATGTGCTCATTCATGTACCCACATATTCTTTTAATGCTTTTGGAGGCTTAAACCAGGCAATAGGGTTAAATATCCGAAAAACTAATGTACTTACAACCAGCAATGTGTCCTACACGTAGAAGAGGCTTACAGTGTAAGGAGAAAACTGATCAGAAAACACAGGATTACAAAACATTGTGTTATGATGAGGGTAAGCATCGAGGCAAAGGCCCTAACCCAGTCTCTTTAGGACTGGAGCAAGTCAGGAAAGGTTTCCTGAGCAGAGGTAAAAAGGTGGAATCCCAAAGACCAGAGGAAAATGAAGAGCTAGTGGGAATAATAACAGAGAATTAAGCTGGGCTTTATATGCATACAATCTCCTCTATGTTTAGTTAAGAGAGTTACTTAAGATGTTTTAGAGGCAAGAAAAGCAGGAATGGGAGCATCTAAGGTGAGTCTTGAAGGTCAAATTGGAACTGAACATTCTGCTTCTCTAGTTAACATTGACTGCTTCTTAACATATATAGACCAGATCTAGTAATTTCCCTTCCTTAACAACCCTTCATTAAGCTCCTCAAGTACTATTATGGAGAAATTCCATAATAGGTATTAAAAAATACAAAGGACTGGGGCACCTGACTGACTCAGTCAGTGGAGCATGCGATCTTGATCCTGGGGATGTGGTTCAAGCCATGTGCTGGGTATTGCGATTACTCAAAAATGAATTCTTAAAAAAAATCTTTTAAAAAGTATAAAGGACTGAACCATGTGCTGCATGGTCTAATATCATTTATGTAAAAAAGACAAAATAATAAAAACACATAGTTATTTACACCACTGAAAAAGATACTCCCCAAACTAATGTTTGTGGATAGAGGAACTAGCTGGGGGGAGGTGGGTAGAAAACAGGGTGGAAGTGAAACTTTTCACTACATGCTCTGTAATACTTTTTGGGTTTTGAACCAGATGAATACATTAAATACTCAAAAAACTTAAATATTCACCTCACCCAATAAACCTTTCCTATCTTCCCCACCACCACAGTTTTCAGCATGGCATTCAAGGCTCAATCTTACCGTTTTAGTAGTCTCATGTCTGTTCATAATCTTCCATACACACCATGATCTAAACACTCTGCTTTCCTTACTTTTTAAAGCAAGATTTGTTTGAAGCAGTCATGTGTGCCTAAAATAGGGGCTTCCAAAAATTTTTGACAAGCCACAGCAAGAAGTACATTTTATGTCACAATCTATTGTACGTAAAAAAAAAATTTATGTAACTGAAACAAAATCTTCATGAGACTACACTTATCATTATTACGTGCGAAGTTCTCCAATTATTTTCTATTTTGCCTTTTAAAAAAATGTTAGTCATTAGGGTGCCTGATGGCTCAGTTGGTTTAGCGTTTGCCTTTGGCTTGGGTCATGATTCCAGGGTCCTGAGATAGAGCCCCACATCCCGCTCTCTGCTCATTGGGGAGCCTAATTCTCCCTCCCTCTCTGTAGCTCCCCCTGCTTGTGTGCTCTGTCAAATAAATAAAATCTCTTTAAAAATAACAAAAAAATGCTGGTCAAAAACTACTAATTTCATGAACCTACTAGAATATAATAAGAACCTCAGGGTCAGGCCTAAGTGATCTCTATATTCCCATGGCATCTACCCAGCTTTGCACACAGAAAGCAGTAACTGACTCAACAAGGACTGTTACTAAGTAAGTACTCTGTATCCTGTTAGATGCTAGGACAGAAACAAGAATAGGAAGGTGTTAAATCACTACTTAAAGTTTGGGATAAGCTCTATTTTATTCCAGATCTCTAAAATGCACTATTAGTATCAATTATTTTGTATCTCACTTCACATGCAACTATTTGTATCAAACAGACTCTACATAGTTTCATAAGTCTCTTAAATAAAACTTTCTTTTAACTCAAACTTCCAATCATTACTGGTAAAATACGTTGCCTTGAACCCTTCTTAAAGGTAATCAGATATACAATAGAAACATTCTAGCAAGTTTCTAACCTTTATTCCTCTAAATCCCAGCCCCTATCTGCCAAAATCCATAAATGTCACATCAAAAACATGTCTGAAAAAAGAAAAACATGTTTGTCTGATACAAACAAAACCATACACTCCAAAGAAATGTAAACATGTAGCAAACGAAATGTAAAACTATAGTTCCTGAAATTTGATGCTTTGGGGAATACAGGATTTAAGAAACAGCAAAGGCACAAAAGATTGCATCTGGGACAAGGGAACGGAAATGAGGGTGAGCAATATGGCTAGAATAAAAAATGAAGAGGATTAAAATAAGAATTAAAAAACACAAAGACTACAAACATAATTAAACATGGTAAGGCAGGAAATCTAGAAACTTTTCTGACTTAACAATAATAGACACCCAGAAAGATATTAAATTCTCATCAGGGTCCTGAACTCTGGTCACTGGCCTAATGGGTTGGGTCTTATTTTTCAAACTATATGTTTAAAGAAAGGAAAGCATACCATAAAGTTTCAAGAAATGATACAGCAATAAACTCTAAATTATCTTTTTACATTTAGTAAAAATGGCTGAAATAAGATACTTGAAATATATCAGAAACTAAGAACCTGCAGCAGGGAAGCTATACAAGAAATCTAATTTTTCTTTTCTTTTTTTTTTTTTTTGAAGATTTTGTTTATTTGATAGAAGACACAGTGAGAGGGAACACAAGCAGGAAGAGTGGGAGAGGGAGAAGCAGGCCTCCTGCTAAGCAGGGAGGCCGATGCGGGGCTCAATACCAGGACCCTGGGATCACAGGACCCTGGGATCATGGACTGGAGCCGAAGTTAGATGCTTAACGACTGAGCCACCCCAGGCGCCCCTCTAATTTTTCTTTTTACATCTAGTAACAGGGTTTAAGTTAGCTGAAAATTACCAAGGACTAAGAATTTGTAGTTGCACGCTTTAAATTGCAGGAATAATATTAAGTACTAACTCAACAGAGAGAAGCACTACAAAATGTGATAGACTAATCTTAAAAAAAAATCAAGATTGACAACAATTAAGCAACCTTACATATAACACAATTAGCTACTCATCAATACAGAATACAAAAGAGGCGCCTAGGTGGCTCAGTTGGTTGAGTGTCTGCCTTTGGCTCTGGTTGTGGTCCTGGGGTCCTGGGATCCATCCCCACGTGGAGCCCCGCATTGGGCTCTCTGCTCAGCGGGGAGTCCACTTCTCCCTCTGCCTCTCCCCACTGGCTTGTGTTATCACTTACTCTTTCTCTCAAGTAAACAAAAAACCTTTAAAAAGTATATAGAATACAAAAGCTACTCATCGCTTCTAAGAATCTAACTGGTCTTCTGTAACCTCTGTTTAAACCACCAGATTAAAAAAAAATAAAAAATAAACTACCAGATTTTACAATGGGTAATAACCTACACTGAGATAGACACACTCCTTGCTTCCAGTCTTATGGTCATCTACTTGATAAATGAGGTATTAGTAGAAAAGTTCATTATTTAAGATTTATTTCACAAAAAGCTAACAAACAAGAGTTCCCATTTATAATAAATAAAATTATTTCCATTAGAATTGAAATATGGACTAGGCTTGCCTTCAAAGAAAACAGCTAGACATTTATACTAAGAATAAATGTTATACTTTCATATATAAACAACCAGCCAGCTCCAAAAAAAGGTAGCCGATTTAAAAACACTACACAGCTACTTATATAAAGGCTGAGAACAGGAGGAAAATAATCCAATAGCCAAAATTCCAACTATTATAAGATACCACATGTAAAAAACAAGACATATTCTTAAGAAGTAAAGGATATTGTTCCTAGAGAGTTCCTCTGTTTTTCTATTATTTTTTTCAATTTGGCTAATGGTGTCTACTGACACATATTTGGAATGTAATCTATTTATCGGCCAGCTGTTCTGGCCCAGTGTGGATTTAGAATTTTAAAACATGTGTGGCTTTAGAGCTGTATAATAAAGTACAATCTTAAAATAAAGGCATCTTTTAAAAAGGCTCATTTATTATTATCATGATGATGATAATAAGTAGCAGACACTGTAATAAGTACTTTTTGCAGCATTTTGTTTACAACTCAACAATCCCGCTACATAGGTAATGTTGGTCTTCCCATTTTACAAATGAGGAAAACAAGGCTTAGAGAAGTAACTTGCCCAAAGTTATCGTGAGTGGCAGATCTCTAAACTAAGGCAGGTCAACTCAAAAGTCAGTGCAGTTAACTATACTACCTGTAGTCAATCAAAAACAAGCAAACAAACCAAAAAAAAAGCCTGCAAATCAAAACATTAATCACTGCCTCATATTTTAGGATTTCAAGGTTGTCTAGGAAAGGTAATTTTTTAAACTCAAGTACAATTCTCATTTAAAATCACTTTTAACGGGGCACCTGGGTGGCTCAATCATTAAGCGTCTGCCATCAGCTCAGGTCCTGATCCCAGGGTCCCGGATGGAACCCTGTGCTGGGCTCCCTGCTCTGCGGGGAATCTGCTTCTCCCTCTCCAAGTCCCCCTGCTTGCGTTCCCTCTCTCGATGTCTCCCTCTGTGTCAAATAAATAAAATCTTCAAAAAAGACCATTTTTAAAAATAAAAATCACTGAAAAAATGTCTTTCACTTTTCTTGCAAATGCACTCAGAACATGTTCTCTTCTATAAATTAAAAACTTAGGGAGGCAGTACAAGCAAACTGCACTAGGGACTTCTATGCTTAGGATTTAAAACATAACGGTTTTGCATGCACAGAAAAAAGTTCTTCATAGACATATGCCAAATAAGCATTTACTTCAGAGACAAGGGAGGATGGGGGAATGAGGGGTTTGGTGAACTTTTCGTTGGTATACTACATACTTCTATAGTTTCAATTTTAGGAGACTTAGGAGAATACTTTTTTTTTTTTTGGCCATTTCCCTCCCTCACCTACCCCCTCTTTAGGAGAGTACTTTTCATTTACATCTCAACCAGTCAAAATTAAACAAGCACCTGAAACCCAGATGGTATGAAAAAATTTTACTCCCTTATCTTTTTATCCTTTTTTGAACCTGAACTTCCAAAATAAACTTTCTGAGAATAATCCAAAGGAGCATTTATAAAGATTAAGGTCAAAAACAACAAAAGAGCTAGAAACAAATGCTTTTGAATTTATTACAGCAGAAACAGTAAAGTATTGTGAAAAGTGCAGAGAGCAGAAAGTTAGAACGCTGATTTTAGGCTAAAGAAACGCAACTGAACAATAGCAGGTAATAATTCTGAAGCAGAAGAAAATGAAAAACAAAAAAATGTAAGCTATGAACTCTTGAAACATAAAAGAATTGAAGAGAATCAATTTAGCAGAAAAATATTTTTGAACCCAAAAGCTCTAGGAAAATATTCAAGGTAAAGTAAATAGGGTTCAATAACAATCACAATCAATATGCTATAAACAGGGGGCACCTGGGTGGCTCAGTGGGTTAAAGCCTCTACCTTCAGCTTAGGTCATGATCCCACGGTTCTGGGATTGAGCCCCGCATTGGGCTCTCTGCTCAGCAGAGAGCTTTCCTAAGCTCCTCCTGCTTCCTAAAGAAGTGATACTTTAAAACAATATGCTATAAACATAAAACATAAAATAACATTATTGAAACTAAGGTTGCTATATACCACCATACCCAAATAAACACCATATATACACACACGTGAAGGAAAAAATTACCTTCTTTGAGGACAGTTTTTTCCCTAAAGTGAAACGGTCTGCCTCTAACACTGCTCTACAGAGGTACTCAAAGTGCTACAGTGTATCACTGAAGCAGCACAGGAGGGGAAGTGCACTGGCTTGAAACCTGGGCATCTCAATGGGAGTCTGGGCACATTATTTAACTTCCCTGACACTCAGTTTCCTGATCAATAGAGGAATAATGGGCGCCTGGGTGGCTCAGTGGGTTAAGCCGCTGCCTTCGGCTCAGGTCATGATCTCAGGGTCCTGGGATCGAGCCCCGCATCGGGCTCTCTGCTCAGCAGGGAGCCTGCTTCCCTTCCTCTCTCTCTGCCTGCCTCTCTGCCTACTTGTGATCTCTGTCTGTCAAATAAATAAATAAAATCTTTAAAAAAAATAGAGGAATAATAACTGCTACCGTGTCTAATTCACAAACAGTTCCTATAATGCTTAAAAGATAATAAAAGATAAACCTGATTTGTAGAGGACCACCTGCACTATACGAAGAAACACCACGGGACTACATGATCTCTTAAGGCCTTTCCAACTCTAATTCCGTAATTCGACTTTTATTACTGTACAGCCCAGGAGCCACATATGCAATATACCAACACAGCCAACTAAGGTGGGCTTCTCCTTAATAGCTTAGTACAGCTAACACCTGACACACTGTGTTACAGCGGTAATATTGTATGACATTATTAACTATGTGCTGGGCATCGTTCTGAGTGTTTCGCATGCACTGACTCGTTCAGTTCTCACAGCAACAGAAACTGGTGATCTTAATTGACTTATTACAAGTGCAAAAGCCACACTGTGACTTATGAAAGAGCTTCACTAGTGATAACATCATCTTATATTTCTATAACATGGTGCCTCAAGGGGTTTCTCACATCTTAATTTGATTCTTAGAAGCAACCCCGTGAGGTAGGTAGGACAAGGACTCTTTTCCCTGTTTTACAGAGGAGGAAAATGAAGCTGAGGGAGGTCTAGTTTCTTGCTCAAGATCAGAAGGGTAATAGCCACCAAAAGAAGATCCCAAATCTGTCTTCGGACTCCTAATCCAGGTTGGGTTTGCCCATTACCATACCACCTCTGCAACTGAAATGAATAGATAAAAACGACAAATTCTGATCAATCAAACCAACTTAATTTCTTAGAAGGTACTTATCAATAAGAAAAACACAAACATAGTGCCTGGGTGGCACAGCCAGTTAAGCTTCTGACTCTTCGTTTTGGCTCAGGGTCATGATCTTGGGGACAACCCCGAGTCCTCACGACCCCACTCAGCACAGAGTCTGCTTGAGATTCATTCTCCCTCTGCCCTCCCCCTGGTTCAATTGCATATACCCTCGCTCTCTAAAATAAATCAATCTTTTTTTTAAAAAAAGCACAAACTATTGGTACTCTGAATTTTTTTATATATATAAACTGCTTGTGCTACAATGGAAAGTAACTTCTTGAAGTGGTTGTGTCAAAAATACAGTAGGACAGGGCCCTCAGTTAAGCGTCTGCCTTTGACTCAGGTGAAGATCTCAGGGTCCTGGGATCAAGCCCTGCACTGGACTCCCTGTTCAGCAGGGAATCTGTTTCTCCCTCTCCCTCTGGTTCTCCCCGCACCCCTGCTGGTTCATGTGCTCTCTAATAAAATCTTTAAAAAAATACAGTAGGCAAAATATCATGGTAGTAAGCAGTCTAAATCAGTAATTGTTCTTAATAGTACATTTAAACTAAACAGTTCAAGTATAGACCCATTTGTTAAGCAAAAAAACAAACCTGAACCTCACTAGATTACAATCTGATGCCAGTTTTTGGCGAAGGACTGTCTTGTAGCCCAGAAAATAAAACAAACATAAAGAGCAAGAAAAAGAAACGGCAAAGGGCTACTAATAAGGAGGAGGGAGGATAAAGTATACAGAGAATATCTGCATTTCTTGAGGTCTTTCCTATAGGCGAGTAACCCCACTTAGCAAGAAGTAACCTAACAGAATGACATGTCACCAGAAATTATCTTTGGGATCCGGGCTGTAGGACTCCATTACAGGTAAAACCTTGATTATACCAAGGTACTCCTCACTGTAAATCCTAATCTTCTCATAAGGGTCTAAGATAAACCCAATATATACCAATATGACTGTACTCATAGTTTGTCAGAATGTCAGTATGTCAGAATATGTAGTCTGATTATAAAAGAGTACGTAAATTCATCAAGAAATTTTCATTAGAAGAAAACTGTAAGTCTATATAAAGACTCATTTCAAAGTAAAATCCATATACATACCACCTCAATTTACTCTGGCCAAATCCGGTATCCACGTTCATACATACCTGATAGAGTTCTTCTAAATTGTACTTAATTGAAGTACTATTCTGGATAGCTTCCACTGCTTCTTTCAGTTTCTGCCATGTTTCATCCGTGTAGTTCTCTGGTAATTTGGGCTTATCTAGACAATATGTACAAGGTTGATATCAGAATATGTAGCATACAGTAAGGAAAGGATCCATTAAGGTAAAATAATAGTATTACTGCTTTTTAAGAGTAAACTGTGATTTTTATAATTATTACATCTAAATATTAAAGTAGCTACTGTATTTAGGCTTAGCATAAAGAATAAAATTTGAAATGCCACAATACTGTTTATGTCATTTTGACTCACCTATTAGAATGAAAGGCGAGGGTTTGTTTTTTTTTTTGCAACTGACTGTATTGCTTCAAAAAATAAAAATTCAAGAATCGCAGATAAAAAATAACAATCTTGATCTTATTCCATCACATGTAAAACCTAAGTCAGCCAACATGAATTGTGCACCTGAGATTTAAAACACTGAATGTCTACTATGCACAAGGCACTTTACAAACATCTTAATCTCCCTAACAATGCTCTAAGGAAGGTATTATTTATCCCTATCTTGCAACCAAGAAAACTAAGAAGACTCATTTAGTAAGGCTTGCCCAAGGTCAACAGCTAATGGCAAAACTAGGATTCTAATCCAAGTCTGCTTGACCCTCACATTTATGCACCATCCACAAATGGAGAGAAACATCTTCACTCAGGTTTTAATTTAAACTACATCTACGAGGAGAGTGAAATTTAAAAAAATTATAACATCCAAATGACTCCAGAACCTATGTAGCATTTTCAGAATGGAAAGGACTCTCTTAACCCAGGCTTCAAACTTCATTGACCAGCAACGAGTATTTTTTTTTAATTAGAACATCCTAATACCTTAACGATATGTTTTTAGTTTAAGAGGGAAAGAAATAACCCAAACAAAATCTCAGAGACCAGTATGCAAATGAAATTAGGATCATAGCTCATCTCTTTAAAAATTCTTGGCTATTAAATCGATACACTTTGAGTGGAATAGTGAACACGCTAGTCAATTACAATACACATTTACTTCAGAAAGGTCTAATTAAATCAGAAAGATTACAACACTTAAGAACCTGGGGATGGGAGAAGAGTGATAGGAAAAAAAGAGAAGGTTAAAAACAAACACTATAATCCTCTGCTTTCAACAAAATAAAGCATGTTCCTGATTTCCACACTAATGCTGAAAACACAAGCATTGAGAATCTAATTTTCTCAAAACTAATATTTAGCCACAAGGCACTTATCTGGTAAATATTACTTCAGTTCATTCATTTACTTCTCCATTTAATAAACATCATCTATTACCTACCAGTTAAGGATGCTGAAAAACTAAGTCAGAAAAATAGAAACAGTCAACAGAAAAAAGTAATTCAGCTCACTTACATTTTAAAAACTGTTGATTTTCTATGCATCAATACATTCATAATACTCTAAATCACGTACCTCAAACATAAAATGAACGAATTTTCCTAAAAATTGCAGGTCAGTACTTTAAAACCCATTTTAGTGAAAAAAAAAAATAGATGTAGTAATTGTTCCTATCTTTAGACTAGTGTACACAGAGTTACTACTTCTGTGTACACAGTATTTTTCACTTCCAAACCTTACCTTTGAAAAGAAATGCAGAGATCATAAATGTTTTTCTCCAAATACTGCTTATACAATGAGTTTCAAGAATATAGTAGCCAACATTATCAATCTAACTATAAATCATCATTGAGCATGAAAAGATCACCATCGCTACCTGCATTTCTAGGGACTAGAGAATGTGGCCTACCGAAGCATAAAAATAAAAATCCCATCAGTGCCTGGGCTCACTATGCACCTGAAATAAATAAACCTCTTTAGAATACAAATTTCTCACCTGTATAATCCAGATCAATCATATTGATTGTCAATGTTATAATAACAGATCAGATATAAGCTGAGCCAGATATCAAAATATTGCACAGAAACATTCGGTGTATGCTTCAGCACAAGAATACTAACCACCCCCGGAAAATGAACCCTCCACCCAAAAAAGGACCTCCCTCCACCTCATTGATTATGCATAAAACATTAGGCCACCTCTATACTGTTTAATATATTAACATAAATAGAGCACGTGACCGCTCAAGTGTCAAATCCTTAGTAGGTGATTATGGATTTTGGCCTTGGTTACCTTTAAAGTTCTTGATCACTAACTTCTTAGCAGAGCCAGGCTTGCTGTTAGCAAAGCTAGAAGTGGTGGCAGAAGATTTGGCTAGGCCGTTTGCGTGATGCACCGAAGCCACAGAAGAGATTAATATACTCTTATTTTTAAGTTGCTGCTGCTGAGATGTTGCAGCAGTTGGTGAAGATGAGGAGGAAGAAGAGGAGGATTCCTCAGCCATCTTCGCATCAAACCCTACAAACTCCAGGGTGTCTTCAAAACGCAGCTTCTTCTGTATCGGTACGTGGCTGGAAGCAGCCACTGAAACCCCCAGGCAGAAGGACGAGGTTGAAGGGGATGCCGAATCCCTGGGTTGTAAAGGAGGAGTGGAGGAAGAGGAAGAGGCGGAATCAAAGTCTTCTCTCTCGTTACTACTGTTACTGCCGCTACTGCTGCTGCTGTTTAACTTTCTCTTCTTGGCAGAGGTGGGCGGAGTGGTGCTGGTATTACCATCAGTGGCAGATCTGACCTCCTGAGCAGCAGCAGCAGCTGAGGGATTGGGGGAAGAAAAACCTGTTGGAAACATGAAAATAGCGGGGTCAACAGGCAGAGGAGCATCAAAAACCTACGTTTATATGCCTGCGTGCGTGTAGGAGAGAAGGTGGCAATGCTAGAGGGGGAAGGGAAGAAAGAGAGGAGAAACACAGAGGACGAGAAGGAAAGTGAAGGGGGGGCTACACCGGGGGAATGGGAGGGTTTGGGAAGGCGGATAGGCTGACACCAGGAGTGAGCAGAACGAGGGGGGAGAGCGAATGAGGAGGCAGACAGGTAAACGGCTGTGCCGTCCCCCTCCCCTGCTTTTCGGTCTCTCTCCCCCCTCTCTGCAGGAGCGACTCAGAGAGTCTGTGAGGCTGCAGCTCCTCCTCCTTTTCTCCCTCTCTCTGGGAGGGGAGATGCCGTGGTTGGGGGGAGGGGGAAGGGGGAGGGGGAGAGAACCAGGGCTTGTTATTGTCAATAGCACAAGAGGCTAAAGATGGCGCCACTTCCGGTCACGCGGCGGCGAAGGAGGGGCAGCGTCGGTCCTCCGAAGTGGGGGGTGGAGAGAAACACTGCGGGCGCCCGGGGGGCGGGGGAGCTGACTCCTGGGAAGGCGGCGGGAAAGCGGCGACTAAGGCGCCCAAGACACTCGTGCTCCTTCCTCGCTCTCGCTGTCCTTCCCCCTCCCTCTTCCGCTCCCCTTCCCGGGCAGCACTGTCCTCCCCTGGCCCGCCGGTAACTCCCACCCCCTCCTTAACGGTCCCGCGGGGAGCTTCGCGCTGCAGCGCCCTTACCGGAAGTGACTGGGCAGACACTTTTCATAGCGCCCAGATCCCGAAGCCCCCAGGTCCGCAGGACTTGAGTGGGGGGGGGGGGGAGGGAGGAAAGGGGGGGGAGAAGTGGAAAGGGAGGAGGGGGCGGGCTTTCGAGACACCTCCCGAGCTCCTGATTGGGGCTTTCTGAAGGCGAGGCGGGTCGGGTCGGGGGAAGGTGGCGGGAGAAGCAGCGGGAAGAAGCCTGAAGGGGAGGGAAGGTGGTGACGGCGAGGGGCGGGGTGAGCTAGCTGGGAAAAAAGAGGAGGAGAAAGAGAGGAAGGGAGGGAGTAAAAAGTTAGGGAACCGAGAATGGAAACTTTGAAAGAGATAAAGGAATAAGGAGGGGTTGTAAGGCAAGGGGAGTAACCCGAAATGGAGGAAAACATAATCATGGCATTATGCCTGGTGCTAAGCAGAAATGTCATGTTAAAATAGAAAAGAAAAAGAAAAAGATCTTAAGATACAAAGAAAATGAGTTTTTGCTTTGATTGAGCTATAAATTATGTCAAAGACACCCCTGATCCAATATGAATAGGGCCTGAGTTTTGATACCTTTCTCAGTAATGTAGCTGCAAATCTTTTTACCTTCCTAACAGGAGCATTTTCTAAGATGGCTGGCCAGAGTTACGGGTGCATTCTAAGGCCCAAGAAACAGGAAGGTAACTAACACCTCCCCCAACACACACACACACACACACACCCACTTCCCAGTACCAAGCCCAATCCTGATCTCCGTCATCAATCCAGCAATTTACAGGGTAAACATAGCCACTTTTACCAAATCTCAGTTCATACTGGAAGAACACATTTTAGGAGAATGACATTGGCAAAAATCAATGTTTTCTACCAATGTATTACACAAGCTCAAATTTCAAAATGGATAACTCATAAGAACAAACCTCTAAATTTGGTTAAGTTAGCAACAAGAAACCTTGTAAATTTCCTGCCTAAATTTAACCCGAGGGCATGGGGGGGGGCAGCACAATGTCAAATAAAACTAGATCTGCCAACCTGTTGATCATTCTAACTGCAGAAACATTAAACAGGCATATACTGAGTTTATGCCACACACTTATACCCAGGTCCCTGCCATTGAGAAGCCAGTAAGGGAAGACAGTTTCAAAACTAATTTCTGTAACAGTTCTGTAACAGATGTACAAAGTGCTCTGGAAACAGATGAATCAAAAGATTTGGAGGAATTATGGAATAGTCAGTTTCACAGAGGAATTGTTTATGCTGGGTCCCAAAGTGGGAATTGCCAAAAAGACAAGAGGGGAGAATGTGAAAGGCATTCTGGGCAGTGGAAATGGGCAAAGCAGGGAGTTGTGAAATGGTCTGGCCTGTTCATGGAAACACTGAAAGTGTAGCGAAGCTAGAAAGTAAGATGTCCAGTTGGAAGTAAGGAAAATGAAGCTCAAGAGTGCCTGGGTAGGGGCCAGAGCAGGTTGCCCAAAATGTAACATAATAGCATACTGGTTATTTTGATTCGAAGCTACTTAGGAAGCAACTGGTGCAAGGACAGGAAGACCCCCTGCTGTCCCAATGAAATAAAGAAACAAATTCCCCATAAGAAAAATATCCTCCCTGTACTATGATATTTAAAAAAATCCTTATCACCAGAAACAGAGACTTTAATGCTGAGAAAGCCGCAGAAATATTTTTCTAATTTACCTCAGTCTAAATTTTGCTTAGAATTCCCTACTAATTAAAGCTCCCAAACACCCGTTTTCTTTATCCTGTCAATTCCTCACAAATTTGTTGTCTCATTGTCTAAAATGTATAGAAACTGCCTGTGTTAGTCATTTCTTGAGGTCTCAATTTTATTATTAGGCCTCTGTGCCCACGTAATAAAACTTTGGTTTTCCCCTCCTATTAATCTATCTCATGTAAATTTAATTCTTAATCCAGATGGAAGACCTTGAAGGGTAGAGGAAGAATGTTTCCTTCCCTCCTCTGGCACACAAAGCCAAAAATCTGGTCTACCCTGTACCGTAGGGTAGATAGCGAGGAAAGGAGGGACCAGGCTGGGCTAGTAAAGGCAGGGGAGTAACAGGATGGTGGGTGGTGTAAAAGCAGTTTCTATTGTACAGTTTGTGATAGACGCATCAGAACTCTTAAGAATAAATCCATTTTCTAGCTGTTTATACAAGCCCACTTTTTATTCATTTAAAGTTTTAGGTCTTCAAAAGTCCTTGGTTAAAATGCAAATCCTCGTAGAGGCACCTGGGTGGCTCAGTGGGTTGAGCCTCTGCCTTCAGCTCAAGTCCTGATCTCAGGGCCCTGGTATTATGACCTCAGGACCCTGGGATTATGACCTCAGGACCCTGGGATTGAGCCCCAAGTGGGGCTCTCTGCTCAGCGGGGAGCCTGCTCCCCTTTCCCAGTCTGCCCTCTCTGCCTGCTTCTGATCTCTGTCTGTCAAATAAATAAATAAAATCTTTAAAAAAAATACAAATTCTGGGGCGCCTGGGTGGCTCAGTGGGTTAAGCCGCTGCCTTCGGCTCAGGTCATGATCTCAGGGTCCTGGGATCGAGCCCCGCATCGGGCTCTCTGCTCAGCAGGGAGCCTGCTTCCTCCTCTCTCTCTGCCTGCTTGTGCTCTCTCTCTGTCAAATAAATAAATAAATAAATAAATAAATAAATAAATACAAATTCTCCTAGAAAGAGGTACCACCTTGAGCCACTACCAGCTTTGTGCTGTTTGGTGACAATTGGCTGAGAGCAAGGCTCTGATGGACTTAAGCCCTAGGGCCACAGAGAACTGTGTTAGACACTGAAAAAGGGGGAAGATGGACTACTATGTGTTTTGAATATACCATTTTGTTCTTGCTGCCTAAAATGAGACTGTCACTCTTATCCTAAAACATTAAATCCTCCTTTGTCGTGTCTCATATTTCACACGATGCTGAATAACTGTAAATGCAGAGTAGATACTTATCGAATTGAGTATCTCTTTGAACGAGACTAAAAATAATGCCATGTCTTTACAGGGGAGGATTAACTGGCTAATTTTCCAGATTTAATGAACAGGGTTGTTCTAATTTGTATAGTTATACTCCTTGGAAGAGTGTATGGCTGGGCCTGCTGATAATGGCTCAAATTGATACTTTTTCTAGAAGGATTGGCAATTTAACCAAAGACTTCTCAAGACTAAAAAAAATGAGGCCTGTTCTAATTCATGTAATGATATTTCTTAAAGGATATATAAAAGTACTAGATATTTTTAAAATTACAAATATTACTATAGCTGAAAGGGAATGGACAGAAAACTGCTTTTGCCATTCAAAGATAAACTTTCATACTAACATAAAGTATAGTTGAGAGTTAATATTCAACTACATTCTAATAATAATAATATCTCCCAATCCAACATGATTATCTAAGGCCTTCAGTCTTCCAAGTTATATGTTGTCTCTAAAAGCACAGATCCTTGGCTCTTAAGTGCTAGCTCACTTTGAATAACCTGGTAGTCTAACTTACTATTTAAGTTCTCCATGAAATATCCTTAAATGAGTTTTGTGGAAAAAATATTTTTCTTTTTTTATCTTGGCGACTAATAGTAATCTTCTTTTGATATCCTAACAACCTTATTTTATTTTGTGCCAGGTCACAAAATATTTAGCATGTCTCACATATTTAGCACATCTTAATATGGATATGTAATTTTCATAATGATTTTTTAAATTTAACATTTAGATTTTGTGGCACAAACCAACTTAGATATGACTATATGATGTGTGAGGGCCAGACCTTTGTGCCTTCTTGGACCCTTGGACCAATTTAAAAAGAAGTAAAACCTTCCATGTTTCTTTGTAAAACATCTTGTAAATCAAGAATAAAATAATTGGGCTAATTAAAACAGAAGCATATATATTCTATACACCTAAACATTTGTCAACCAACGTCAAACAAATTCTCAACATTAAAATACATTTCTCAAGGTTGAACTCACTGAAACCACAATAATCAAGACATGCTATGTAGGACACCATACAATTATGGCCATTATCAGACTAAACCAGATTGGGCACTTAACACATATTCCATATATAGAAACTTTCATCTTGTGAGTTCGACTCATACCTTAGAAACATTAATTAAACTTTACAGTGCTGCCAGATGAAGTATAGTTATTATTGGTATTCTTTTAATCAAGCAAATAAAATATGTAGCTATTTATAAAGGTAAATATACACATACAGGAAGAAATACAAAGACAGGACTAATTTTTCTTATGTCCATTCCCCTATTTCAGCAGTCATGTCTCTAAAAAAGAATTTGACCTGTTTCCTTCTTTTGATCACGGGGATTCCCCGAGGTGCTTGATTCTGAGTCTTCAGACATCTCGGAGCAGGGGCTTGTCAATGGACACAGAAGCCTTGCTATCCACAGATGGGATTTTCCTTAGAAATAGGAGACACTGCTTGCTTAGAATACTAAAAATGTTTCTCCAGCAAGCATTGTTTAGGGATGTGTCTAGAAAACACAGCTGGTGGGTGAAAGGTAGTCCATGCTCCCTATCTGTCTTTCTGAAGGACCATCTCTGAAGCAGGGAAAGACAGAAAAGGCAAAGCAAGCTGCGGTGAGGGAGCCAGTGTGACGTCATAATGAGGGCTTTGTGATGCTATCAACAGCAGGGGTGGCTAGGGGTGGCTAGGGGATGACTGAGGTCAGAGCTTAAGCAAAGATGACCCAGCTACACAAGGTGAATTCACCTTTTGCCCATCGTAGAGTTTAAAGCAAGGAACTTGATAACAAATGCTAAACCCATGGTGCGCAGTACAATGTAAATAAATAACACAGATGTAATATTTTTAACAAAATCATTTATCTTCTACATAAAATATCAACTGACAACTTACTGACTTGGGTACATCAAACATTTGAAGACTTAGCCCCTTAGTTCAGAGACTTTAGCTATAGTCATAACTGGGAACCATCTGGAAAGCAGATTTAAGGACTAACAGTTAGGGCCAGGCAGTTTTCCTTGGAGGTTTGGGGTGGAAGACTAGATCAGCCACAGATTACTTTCTTTGGTGCTGCCTAGCACTTGCTTATTGTGGAGTAGTTGGGCCTATTTTTAACCTTCCCTTCACTTTATCAATGACTCTCACAGTCCCTCCCACCGTGCTTTAAGATTTGATCTTCCAATGGCACTTTGCTTTTCTTTTTCGCAAGAGCAAGGCCATTTTAGGCTTAAATCAGTGGTTCCCAGCTCCTCTGAGTAAGGGCCTCAACTATCACTTTCTTTTTTTAAAAGATTTTATTTATTTATTAGACAGAGATACAGTGAGAGAGGGAACACAAGTAAGGGGAGTGTGAGAGGGAGAAGCAGGCTTCCCGCCAAGAAGGGAGCCCGATGTGGGGCTCCATCCCAGGACCCTGGGATCACGATGGGACTGAAGGCAGACACTTAACAGCTGAGCCACCCAGGCGCCCCTCGATTATCATTATTTCTAAGAAGTTCCCAGGGTGAACTACATACCTCCAAGACTGAGACCCTAGCCGTAGGTGAACTAAGATCCGTCATGATTTGAATGAGGCTGATAAGCCCACGTACCCTTTAATGCCAGAAATTTCACAATTATTTATTCATTCCTTTTGATAAAAATAGTCTCCTCCTCCCAGACTCCTTTTTTTTTTTTTTTGAAATACAAATGAGTCAGGGAGGCTCAGTTCCTGACCCTTTAAGGTGAATGCTCCTTGAACAAAGGATAATACAAAAGTCCTAAGTGCCCGGAGGTAAACAGAACTTGGACTAGGCCTTACGATGGGGGTTGTGAGGGGTAAAGTTACCATCAAGGGAGGTAAGATTTCTGGGAGTACATTTTGCTGACCTCACAGTATTGCCTGGGGCCAATCCTGCTTTGTGATGACTGCATATTTAAGATCTAGTCAAGTTTATCTCAGCTGCCAAAAGCTTATTCAAAGAAATTTAAATATTTTTATAAGCAAAACAAAGACCAGACATTGGGGATGTAGATTTGATGCTATCTATAAATGCCCAACTCTTATTTATTCACCATATGGATGTTTCTATTGCCAAGTGCTCTGTTTTTCCTGATTCCATTAAATGTCCTTTATTCCCACCAATAGCATTATTTTTCTTGCCAATTCATTTGGTCATTCAACAAAAATGTATTGAGCAACTACTCTGGGCAAGGCATGGTGCTAGATGTCATAAGGGAATACAGAACTAATACAAAATTCCATTTGTGGTTGATTTTACAGTTTTTCAAAGCACTTTCACACACAATCTTATTTTATCCTCATAACCACAGTGAGATAGGTCAGGTGCCATCCCTATTTTACAGATGAGAAACAGGCTCAGGGAAGGAGGTTCAAATGACTTGCCAAAGACAAAAAGCACGCAGACTTAAACCAAACCCACTTCTTCTCTAAATCCAAATATGGCACTCCCCATAATTTCCAGTTTAGTAAGAAGACATGCCATAAAATTGTCTCAAGTAATAGTCAAGTTAGGAAAAGACATTCAGAGCCCCACTCACCAGGAGAGAAAAAAAAAAGGAGGAATAAAAAATTACTCCTTGGGACGCCTGGGTGGCTCAGTTGGTTGGACGACTGCTTTCGGCTCAGGTCATGATCCCGGAGTCCAGGGATCGAGTCCCGCATCGGGCTCCCAGCTCCACGGGAGTCTGCTTCTCCCTCTGACCTTCTCCTCGTTCATGCTCTCTCTCACTGCCTCTCTCTCAAATAAATAAATAAAATATTTAAAAAAAAAATTACTCCTTTACTGAGATGACCCAAATCATAGTGCCCAATAGGAGACCAAGATTGGATTCAGTTCAGGCAGGACCCAGCATCAAGCAATGCACATTCAAGGAGACAGTAGCAATTTGCTCTAGAGAATCAGAATCAGTCCATTCTTTGGCTGGACGCTCAGCCAATGGCTGATCTTCACCAGAGGTAGAAACCAGCTCCCTCTATTAGCCAAATCCCGACAAACACTGAACAAGCCTTGCCTGAGGACCCGTTATGACCCACTCATTGAGTATACAAAGACAACCCTTGCCCTCAAACAGTTCTCAATTGGCCTAGTGGGTGAGGCAGAAAATTAGAGGACAGACTGATAAAAGCTGCTACAGGAACACAGAAACACCTGCACAGCCTAGGAAGGTGGGGTGGGGTAGGGTAGAGAAAAAGTGGGGGTGGGGAGTTATAAAATTGCTTCCAGAGAAAATAATAGCTTCCAGAGAAAGTAATTCAATTTAAATCTGGAGGGTAAGTGGGAATTAACCAGGCAAGAAGAGTGGGAGGGGGCAGGGGGTACAAAGAAGGAAAACAGGGTGCGGGTTTAAATCCTGAAGGTGAGGGGTGCCTCGGTGGCTCAGTGGGTTAAAGCCTCTGCCTTCGGCTCAGGTCATGATCCCAGGGTCCTGGGATCGAGTCCCACATCGGGCTCTCTGCTCAGCAGGGAGCCTGCTTCCTCCTCTCTCTCTGCCTGCCTCTCTGCCTACTTGAGATCTCTGTCAAATAAATAAACAAAATCTTAAAAAAAAAAGTTAAAAAAAATAAATAAATCCTGAAGGTGAGAAAGACCAAGACATATGCAGGATCTGCAAGGAAACTAGTTCTCAGGGAATAGTTTGTCTTAACTGAAACCCATGGAGTGTTAAGGAGGGAAATCAAGGCAGCATCCCAGTCTCAAACTGGTATAATAATGCTTAGGCCTCTTAGTACCAGGCCTTCCTCCTATCCCATACTTGCCGTTGGAGCTGTGGCTACTGATGATAATTCTTGCTTTGAGCCACACTGGTTCAGGAGTTGGAGGTTGGGGGGAGAGTGTGCATGGGGACAGATAAGCATGGGAAATAGGGTAATGAGAAAGAAATGAGATGCACATGTGACCACAATACTGGACAATGCTACCAGAATTCAGATGAACTAGAGCAGAATTTGAGAAAGGACAGTCAGTGGAATGAACCCAGCCAGCTGCCTATTTGATAAAGAAAGTTTTACTGGAGGGGCTTCTGGGTGGCATAGTCTGTTTGGCGTCTGACTCTTGGTTTCAGCTCAGATCTGATCTCAGGGTCAAGAGACTAATCCCCGCATCGGGCTCTATGCTCAGTATGGAGTCTGCTTAAGTTTCTCTCCCTCTCCCTCTGCCCTTCACCACTTCACCCTTTCTCTCTCTCACTCACTGAAATAATGAAATATTTTTTTAAATTAAGTTTTATTGGAATACTGCCATACTCATTCATCTACATACTTTTTGTGGCTGCTTTTGTGCTAAAACAACAGAGTTCGGTAGTTGGGACAGACCATAGGGCCAGCAAGAGCCTAAAATATTTCCTGTCCAGTCCTTTACAGAAAAAAGAAATGCTGACCTTTGCCCTCGAATATACTAAGTGCTAATAATAGATATATGGAGACTGTATAGTGGTGGCACAACACACTAAGGATTTTCTGTTCCTAGCCTGTATCACCTTTGATACAGACCTCAGAAAACAGTAAGAGAGTATTCTTTGATAGAATGACTAAATAAATTGGGGTATAGTCACACAATGAAATACTACACAACATTGAAAAATTAATTACAGGGGCACCTGGGTGGCTCAGTGGGTTGAAGCCTCTGC